>NC_137657.1:23899633-24295828 GCF_963422515.1 Blennius ocellaris | reverse complement strand
CCCACATCTGGAAATGTGCGTGGAACCATCAGGCAGTTACAATGAAGCGAGAGCCGCCCCGCCCAATGCGTTTCCCAGGTGCGGAGACGCAGCTTCTACGGCCTGGACCTCATCCCACCACCGGCACAGCACAGCACAGCACAGCACAGCACAACCGCTCGCTGCAGAGCTAAATCACAGCAGCTGTCAAGAGAAAAGAAACAGCAGGTACACACATACAGCAGAATGTAGAGCCCCGCTTGATGGGATGTTCTGTATAAATACAACCTGGCATCCCATTACTCACCACGGAGTGGCTGATTTATTCACTGGAGCTTATTGAAAGACAGCAATGAGATTATGTCATCGTGAAATGAAATGGAAGCCAGGTTTCAAAAACAATACACACCTTTTCCCCTCCCTGATGATGTTAATGTTTAGGTTTTTTTTTTCCCCCCCCCTGTCAGATAGATTAGTTTAGTTTGAAGCAAACCTTTCCAGAGTCTCCCCTCCTCTAATGGATGTGAAAGAGACTTCTTCTATTCCCCATGAAGTAATCTTTCACACTCACACAAGGTTTGCCTCAGGGGTCTTCGAAACCTTTTTTTTTTTTTCTGGACAGTTCAGACCAATAACGAGAAAGAGGGGAAAAAAAGAAAAGGGAATTTGTTGTTTTCTTTTCCAGTGTCGTTGATGTGAATGAGTAGGATTTATCTGCTGTGAAGTGCATCATTGCTGCTACCTATGAGCAGTTTTTTTTCTCCACTTTTTTTAATGACTGCACAATCTGGATTTTTCTGAAGTGACGTACACTCGTCATCATTCACTATCTGATATCAGCAGATCTGCTTTTTGAGTTTTGCATTTATTTCCCTGAATATTATTTCTGTGAAAAGTATTTACAGTAACTTTCTCCATTTATGAGAACAGTGACCCACTTCAGTAGCTTCTGTACTTCTTCTTTTTTATCTTCCAAAACGATGATACATGTCAACATTTTCATGGTCCAACCAGAAGGTAATATTTTGCTGTTATGAAGCATTTTGTCCTCCTTGATTGATCCACTTACCTTAGAAATATGCAAAAATACACATGCTTGATCATCAGGACTGTGCTCAGGTAGAGCAAATGACAGGATGTCCTTTTTTGAAAGTTTTCCATATAAAGGATGCTTTTAAAAAATCTCAATGGATGCACTATGCTAAGCAGTGGTCCTAGACATTTTCAAAATAGAAAAGGTGATTTTTGCTTTGACTATTTTATCAATTTGTGACGTGCGTGTTTTTTTGTTGAGAATGAAACATTCACCCATAACAAGGTAAATTATTCCAAGATGCCAAACCTACATGTTGTGGCTTAACGGCAGCACTATTTGTGTCGATAATTTTTCTCATCGCTTTCAATGTTATGCTATGATAAACTTCAACTTCAGGTTATTCATTGCAAATGCTTTCCCTGCAGGTGCAATCCAAGAAACTCACAAATCAATTTGTGTTGCTTCAAACTGTTAAAAATAATTGAATAAACGAATTAATGAATTACAAGAGTTAAAACAACAACAACAACGCATTCAAGGTGCAGAAGAGCTTTGCGGGTTAATGTCTGGAGTGTTGAGACTAAAACACTAAAAGTATTGTTCAACAACAGACATGTTGCACTCAAACTGTCATTGTCGGTGGAAAAGTAGAAGAAATAACTGGGTGTCAAATGAGCCTCATAAACCGCAGCGACACCATGTGCCACATATAGCCAGGAGGCTTTGGAGACAGCGATACGATGACATAACTAGAAAGCAAAGATCCCTGGTCCACTTGTTTGCTCCTCGCTTCTCCTGCCTTCATCCCCTCCAGCCACAGAGATAACTGGATTTCCAGGAGGGTCGCATTAGTGGGTCCCGGCTGTCGGAGAGACGTGCCGGCTTCTGACGCCACAGTCACTTTTGGTTGTGGATCAGAGGGCAGAGATGGGATTTCCAGTTACTTTTAGTCAAACTGCGTCTGACCCCACAGTGACTAAAAGCTGGAGAAGCGCTCTGCCATCAAGGAAAAGGAGAGTGGGGTTACGTGGGGTCTGAAGAGTGCGGCAGCAGCAGCAGTCGCCTCCACACAGAGCTTTCTTTTATTTCAGCTCTTCTTGACCCAATAGGGAAGGCATGTGTGCCGTGTTTGGCTTTGAATTGTTCTGGCAGATTAAAGTGCAGAAGTGGTCTCACTCCGCTGGGGGATAGAGAGGCCCATCTCACCTAATCGTCCTTATTATAGGATCTTTGTGATCTCACTGCCTGCAGGAGTGAAGACAGTGCAGGCGCTGAAAGCTGCTGTTAAAGCACTTGAGCGAGTAATAGACGCCACAGACGCCCTCTGATCTCGGTACCGTGTGTGCTTGTCTCATACTTTGCATTCGCTGGATTCCCCCCCACCTGCTCCTGAAGCCACACTGGAAGACGTCCACATCAAACAGCCACACCTTCCACTTTAGGGATTTTGGATGTGGTTTTTCTAATCTCTGTCATGGCAACTGCACGCTAAATTGCACCTTGGATCCCTCATGGGTGTGTCGAGTTATGCTAACAACACATCTTGAGAGTCCGAGCGATAAACGGAAACACAGCAGGATGCATGAAGCCCTGAAACCGACAAGTACAGTGTGTCTTCTATTTTCATCCACACCGGGAACGTGGATGAAGAGTAAACAAGAAACCGACTGGAGCTCACGTGGGACTGAAAGTTTCCAGTTTTAATCTGGCCGTTTCCACACGAAAAAGCCAGATTAAAAAATATTTGTTTTCATTCTTTAGTTTTAGTGAAACTAATGGTACATAATCGGGGAAGCGTTTCCATTTTGTTTATTGTACTTAAATCAAGTCTCCAGTTTATCGTGTTTGTGCGAAACTATTAAAGTCTTCTGAATAGTTATGATGGTTACAGATACAGATATTAGAAATTAAAGCATTTAGCACCAACAGACAGTTTGGTTTTTTTATCGCCACAAATGATCATGATGAAATAAATGTTAGGGGGGAAAAAACACTTCAAAATCTGAAACGACAAAAGTGCACTCTATAAAAACAATATTTCTTTTAAGACATTCAAATAGCCTTTGACTGATATGATGAAAAAGTAATCTTGTATTTACTCTTGTTTAAGATCAAATTTGTACTTTATCAACTACAGTTCTGTCATTTTGATTGTTGTTACAGTGATTGCAGCTAGTGCTTGTGGATATCCGGCACCTTGCAACCATTGAAGACTACTAGAACAAAAAACACTGACATGACAGCAAAATTACTTCTCTGTATGTAACTAATCTCTTGTTGGCAGGTTTGGATTCAAACCTCCATTCACAAGCTGTGCAAAGACTGAAAGTCTAAAATAATGTATGGATTTGCCATGATACCCATTTAGCATCAGAAAGCTTTTAATTTGTAGCTTTATGCCGCACGTTTAATTATTCAAAGAAAGCGGGGACAGCCTGAGATATGAGAAACAACGCTCACATCCCTCAGTCTGAACGTAGACGTCTTGGACACAACAAAACGTTACAAGCGAGTAAATCGGGGCCCGATAACTCTGATTATACGTGCAGCTTTATGTTCAGGTCAGGAGCACCGTCAGTCTCGTGAGTCTAACCGTAACTTCCCTCCAGCTGTGATTCTCCAGGAAAGACAAATACGTCGGTGAACCTGACGAGACACGTCGAGCGATCTCTTTGCAATTTGCAAAGCTTCTTATTAAACTAATTGTTGCACTTACCGCTCCTCCAGTTTCAAGCAAATTATAAACATTTGTCATGCTTGACAATAAAATGACACGCTAAAAACAAAATAGGAGTCTTTTTGGTAAAAATGCAAAAAAAATCAGATTGAAGGTTGAATCGCCCGTTCTCGACTGGTCCTCATGTCCTTGGGAAGAGACGCGAACCTCCAACTGACTTGCAGTAGTGTGTGTGGGAACAGTTAATGTGTGTGTACATGGAAGAAGGTGAAGCCGGACAACATGAGTCCATTTCTTTACCAGAAACACCAAGCATCTCATATTTTCTTAAAAAAATGTAACGTTTCATGTTCTCGTCGAGAAAATGATCAATGGATGTTAAACTCTTTCTTTGAGACTTGGATGCTCACCAAGTAAAAATTTAATGAATGACGAATGTGGAGCAAATGAGAACTGGATAGTGGTTTTTGCGATGTCCTTACCAAAAGTGTGCTTGCCTATCAAGAGGGACTGGGGTCATAAACCTGAGGCAGCCAATTATGTGAGGAATTTCAGTAAATTCAGGGTTGAAGCACAAGAAGAAGGAGCCGACGAGCCCCGACACCCGCAGGTCTGCAATATATAGCAACAACCGCAGCCACATCCACAGGTCTGGCACACGCTTCGTCACAAAATCCCGAGAGACGTCACAAGACTCTACACAGGAGACACGTGACTTTGGAGGCCGTCGGACTGACGGGGAGATGAAGCACAGGGGACGTCACTTGAACGGCGGCCAAGCCGGCGTGCGGCCAAGCCGGCCAGCCGTCACGTTCTGGCCACACTCTCAGAGTAAAACACTTCCTGAAGACTTAATGATCTTTGTCAAGCTGCCAGAAGAGTGACGGTCGTGGAGAGGTCGGGTAATCCGGGGATAACTGGCTCCATGTCCACGAAATAGGATTGCGAGGGCGAGTCAAACCTTTACTCTGCTTTGACTGAGGCTATGAAGAGGAGACTAAGCGGCTGGAAGACGCTGTGAGCCACAGGTCGAGCCAAAGTAGAGTATGAATAACTCTTAAGTCACTGCAAACGTATGAGCTTTACGCTCCCTACGTTTTGTGGTTTCGGATTGGTGAGAGCAACTGTTCTGACTGAGCCCTCAAAAACACAGCTACAAAGTAGATTAGGAAACGTATTGCCATGAAAACGAAGCCGGTTTAGATCATCTCACGATATATGCAATTCCACTTTTTCTTCCAGTTGTGGATAGAAGCTATGCACCGGCATTCAAAAACATTTACTGATGGCAAAAATGTCTGCAGAAGTTGCATAGTGGATAGCAGACCCACCTCATGACGGAAAAATTTCCCCGGTTTGAGTCCAGTCAGTGTTGGGTTTGCATGTTCTCCTCGTGTGTCGCTTCTTCTCTGGGTCTTTGTCCCACAGACAAGAAACCTGCACTTAAAAGCATAACTGGTGTCCAATATTTCCTCCCAAAGTGAATTTGTATTTTCTCCCTGCACCTAAGTCGTTCACTTATGGATATGCGTTCAAATCAGCAGGGCTTCCAACTACATTCTTTGTAGAATATAAATAAATAACGATAAACATAAATCAAAATAATACACAAAGTAACAACATTCCTGTGCCCCGACTTACCTTATGAGTGCCAGAAATGCAGAACCTTACACTTGTTTTAGAGTTCTAATGAGATTCCAGGACTGAGGCTTTAGTTTAGGCTTAAGATCAGAGTTAGACACTTGTAATGAATCAGATTATTTAAAAACACGGGATTGCATGGGCATGATGGGATTTGCCGTTAAAGGTGATGGTCTATTTGCTTCCATTGCCTTTTTTTTTTTTTTTTGGCCTGGATCTTTAAACTTGGTGAGGTTTCAAACTTACCTTAAAGCACTCGAGGAAAATCTCAGTCACCTGTTGAGCTCCAGAGAAGTGAAAAACCTTGAGGATGCAGATATTGGATTTCAATAACTAAGGTTTCAGCATATCATCTGTGTCGTTTCCATTCTGGCGTTCCAATTCATAGTTTGAAGTCTACGTAGGGCTAAATAAGTGGTACATCTGCTTGGAAGTCATTTGCAATCATTACAGTCTGAACGGATGACGCAAAGAAGCAGCCTGATGAGTGAGTACACGAGCCTGGATAAATGGGCGCTTTCACCTGCCATTGTCTCGTCAGGAAACGTTGGAAATGTCGGGAGAGTTTCCACATGGGCGACGAGATCTTCCCTTTTTCCCTCCAAAAACAAATTAATCCTGAAGTTATCCTCACCATCTGGAGGACAGCTCTATGACTTTCCCATCTGGCTGGCAGGAAGGCCGGGAGGCCGATCCTCCAAAGGAAGAGAGCACCTTCCTTAAATACGCTGCGCCGCCCTGCTACGCATCCCCCTGCCAAACTCCACAGCAATATAGCCCGGGGTGGGGGTACTACTGCAGCCGTCAGGGGGAACATGGAACCACTGGGGAAGAGGTCAAATAAGGTGGTAAAGACGCAGTCAGAAATAAGCCTTTAAAAGGTCCCGTGTTTCAACAATTTCACGTGACCGTCAGAGAACAACACTGTGTTCAAAATGCGTTCTCCCAAATCCAGCTTTGGTGCTGAATTTCAGCGTGTCTAAAAAGGTCCCTCCAGTGAGCTCTCCTGAGAACAGGCTGTTTCTGTGTGTGTCCACGCCGACTCCAGGCCACCCTCTGGGGGGGGGTAAAGAAGCCCCGGCTTTCCGGTATCACGTGCAAATGTTTGCGGTGGATTTATTGCCATTTGTTGTAGAAACACTGTTTTTAAAACTGACCAGTTGGAACCAGAATCTGACCCAGAAGGGGAGGCTCCTGAAGAAGAACTATTTCAGGACATTTCAGAACGGTTTCGTGCGTCGTTACAGTTAGTACAAAATAGCCAACGCTAGTTCCTTCTAACTGTAAGGGCAACGGCTACGGTTTTTCCTATTGCATTGGATTTATTCAGGACATCAGAAATCTTTTTAAGTTTTTATCTCCCTGTGGGAGGGTCAAAGTGAGTATCCACTACCAGAATGAGTGGATATTTCTCCGCATGACATCATGAAGGGAAACTCTCTGAACTGTCCTGTATGAGCACACATTCGCTAACAGGTGGAGCAAATATGAGAGAGGACACTTTCTTCACTTCATACACAGGCTGAGGACACTAATCACTGTTAGAAAACCATGAGAAAGTGAATCTTGTTTGTATTTGTACTTTCTTTTCCGGTACATTAACTTGGCATTTCAAACCCAAAATATTTGCCAATCTGTACAGTTTTCTGAAATTATACTTGTCTTTTGTTGGCTTATTGCTCTAAATCTGTTATAATTGCTTGCAAAATTTTTTTACGGAGATATCAAATAAATGCAAGTGCATAACAGCAAAAGGCTTAAAAACAACCGATAAAAAACAAAACTTCTGCATTGTAGGTAAAAGAAAAATGACGATGGATGCACAAATAATCTTCAACGTACAGTATATAATGGCAAGAGTATTAATACGAAATACTTATTCAGATTTCAACTCAAATGATAGCAGTACAGTAATAGTTAAATGTACCCTAAAATACCAACAAAACGAAATAGGTAGCCGATAGTAGATTGCCGTCAGGTAAGCAAATTGCTACAATGACAAGAAAAACTGCTAAATGTATAGAGTCAAAGCTAAATAGTTTGTTTTATATAGCTAAAGCTATACATCAATTATTAGTCAAAATAAAATCCTAATTAGATGAAAATAACAGCTGAGTTATTCTTCAGAAGTGTATTCCATTGCATTACTAAATAAAAGTAGCACTGATTCAATGAGGTAGGATTAGCTATTAGCGTATAAGTACTCAAAAATTAAAGGAAGTAGATATTGAATGGTTAAAGTGATGCAATAAATGTATCTGAAACAGAGAGAAATTCAAGTCACATATACCCATTGTTGGGTTGTGCTAAATATTCACTTTACCAAATACTATGAGCTTTAGAAAAGTTGGAAAAAAATTACTAAATTAGCCTGAGCGCCACCATATCCTGAGCACGTGTGCTTCAGTACGTGTGTATTGATTGAGGTTGATAGCCCGACTTTAAAACATCTCAGCGACGAGATAAATGCTCACATCTTCATTCGGAGCACAGACACACGAGATGAGCAGTCGTCTCAGAATATCCCCATATTAGTGTGCAGGTTGCAGTGGGGTGGAAAAGAAGACTTTTTCCTCTCCGAGGTTTTGATTTACGCGTCATCTACGCTCTGGGTAATAGGTCTTAATCTGTAATTAACATTTTCCCCATGCGCCGGCTCCCCACCGACTTCCTGGGTGATGCGCTGCCTGTAATTAAAGCCAATATAATCTCTCAATGGCCACACTCCACATCGAGATCGGGGTCGCGACGGCTAATCACAAGGTTGAGACTTGATAATGGTCCTTTGTTCATGCGGGGCAGGTGGGGTGTCCGATTAAATGCAATTTCCATTAGATGCAGTGACAGCCATGCTATCCAGTAATTGGTGAAGTTTTTGAAAGAAATGAGAGAAAATGAAGCAGTGATTAAACATCTCTGAGACAGGCTCATTGCACATGGTGGGGTATTTTATTATTGCATGCCAGTTTCTCTTCACATACACGACAATGGCACCTGAACATGAGAACACATGGTCCACATCTGATGTACCTACACTTAAGCTTGCACCGCCTCCAGGGGGAAAAGACTTGGAGAGCTAAACCACTGATGAAAATGGAAGGTAACACAGATACATAATTGTTTAGCTGCTATATGTATGGACCAGTCTTCGAAAAAAGGCACACCACCATGTCGAAAACAATCATTTCCAAACAACTACCCCTATTGAGTATTTAGCATTCACTGGAAAAGGATCAAAAGTGTATCTGAACTGTGACAAATACACATGAAATGAGTTTTAAATATTTTTTTTCAGTAACATTTGCAGAAGCAACCCATCCAACAATGTAGATGTTTAAGAGGAGCATGAAAAAGAAACCAACTATGGTGCCTTGGTTCACAGGTCACTGCAGGTCTGAGGAGCAGCTGATGCTCTGCCTCTTACACACATCCAGGCAGGCCTGCGTGTGGATGTGAGCTCGGAGCCATCACTTTCAAGTTAGTTCTCACTTCTTTGGCATCTTTCACTTTGCATCAAAGGTTCATTTGGAAAACTTGCTAAGTTTTGATGTTACTCTACTAAACAAAGCTGTGACGCTTTAAAAACAAAAATTACGATTAAAATGAAAAGCAGCAACCCAAGAGGAGCAGAACGGGATTCATCTTCCAAAAGAGCAGCAATGAAGTAAAATCAGAATAATACTGCAGAGACAAGCGTGGCTTTGCTTCAGGCTCATGGTAAACTGGGCTGTTGTGAGTCTTGTGGTACATCTCAGCATGGGCAGATGGTTCTGATGGGGCTGTCGGGGGTGATGGGGGGGGGGGGGGGAGGGGGGGGCAGCGGAGACGCTGACAATAACACAAAGTGACAACTGGATGAGATGTTCTCACTTTGATGGTATGCAGCGGCTGTGGCCTTCAGACTTCAGTGTTTGTTCCAGGTCGGGGCAGCCATGGGACCCCTGGAGGACCTTTCCACTACGATCAGCTCGTCCGGGTTGTCACGCGCCTTGTAGTGGAGCAGCAGGTCCTGGATGGCCCGCTCTTCAATCTGCAGGCACGGGGGGGGGGGGGGGGGGGGGGACGAGGAAATGTGACGGTGGGCGACCGCATGTCATTTGAGAGTAAAAAAGAAAATGCTGACTCTCACAAGCCTAATGGTAATGTAGAGCGTTTTACATAAGGGCAAGCAGAAAGCCACAGGGGGAAATCAAAGTGTTTTGAGGAGGACTTGGCAGACGTCTGGCGGCAGCGGGCGAGGAGCGGCGCGGCTCCGTCACAAGACAAAACTGGGAGACTCCTCGTTTCTTAGCGGCACCGCACACAATGTGATGTTCATTAGCTTGAACATTCAGTCTGTCAAGATGCAAACAGCAGGCGCTCAGCACTGAGGGGCCGTCGCTGTAGTTTATAGTGGGTTTTCTCAAGCTTCAAATTTATTCCTGGCGGCATCGTGTGTGTGTGTGTGTGTGTGTGTGTGTGTGTGTGTGTGTGTGTGTGTGTGTGTGTGTGTGTGTGTGTGTGTGTGTGTGTGTGCACACGCTAACACTGTTGGGCAAGAGATGCGTCACCTGGATGAGTGCCAGCGGCTTCTCTCGGCTGCGGATCAGCGCGGCTTCCTGCTGCTTCTCCTCCTCCACGATGGAAGCAAAGGTCACCAGGGAGGACGGGGGAGGGCTGCCCACTGCACCCAGCAACCAGGGCCTGAGGGGCAGAGGCGGGCCACACACACGCAAGGTGGCTGTCAGTGACTGTGCTGCTGTGCCGTCGCCGTGAAAGTAAACGAGAGTCTCGACGGGGTGGACAAAAGGTGCAGCACAGCGGCGATGACAGGCTCCGGCCACATGTCCAAACCTCTCCAATTGTGTAACTCCAAGTTAGATTCTATAGTTTTACACCAAGTTTGGTTCATCTGTAACATATAAACACATTTCTGAAAATGTTCCTCTTGAATTTGTTTCGTATTTAATGCAAATACTTTCCCCACACGAACGGCTACTGTAATAAATGTGAGGATGGAATCACCCACTTTCAGAGATCAATGGGGTCAAGGCTTTAAGGCTTTCTCCGCTTGTGCCGAAAGAGAACCATGAAAAGAATCTTTTGACAATCGAAAGGTATTGCGTGTTTTGGCAAATCAGAGAGGCTCCGCTTGGGGGGGGGGCTCTATAACCGCAGTAATAAAGAAACATTGCATGTCAACATTAACATGCTGCAAGACAGATCCTGGAAATTCTCCATCTTGGTGCAGGACTGAAAGAGTTTCTGGGCTGTGAACCAATGGAACATATATTTTAAGTGTATCATGCATCTCAATGCCATCGACCATGAAACAACCACAGGAGAGAAGGAGAGGTATAGTTACATAGATACGGTCATGGGATTGGAAAATGAAGAAACTACGACTTAAACCAAATGTGCAACTATTGATTTTTATCTCGAGGAGCCGTTTTGCTGAACCGCTGGTGTGCGAGAGGCAGGAGAAGATACTGCCTCTCCCAGGAACCGGCTCTTCATTTCACAGCGGTTATAAAGCAGTTTAGCATGAAAGACCAAATGTGGTGGACAGCCAACGTTTATGAGGCGGCATCCAAAACCATCAGTATGGAAGCCTCTTGATTTCACATGGAACCGTTTGGAACTATAAGGAACAATCAAATTGTACAGATGAGAAGTGGCTGAGCGTTTCACCATTTTCCGATTACAAGGATTGAGTCCATTGAACAGATCAGAGCTGAATTTGGGACTACATCCTGAATAAAATGCACCTTTTATGGCTATGTGGGGCAGCAGGAACAGATCGACGGCCACAGTGACATACTAATGCCTTTGAAGTTGATACCGCCGAGCTGTTAGCAAACAGTTACACAGTTTGATATTGAGCAGATACAGAGCAGCATTCACTTCAAGTCAAGTTTGTGAAACAAAATCTAACATCTACTTGCACATCAGCCTCCAAAGAAAACTGCTGGCCTTCTTTAACAATATGAAACAAACAGCCCTCTTCTATCTTCTGCATTGCTGTGACAGATTCTCTCCACCGAGCTCCAACATCGCTGCTGCGGCTGCTCTGTGTTTATTCCTTCTAATGTTTTATGTTCATATCGAGGCTGTCCTAACTGTATAAACATGCTCACATTTTTTTTTCATACAATCGACCTCGTCATGTAGTTTCCCAATGCTTTTAAAATGTCTGTCAAGCATCTTGTAGAAAGATTGGTTGAGAATTGTGAAGTTTACATAAATTTCTCTTTATGCACACTAAAAGTCCTTTCTGTAAAACTCAGACTTGCAGAACAAGCCATTTCCTGTTTGGATATTTATACGTTTTGTCTCTACAAGCACGCAGGATCATTGAGGTCTAATCGACATAACATTTAAAATACGGCATGTTGAATAAATTACATGAGCTACCTGGAGTCTGATTTGTGATTTAAGAGATTTTCTAGTACAGAACTCATTTATAGCAGAGGCTGATACAAATGCTGCCAAAGAAACATTGAGAATCGCTCATAATGATGAATGTTGAAGTCATATGGAAAGTGGTGCAAGTGTTTGATTGTGTCTCCACCAAATGTTTCCAGAGGTACATACTCAAAGAAAAGAGTTCAATCAAATGATATAAAACACCTCTCAATAAAATCCGACTTGGGACATGGAGATCGTGTCTGAGGAGGCAGAATCAAGATTGAGCCAAGATGCTTCTGCTCCTTCCTGAGCCTTGAACTCGTCCGTCTTCACTCATCTAAATACCAGGGGGAAACCTGAAACCTGCTCCCTGTTGTGTGAATCGGTTGTGACACGAGGGCTGCCCTTATCAATCCTGATTACCATCACCGGCTTCACTCCAATGACTCACACAGCTGGTTAATATCCCAGAGTCCACCCTCAGCATAGTGCAGAAAGCACGGGCAAACGTACAGCGGAGGGAAAGGAATAACAGCTGCCTGACTTCTAAGATGGTCAAACACTTAACAGAAAAATCAGAAAAGTATTATTGCGTGTGCAGAATGTTGTTTGTGTGAGCCACGTTGATCCAGTTTATCAGGGAGTGTGGAAGAGGTCGGGGTGACTCCGTCAGCGAGCAGGTCACCCACCCTGCACTGGGTCAGTCCGAGCTGTCCGTCTCCGTCAGAACGGAGCGCCTCGGCTCTCCATCTGTTCAACCACAGCAGAGCCTGTCACTGACCCAGCACAAATCAAGGGCGAATGAAGGCAACACTTCCCCTTTAATTTAGGTGTCATATTTACACTATTCCTGTTTTCTTGTGGCAACACATCATTTTCAACAAGTGTCATAATCAGCTTAGTATATTACTGACAAGTGGAATAATAACATGAGATAAAGGTATCTGGGTAATATCTATGAAGCTACAGATTTTAAAAAACCTAAAAGCATTTGTAGGGAGATGTCTCAACAGTGCCTCCAAGTGGACATCAAAAAAAGTGCGCCTCATTTGCAGCGTTTCTGTCTGGAAGAGACATCCTTAATAATAACTCAACATAAATTTATCTGAATGAGAGTACTTTTTTTTTAATCCCAGGGAGATATTCTTTAAAATTTACGGTCTTTCACACATTTTACAGTATAGCAGCTTTCTCCGGCACCCTAATGGATTGGAAGCAATTTCGGCTTTGAATTAATTATTTCAGATTTGAGGGCATTTAAATCAAATCAGGTCAACTCTGTAGAGACTATAACACATGCTATATGTCCAATTATTAATGGTGCTTGCTGTAAATCAATGTAATGTAATGTAATGTAATGTAGTGTAATATATGCCGATGCCAGTAAGGATGGTAGTATAGTGCAAAGTCGAGGTTAAATCACATTTCTGCCTTTTTTTTTAAACATCAAGAATTGCAAAATCTCATCCAATCCTAACAGCTCGTGTTATGAAGAGCTTCACTCACCCAGCAACTCTCTCTGGCTCACTAGTTTCAGCACATTTGAAGGTGACCTTCCTGGCCGGAGGTGTAGCAGTGACGGGGGATCCCACAGCAGTCTGGCCCCTCGGTGCACCGGGCTGTCCCACTCTGATCAGGCGGCTCTCCTCCTCCTCCAGTAGAGCTCGAAATGAACACGAGGAGGGTGGAGACTGGACGGCGGTGGCCCTGCAGGTGGAGATGGATGATTAATTCACCATAAAGGCAAAACGTGAGAGCAAACTGAGGCAAATCTGGTGATAGTCAGATTGAGGATATTGACAATTTTTTTTTTTTATTATTCTGATTTATAGGCATTTTATCTTGCAGCACTTTGTACAGAGAAATCTTTTCCATCAATATATTGTTTCCTGGTACGCTACTTAGCAGCTGGAATCCAATCAAAATAGCAAGGAAGACATTTCCTGGAAGCAGCAGTCTTCACATTGTGGCTCACTCACTCACCAGGCCTTCCCACTACTTTTGGATGGGGTGACAGCGGGGGTGGGTTTGGAGGCTGTGGACTCCACGCTGGCCTCTTTGTTGGCCATGGCCAACATCTTCCTCTGCTTCTGGGACAGTTTGGTGGAGACGTTCGAGTGTTTGATGCTGGTACTGATCCTGTGGGATTCGGGCGAGACGATTTTCAACAATATGCACAAACTAAGAGCCAGTGGGGGGGAAAGAAAAACCTAATGTACATAAACCAGTCCTTAAACACAGTTGCTGCCTGCATCAGTTGACATATAAAAATCAGATAGAGCTAATTATTTGTTGGATAAACTAAACAAAAGCAGATCCCTGCCTTCCCTCACCCTCCGGGACTTTTAGGAGTTGCTCCAAGAGTCTGCACAGAGTTGGCTTCCATGTCCATAATGGTTCTCAGGTCCAAGACTGGGGGTGCACGAGCAGGACTGCATAGTCAAAACACAACCACACTCATTATAAAGGCCCAAACATTTTTCCCTGTTGCCATACACCACCCAGTCAAAACACAATGCGGGAGGATGCCGGGCTAAAGCTCAATCTCATATTGAGGTATGTGATTAACTGCAGTATCAAATGTTATTTTTGGTCAAGTGAAACAAAAATAATGGAAGAATAATTCTGCCTCACCAAGGTAGAACCTTGGAGATGGTTTGTGGAGTGAAGTCGGGGGGAGTCGGGAGGCCGCCCCTGAGAGCCGTTGGGGTGCTCGGTGGCGTCTTCAGCCTCTGACTGAAAGCCTTCTCATCCTGCAGATAAAACACAAAACGTCGATATCTATGATGTTTTAAATCTGATCTATAAGCGGTTACAACTTCTGTAAGGCTTGAACTCTGTTGAGTAGAAAATACATGCTGAGAAATACTCTGCTTTGCAGCTTTTCTTGGTTCAAGGTGTATTTCTAGTCTGAGATGTAAAATTAACCTCAGTTTTGTCGTGGAACACAGGTGACTGCACGTCTCTGGGACTCCCCACCCCCATGTAGCTGCCTTCTGAGTCCGATGTGAGGAGCTCCTGCAGGGAGTCTGTCGAGTTTGCCTTACGAGACTTCACCAGGCACGGGGAAACCACTGAGAAAACAAAGTGACTTTTGGTATGTTTTTTTTTCAGTTAAAGACCCTATTATGTTATTACACGTGAAAATTGTATTCAAAACATATATTTGTGAGTTTCTTTGCATGTCTGTGTGAGTACCTGCAGCAGGTGAGCTTTGAATGATATCAGAGAGAGTGTAGCCTCCTGAGCTGTCAGAGCGTCTCCGTGGTTTCTTTTTAACCTTCATCTTCGCCTTCTTCAACAGGATTTCTCTGCAGACAGACGGATGTACAACCACGCACACATAATCATTGGCAGTGCTACATTTATGTCAGAAGCAATGCATAATCACCAAGATAGTATAAACTGGTTTACGTTACAGCACACAAACCTGCAGGAGTGATCCAGCTCTGCTTCTGGTTTTGGGCTGAACGCAAAATCCAAATCCTCATCCTCATACATACTGAGGTCTGGTGCATCGGGATATGGGGTGATAATGCGCTTCTGCATTGCCGGAATCTGAAAATCAAATTACACACATGCAGTGTTTTTAACATTTAACAAGGTGTCACATGATTCATTTGTTAAAATGTACATTGAAATAAGAAATTTTTGACGTTTTTTATGACGAGTTTGGATTTATTTTGATTTTATGGTGGAAGATTGACAAGAGATGGAGAAAGCCCTTTTCAAGAGGTGAAGTTTTTGATGGTACAGAGAAACTCATGTTACAAATGTGTAACACACTAATGAATCTCATCTATGATTGGATGATCATACTGCATGTTAATGAAAAGCATATGAGCACAAAGACTTATTATTCTGCTTTGTGGTAGCTTTTTGTAATTTCTAGATAACATTAACAGTCTAAGACGTATGTAGAAGGACTGTTAATAACTAAAATGTATTCAGCCAGGTTTTCGACACCTTCAAAAGTCTGATTTCATCTGTGCATGCAGAAAACCAGACAAGTAGCCCGACAAAGACTACCTTTTTGCTTGAGCACATCAATCAACATCCCACGAGTTTTATTTTCATCATCTATTTTCACGGTCCATTTGCAGTATATCTCTTTGCTTCAAACACATCAGAAGCTATGACAGGGAGCTGCGGGTAAATCACAACAAAAGCCACAAACTCCTTCAAGAGTCACTTATTTTAATCAAAACACAAGTGTAATGTTTCCACAGAGGCTGTCACCACCGGAGAAATTGATTTCTCACAGTTTGACTGTTGAGAGTTGGAGCAACGTCACAGGCCCGATCAAATGCTCACTATCAATACTCAAAGCATCAAGCTCCTGCACACTTAAGAGATTGTTAAACCACACTGCATTCACCTGCTACTTCGTTGAAACAACACAAGTGAAGCTTAAACTTTAAAGTCCTGGAAAGTGGGATGCAGATGGGGGATATGTGAAGGGGTGGCAGTGACTCACCGTCCTCCTATAGGCTGCAGAAAGCTCGATGAGCACTTCATCGCTAAGAATATCCAAAGCTCTGGAGAACAATGGAGTAAAAGAAAGGGAGAGAGACACACAGTGATAAGATAACATTATTTTCCGATGCCCGATGCTCGCTGCCGAGAAGTATCCCCTCTATATGGCCATAGCAATAGCAATAGATCAATCATTGTGAGTATGAGTGTCTGAGAGCGAGAAGTTAATATCTATGTGCAATAAGTATCAATAAATTAACAGTAATAGTAAAACAGTATCAAAGCACCAGTACTGGTGAACAAGTATCAAGAGCTGTAAGATTCGTACAGGTGTGGCTATGCAAAGCCTAATAAGTCGATTCGAACACTGCCTATGGATCAGCTATTGATGACAATATCTTATTATTAAAACTTGGAGTCCTACACTCAACCAACATTCACTGGTCAGCCTGAAGCACACTGAGTGTTACCTTAGTATGCGCTTCATCCTCAATGTGTGAAAGGTGACAGTTTAGCTTTACCGAAATGTAAAATACATTCTTTGTTTGGTCTGCAGCTTAAGTAGCTATAAACACAGGGTGGTTTTGGTCAATACATCATTTACTCTTCTGAAATAACAGCCTGGCTCCAGACCACCATATAGTTTTAACCTTGATTTTAATACTATTCCAGCAGTAAATATATTTCCCCTGAATTAATGACAAGATATGAATGTCCTTCTATCCACAGGGTTAAAAATGTTGTGTTCCTCACTTGGACTCCAGCATGGCGGCCACATTGAGCACAATGAACTGGAAGCAGGACAGTTTAAGCTGCTCAGCGTTGTACATGGTGGCAAACTCCAGAAGCTCCGCGGAGTTCTTCAGGGTCACTGAGGGGAGGAAGACCATTTGTTAAAAACTCGGGAAATGTCAACTGTGCATTTTCATCATAATCTCTACACTTAAAAAGATATTACGGTAAGTATTCACCTTATTATTGAGGGAGACAAACTGAGCTTGTTTCTGTTTTTAGCCAAATACAAAGAACCACACACACAGTCAGAATTCTTGTTGCTGTGAACACCAACAGCAGCATCACATTTAATGATGATCCGATTTCAAAATGGTATCAACTAAACAAGGATACATTTATTTTACACTTAAAACAAGACGACATTTCAAGTGAATGATTTGGGATTTCAGTGGAGGAAAAAAAGGCCTAAAGCAGAATTGTAGGTCGTGCACATAGTCAACACTTAGTAACACCCCCTCGAGCAAATATAAGTTCAAAGAGTCTTTCATTTCTTGTTTGGGGGATTTCCACCTATTCTTCCTCCGAAAGGCTTCTATTCTGTAATATTCTTGATAAGTCTCACATGCGCGGCTGCTGTGACGTCTATCCTCAGATCCTCCACGATGTTTAGGTCAGAAGACTAAGGGCAAACACTTCAGCTCAGGCCTCATGAGGTAGTCCATTGTCATTTCAGAGGTGAGACTAGGAACAATATCCCATTATAGCAGCTATCCCCTTTTCACCTTAAGCAGTGTTCCTCATGTTTTTCAGGACAGTCGAATATTTGTTTACAAACGTCACAAAATTGTGTACGCTTTCTCCTCCCAGAACACCTCGGCTTGTTGCAGCTAACAAGTTCTGTGTGTAAAGACAGGAAAGGCTTTCTTCTGATGAGTCTCATGTGGGCCATATCTGTGTTCGTATCGCTGCACGGCAGAACTCTGCACCACCACACAAGTTTATGATACCCAACAAGCACAGTTGAGTCATTGTGATTGTTCAGCTTTGAAAATTGACACCCGGACTTCCTTAACGTTTGTGAAAGGGCTGTAGTCGTCACTTGAAATTTTCTCGGGTGCAAAAAATTTGGCGTGTCATTTCATTTATTTTCGGCAGTTCACATATGCATGAGCAGGCTTTGGTCTCTCGCTGTTGTTAACCTTGTGATCCATCAAATTTGATACTTCGATGTGACACTAGATAAAAACAAGGATGCCCAGTTCAAAGATAAGCATATCAGCGAGTCATGAAGCAAAACAGAACTTACAGTTCTCGGTGATGACGACCTCGCACATCTCCTTCAGCCGTGTGATCAGGAGCTGGTCGGCCACGATGAGCACGTTGCAGACGAACTCCACATTCAGACACTCTGAGGAAACATTCCTCATTAACGTTTCCATTCCAATGCTCATAGCCGGTTGGACATTTATTGCTATTGTACTTGATAAATACGGCAATAAATGTGTGTTTCCAACATTGTGTAACAATAGAAGCTACCTTTGATGGTGGGAGACTCATCCGTGTAAATGTACTCAATAATGACTTGTAGCATTTCTGAGCTGGTGGCCATCTCCAGGGCAGAACAAGATGTGGCCTGAAGGGTAGGAGATGTCAAAATATGAAGTGACTTGCATACAGAAAAGAGCAACATTCAATACAGACACTGCATACCTCAATCCAGGGGTTTCCAAGCATGCTGTTGAAGTATTCTGTAAAATAGATGAACAGTGAGGATCCAAGGCAACTGTACACATTGTTTATTGCAAGTACATGAAATTATATTTTTCTGGAATGTGTTCTTTATCAAGGACGTTCTGCCTCTTATAGCTTACCCAGTCTTGCACACAAGACACTTTTGTGACAAGGAAACTCTTTACCGTCTTCAGATTTCAGAGTTACATCGCAAAGATAGGAGCTGCACGAACACAAAACCACTATCAGAAAACTTTAATAATTTGCACTTGACTCCCACTTTTCACAAACACTCATTATACCCACCATTTCTTCTGGTAGAATTTGGGTTTGCTGCCAGTTTTCTTGTTTACAATGTTAATTTGCCCATTTTCAAATTTGACACCGTCCAATCTATGAAGGGAAAAGAAAAAAAAAATCTCATTTCAATGGTTGCCAATAAGTTTGTAATGTTATGAATTTGTTTTCAGGGCATGGTTGGCCTCTCACCGTGCCGACAGGCTGCTGAGGCCAAGCTTTTTTGCTACGGCCTGTAAGGCTTTGACTGGGTTGGCCCCTCCCTCGTTGGCTCGTGCCTTGTCACCTTTGCCTCCTTTCTGTTTTTTGCCAGGCTTGGAGCTTTTGCTCTTGGCCTTGTCGCTATCGACGTTGGTGGCAGGGCTGAGGGAACGGTACACCTCCAGGGCTGAACGGCCTCTCAGACCCAAGTCCTGCAGGCTGCTGATAAGCCTGTCCTCTTCTGAATCCTGGCCAGGGCAACAGAGAGAGCAGAGCGCAGTCTTCATTCAACAGTCACAGCAACATCAGTGCAGTTTGTAAGCTGCAGAAGAATAACTATTTAAATTTCTGATTGTGAAGCTCAAAAAACATCGGGATTTACATTTTTGCTTTGCTTTGTTTTTAAAGCAACATTATTGACTTTCTCACCTGGTTTTTAACCATCAAGACCCCTGACACCCTTGGCCGGGCCCCGTGCACCAGCAGCTCACATGAGTCAGTGTAGATGAAGTGCAGGACGTACTCCAGCATGTCCGCTGGGATCTTCTCCAAAATGAGCAGGTCGCAGCCCACAGCGTCCTCGCTCTTCTTCACGTCCTCATCGAGCTCCTTGTCGACCCCGCAGTGCTCGGACACGAACTGCTTGCGGAAGAACTCGGACCTCATGGACAAGATGTACTTGTGAACCGGGAAGGTGCGGTCGCCGGCCTGCAGAGTCACGTCGTGGATGCTGTCCGTCTCGTCTGCCTCGTCCAGGAGGCTCCGGAAATGTTGGGAAAAGGAGGACGGAGAAATGCTGGGAATCTCGAACAAGCTGCAGGACGCACATTCAAGTTACTGAAAATATCGGTCGAGTACATGAAGGACACAAAAACAAGTACAGATTTAAATAACACAAATCAGAGACAAGATAAGAAGAGAGCAGATATTGTATATTAAAGTTGTAAAACATTATAAAAGGAGTAACAAGTAGCATAAAAAAGGACAAGACTTTTTCCATCTGACTCCCAAAAACAGTATGAATGTGATCAGCCAAAAGCAGATGAAAGAGACCACAAAGACAAACAGTGCACTATTTAGCATCATGCCCGGGCAGCTGGAGCAAATTATCGCTGAGAGTAGCTCTTTTGTCCCTCTTTATCAACCTTCATCTCCTATCTTATAGAGAGAGACTATCGCCTCTAGATGGCAGAGTAGCCAATAAAGCTTTTAACCTCCCCCTGAGCTACAAAGTGTTTCCATGTGCGATATGATAACACCACCCATCACCAGTTTACTCCAAACAATTCTTCGTAAACAAAATGATTGTTCTCCGTTTGTTCTCTGCTGAGGAGCATTGGCAGTTACATTTTCACGTCTCTAAAGTAGTTTTCAATAACACTATAAATGGTCAGAAGGCATCAAAACCTACCTAATGTTTAATAAACAGTTTAGGAACATCATGAAGGAAATTAGTGAAATACTGAACATAGACTGAGATCAAGAGAAAGTATGGAATATGTACAGCTATTCACAAACAGAACATTTCAGTCATGTCCCACAGTAAATTTCTTCTGGACTCTTACAACAACAATATTGTAGCAGATTATTCACCGGGACCGATCTATTCTGTTAATGCGGAGAAACTTCTGCAGGCTTAGAGGAAGGATTGAAAATAGATTTGAGGTATTTCATTAATGTCATGGCAAGACGGTGTATAACAGTAAAATGATTAAAAGCCAACCTTCTTTCAAATAATATCAGGATCCAAAAAGTTTGGAGTATTTACCAAATTGAGTAAATAACATATCAATCTTGATTCATTGGATTGATTGTGAATTTGAGAGTTTTCTAGGCATTTCTTCACTTATGTTCCAAAACCTTTTAGTTTTTTAAGCTGATCTTGTAACAAGGCAGTTTAACATCTTTAGTTGTTGAGTCACTCTTTTATCCATTGTTAAATACAGTGGAGTTCATTGTACAGTTAAACTGATAAAACACTGAGTGCAGGCGAAATAAACAGTTCTGATATAAATCTCACTGAGACGCTGAAAGTGATCACACTGTTAAACCTTCATGTTCAGGCACCGTTGTATGGTCTGACATTACAGGGAGCTTTCCCACCTTGTTTTGGGGTCCGCCTGCAGCACTCCAAAGTTGCGTCCTTTGGAGTCCATAGTGATGCTGACGGCTCTGTGGACGTACGGGAGTTTCTCCAGGCGGATCCGTTCATACATTGTGCCCGCATCCGAGTGGCCACAAACCTCCACGCTAACCTCTGTAATGCGACAAGACTCATGTGGATCAAACCATGGGATGAAATGGAAAAATCACCAACAAGCTACAAAACATCTGCCAACACAGAGATTGAACACATGTGGCTCGTGATGTTCTCACCTTTCTTCTCCTCGTATTTCTTATATTCTCCTGCCCACGCGCCACTGAAGCCCTCCCCGTCCTGAGTCACAAACATCATGCTGTTCTTGCTGAGAGCGATGTCTGACATGAAAACCTGACGTGCGTACGCCCACCGGCACTGTCTCACCGAGCTGCCAGAGGAACGCCAGCAAAACACCTGACGGAGGCAGGGAATCAAAAACAAAAAGAGGAACATTTAAAAAAAAAAAAAAGAAAAGAAAAGAAAAACTATACAGGCAAGGCTGACTCACCATTTTTGTCCAAGGGATAACATAGAGGCTGATTTTTAGGTTGTATAATCATCTACTCTGTCAAATTATTTAGAAAACAATAGAAGTGCTGCTAAAAATAAGAATAAGACAGACTCCCACCATGGCCCAGCACTGGAAAAGTGAAACCTACTTAATTGTAAACTTGAGTTTTAACACATCTTAAATGACTGAAATCCAATGGTATCCTTGTTTACATGAAAAAAAAAAAAAACACTCACCCTTCCAGCTTCATCCAATGCCAAAACAGTGACCTTTTCCCCTTGTCCTTCATTCAAAACCTGAGGGTCCACTCGGTGGTCCAGACCACCTCCGCTTACCAGGACCTTCTTGATGTTGAGCTGCCTGAAAGATACACAGCAAAATATTAATTGTAATTATTTAGGAATTAAAGTGATTTATATTCAGTGGACACCTATGAGTCCCACAAGCCAACAATATTCTTAGCACTAACTTGAGAAATAATGTGCAGGTGATACTGAACAGACAACAGCTTATAGAGAAGACAAACAGTCAGATAAAACTACAAAGAGATGATCGAGGGCACAAACACATGTAAGAAATTGTTGTAACATAACAAGAAGTGAATCTTCAGATCGACTCAGCTTCATAAAAGAAAATAGAGTTCCCAGGTTTAGTCGCTCGATCAATAAAACTATAGCTTTGGTCAATTCAGACTGCTCTTCTGGAATAGTGGAACGAATAAATAAATGCCAACCTGCTCATCTGCAGTTTATTGGTCTGATTAATATTGACTGGGTTGCAGGTGAGTACAAAAAACAAATAAATACCAAAATGATGGAAAGATAAGTGGTGTCATTTGAACAAATGTATGAAATTTAGTCAATAAATAATCCACGCATCTCATTGAGAGTTTAAAGACTCAACCACATGTGGTTGATTGTTTCTCAAAGTGTACAAATCCATGAGAAAATTGAGGCTGGAACATATGTTTCACTGTCATTTCAACGTTGAATCGTTTGGTGGCACAGCTGAAAATAAACAATACCAAATTTCAAAAAAGAGGCTGCGACGATCCCTTTCTTGCTGTTGGGTTTAGCATAAATGGAGAAAATAAGGTTCTTAAACTCTGGTAACAAGATGAATCCAACAATTCAAAGATGCCAGAAATATGAATCTCCTCTCAGAAAGTCATTCCAATTATTCCAGATAAAAATCTCAAAACATTATAAGCAAGAAAATTGCTTCACAACAGAAACATCAAACAAACAACAAAGATGTACTTTACAAAGAAACCCATTGCAGTTACTCAAACAGTGTCACAATGAAATAAACTTTCACTGGTTAACCTTTCATGGTAAGACAAATAAATGAATGAAACTCATTTGAAGGTTTGCCCCAGGATTCATGTAGTCAAAACAACAGAAAGGCAGCAAAATCATGGCATCCATGTGAAACTGTGTGGAATTTTGAACATAGTGGTTTGACAATTTGCAATTGTCCAGGTTGTATAAAATACCCATGCTGCGGAAGTTTCCATTTCATGTTTGGATGTTGATGAAGACTTTGAAAAAGTAGCCCACTGTGTTCTGGCTTCAAGAAAAAGTGAACCAGACCAGTGTCTTGACAGCGAGCAGAGTAGAAACCAAAGCAAATAAACCCCAAATATATCCCTTGGAGGGCTACCAAGAAAACAACAAAACAAAATCAAATATAGTTACATGTGTGAGTCAAAATCTCTTATATCAGTTGGCTCTCGGATCTCTGGAGGTGTCATTTCACAACTTCATGATCGTCATTTCAACATGAAAATGAGACAATGTGCCTGTTGTTAAAGCTAATTTCTTCTTCCCTTAAATGAATGAATACGAGTCTTTCTTTAACAGATGAACTTAGACATCAGGACACTGGATTTTTTAGATCACAGAACAATGTGTTGAGGGCTCTAATACACAGTGTGTATAAACTGGTGCATTCCCATTACAGTTGGTGTTTAATGCAACTTCGTTGCTGTATTTCAGTTTCAGTCACCTTGAGGCCATTTTCTTGCACTGGTTGTCAGCCAACAGGTAAACATCCCCCTTGTCTGTCACTACGACTGTTGCTCCATCACTGGCGGCCGCCATGGCTATGGTAACATCCTTGTGGTGCAGGGCAGACACCTGCCGAGGCGCAGTCACACACTTTTCCCCGTTAGGATCCATCAAGTAACCTGAAGACAAAGAGCAGAACATCAAATGTTGAGAAATGGCTGCATATAAAAATGACATTTTTAGCACAAATAGTGTTGGTTAAGCCACATTATGTATATATATAAAAGAAGAAATCTATGCAGCGGTCTATTATGTTACAGTTTTCTCCACATTCAGGGCCGAGACATACCCAGCTGGCCTCCATTGAGTCCCATTGTATAGACCGCCTCCTTGGTATACAGCACTGTGTGAAACCTCCCCGCTGCAACGCCAATCACTGTCCGGCCTTTCAGAGTCTTGGAGAACACCTACGTACAGAGCAGGTAAGAAGTATTACACAATAGCATGTTTTTTTTCAATCCTCCAGCCAGTCGCTCTTACCTGTTTAGGCACATGTGCTGCGGCAGGAGGAGGAGCCAAGCCAAGCTGGTGGAAAGTGTTGAGACCAAAAGTGTAGACGTAGCCTTCCTCTGTCAGGACCACTGTGTGGTCTTTGGCCGCTGCCACCTGGGAGCAGTGGTGGGACATTAGACCCTCCACCATCCGAGGAATCTAGGGAGACAAAAAGAAGGAATGAAGTAAGCTGATAATGCAGGATTAGGTTGGGTTTTTTTTAATAGTCTAATCCATGCGCAGCTCCAGCAAGTCAAGAATTCCAGACAGACTTCTGTTGATTGTTAACAGTGTCACAAGCCTCAAGTTCGTCACCACACTTTGTTTATATAATGCTGCATTAGTGTCACTTCTGGTATAACAACCTTGAAGAGGATAAAGCTGTATAGAAGATGCGTGAAGACTAAATAACAGTTTGTGTCAGTGTTCCTTCATTTAGTCACTGTGGAAATGAGCAACAAAATTCTCTGCATGCGCTTCAAAAATAATATTTGTGTTTGAAAATAATCTATATATTATCACTAAGTGAAGCTATAAAGACGTTTACAGGCCAGTGAAAAGTGAAAACAATAGGCTATTTTTAAACAAAACCCTAATCACTTTTATTTGACCAAGTTTAAGTTGTTTGATTCATTCAGTTATGTTACAGTGTAAATAAATGCTCTCAAAAGGGAGGACACTTCAAAAGTAGCTACTGGATACTTGATCAAAATACAAGGGTCAACAACTCTGGGAATTAAACAAAACAACACTAGTTCCCATTGGTCCCGTCAGAAACAAAATAATTGAGCCCGATATTTGTCTGTGCTCATAGGATTGTGGTCAGGGGAGAGCGCTCCATCTTTAATAGTTGAGGACAGCACAAGTGAAAGAAAGTGAATCATTATAGAACAGCAATACACAACTGAAACGAAGACATTCGTCAGAACTGAACTCTTTTCTTTAGTTTGACAGGCATCACCACTTTAAGAGAAACCACAAAATCCATATTCATGACGTATCGTTCCTGTTTGTCAGAGCTGACGGAAGACGTTATGGTGAACATTAGAAGGGAATGAATGGATTCATTCATCCTTCTTCTATGTCACTTAACGCCTGTTACACACAACAATATAAGTTCACAGCTAACCACATTGTACAACGTGAAGCTAATAAACTTTGGGCACGTTATGAATTTTGCTATGTGCAGACTGCACAATGAAAACGCAAGCTGAGTTGTATTCCATGATGTATGTGAGTCATACGACGAGCTTGTGCAAGAACAAAACGCAATATTCATTCACCATCCAATCACGCAACTAAACATTAAAGGACCTGTCGCCCTTGTGGCATTTATGCATTTGAATGAAAAGCTAAATTAAGTTTTTGTTTACATCCCACATACTTCTTTTGATGCATTTTGCCACTGTACCTGCAAAGCCTCTATTTGGATTTAGCGTCAGTATCACACTTATCAGTACGTTGTTTCATCCTGCATTTCTATTAGTTAGTTGACGTAAGTCACAGGAGCGGTCGCAATCACCCCAAAATTCTGACAGTCAGAATTTATTGACAGGTTGACTTTGGTCACAAGACCATGACAACGGCCGTCCTTGAACCTGTGTGACAGTGCGACGTTTTACAGCCACTAATTTAGAGCCAAGACCAAAGATATCACCATGATTGTTATCTTTCGTCTCGGACGGTGTGTGCAGCGGGCATTGAACCACTCGGGGTGGAGGGGTGTTGTCGCTGATCCCGGTTGAAATTGGGCGAAAGCAGAACACTCCCGGCCTGAATGTATCGCCAGTCTTATCACATTCACTCACAATCTCAACTACCGGCAATTTAGAGTCTCCTTTTAAACAGAAGTCCAAGAAGAAACCTCACCAGATACGTCTGTTCGTCTCCATGGCCGAGTCTTCCTCCCTGCCCATGGCCACAGGTGAACACTTGGCCTTTTTGTGACAGAAACACCGAGTGGAACTTACACAGGACCACCTACAGGGAGACGGAACAGATTAAAACAAACACATTTGTTAATTTCCTTTTAGATTTAATATGTGTGGTATTGAGGGGGAAATTCTGAGGATCTGTGCTGTGATGATTAAAGCTTCTGTCATTTATAACATTGACCTTATCGGCCAGAGGCCACAGCGCGACTCTTTCCATGTCCCTGTGCCAAGCCCTCATGTAGTGATAGTAAAACACTATGCCAATAAAAGGCCGGGCCACAAGTGGAAAAGCAAACATCATTACTAATACATCGCTCCCCTCGAGCCTTCAATAGAGCCCGGGGATGTTTCCTGAAGTATCTCATTGATGTGGACATTCACACACATGCATGCACGCCAGTGTAGCTCATTTAATTAAAAACATGTCATTGTGGAATTAATATTTAACCCCTGGCACCTGCTGGATTGGGTTAGGAAGACAAAGACTACGCTCAGTGCCACTGGGTCATTGTGTGGTCATGAAATCAGATCCACTTGTCCCCCAGTGCCTTCATGAAATTACTCTGCATTACAAGTAAGGCAGGTCAAACAAAAACGTCTTTTTCTGTAAACAACACCGATACAACACTGAGCACGGATGAATTACATGCACAAACATGTTGAATCATTACAAAAACACATCTATCGCAGTCAAGCAGCCCCACTTTATCTCCTCTGTCTGGCACATGGTGTGTGCACAACCCACTGGAGGTTGTTGAACTATATTAATCACACTAAGAGCATCAACATGACAACTGCATGAAATAGTAGCCTGGCTGGCACAGTCTGGTAGCATAGGTTAACAATGTACCACACCAGCTCCACTAAGTCACAAATTAAGATTCTACAAGAGAGGGCAGTCATTGACTGACACACCAACAATGACCTGGATTAGACTCATATAACAGACAGTAGCTCTTATTCCTCTCTCTTTAATGAGCACACAACCTTGAACCACACTGGCATAAAAGCATATTTCATATATGTAATTTAATTTAATCAACATGGTAAAGTCACAAGTATAAATTCCAAAGTTGTAGATTTGTGGCTCTTCGCCAGCCACTGTGAGCCAAACATAGTGGAAAAACATTTTTACAAATGCTGATGTACCCTGAGGAGCCAGGCAGTGTAAACTAATGCTCGAGGGAAGGGGCTGTTTTGCTGGTTTCAACCATGTGATCCGCCTTATCGAGAATACCCATGTGTGCCAGCTGTTGGAAGTGGTGGTGGTGTTGTTGTGACTCATAACGACGCTCGGTTGAAGCATGAGGTCATTACTGGTGTGATGGTGCAGTTTTCAGGGTTCCCACCCTCTTGGGAAAAGGCACAACAGTGGAGTGTGTTGTTAGGTCTACCTGCTTGATGTAAACTCCAGTCCTGGCAAACACATCCACCAGCTCAGGGTGATGTCGGCTCTCTTGATTGCCGTGGCCGAGGCTGAAATTAGTGTTGTTTCCCCATGTGTATACTTCGGTTGGGTCTGTAGTGATGAGGAAAATACAAGCAAAGCCAACACTGAAGCTTGGTTTAAAGATTAATCTTTTCCCTCACTCAAGAAAGAACTTGACATGATGATAATAAGCCCTACCTGTGTTTCTGAACACAACATGTGCTGGCCTATCCTTCATTGTGAGGTCCAGGACAGAGAGCCCCTCCTTGTCCTGAGTGCTGAGAAGCCCGCCATGCTGAAGGAAAACATTAAGCTTCACTTGTATCAGACATTCACAGGCAGGGAGTTTATCAAATGTAATATCCTGAATCTCTACTGATCTGACACCATATATATTACCTTCATACATGACTTGCAAATAAGATTTATGATGTCAAGGATGACACACTCATTGTTGCCTTTTCCTGAATTGTTCATTTCTCTGACCACTTCTTTCGGTTAGAGACGTTTGTTTCCAATTTATGCAGACTGTTATACATTATGGTGTAGAGGCGGTGATTAAAGACCCTCTTATTGAGGTGTTTACTGAATACACCTCTCTTGAGTTTTGTTAGCTGTGCATTCATAAAGTTGTCTGCATTACCCATTGGACTACAGGAGCCTTTCAGCTCAAACTTGGGGGATAGAAGATCGCGTTTGGTCTGCAGTCTATTGTGACTGGTTTCACGCTGCCCTAAGACTAAAATCTCAATTAGGTGCTCACTTTCTAGATGTCGTATCAAACTGGTTGCATTGAAGGAAGCTCTGACGCTTCCATCTTTTGAAACGATGGTATTGCAGATATTGCAAGCAGCCGTTGGGCTGTTTTTCCTTCCTGCTTTCAAACATTGACACACAACTGACAATTAGCTTGTGATGCTGCGGCAGGAAGGCTGGTTCATGGCTCAATTTGCTGCAGTGATCGATTAAAAAAAACCACACTAAAATCAGGACAATCGCCAGTTCACATCAAGTTTGTTACATTACATGAAAGATTTCCAACTATTTTTAATTTATCTATCTATCTTTCATTCAGTTTTATCTGAATATAACCAGCCTGAAGAAAATTGGTTGTTATGAAGAACCAAAGGAACAAGAAAATCGCTTTTCGCAACTCAAAATCAGACCATGTCACTCACATCACGATATCATGTGACAATCAAGCTTCAAAACTCACCTTGACCAGTGGTACGAGGCAGTGAATCTGCCCGTAGAAGGCACTGCGGTGCAGCGCCGTCCAGCCAGATTCCTTGTCCTTCCCCATCAGGTCGGCGTTCTTACTCTCCAGCAGCCACTCCATCAGGGCCTTCTTTCCAAGGGAGGCCGCCAGGTGCAGGGCCGTGCGGCCGAAGGCATCGCGCAGGCTGGTGGCGTTGTGGCAGTGGGACGTGAGGAACGCGTGGAGCTGCCCCTCGGAGCCGCGCGTCAGCGCCGCTATTACCTGGTCTGCGTGTTGCTGTGACCGGCATTTCGGGGTGCAGTCTGGCGGTGCCAGGCTCATCCTGCCCTCCACCAAAACCCCCACAATCAATCCCCCCTCCCTTTCTATTTGCAAAGTGCTTCCGACACACCACCACCCACAATCCGAGACGCACTCAAGAATGATATGAAGCAGGGTGCCCAAAGTAATAACACCGTCACAAAAACGTCAAATAAAAAACAACAACAAAAAAAAAGAAACCCAGGAGATGGCTCCCAAGGGAAAAATAAAAATGTACTAACAACGGTCGAAATGGTTTGGAGTGCTAGAATTGTGCTTGTGTTGAGGTTCCACCGCACCCTAGCGACCCCAGAGCCTTTGTGCGGCTTGTTTCAGTCCACCATTTCGACCAAAGGTCTTACACAGACTAAGGTGCTTGCAGCATTCACAGGCATCAGGTACTCAATAAATACAAAAACTTATTCTGCTTTATACAAAACTGTATATTCAAATGTTTCCAAAAATAGTTTTTTCATCTAGTTATTTACAAAACGCAACAAACTGTACAACCCTCTGACCTTCTTGTCCAGCAGTCCAACCATCAAACTTGAGGGGAAAGGGTCCCTTCCCCCCCAAAACTCTCACTTTGTTTTTTAAAACTCCATAATTGTAGAGTGCACCTGAGGAAAAAAAAAAATATGAGTCACTTGTTAGTGCCAGATAACAACAATTTTCCAAATAAAGGCTAAGGCTTGGTAAAACGTACCATTAAAATGCAATGGCGCGCAAACATAAGAAATGCAAAAGGAACATTCAATATTATAACTTTGTTCAACTTAATGTAGAATAAATCATTTCTACAAAAAAAAAAAGGTTGGACATATCAGTTTTTCTATACACCCACAGGAAAATAAGACGAGACACTGTAATATTATCCGAGACTGCATTCATTTAAAATGAGCCAAGATGAAAAAGTAATCAGAATATATTAAGAGACTCATGCATGCTGTGGCTGATTCGATCCAGCCAACACCTGTGAAGGATTGATGTGTATCGGTGCACACGGTGCGGCTGAAAGGCACATCTGGGAAGGAAACATTAATGCTGGACAACATTCTAGAAGTTTCCATTTGTGGACATCCAGTCTAGAAAATGTTTATCGTGACAGTGCAGCACTAAACTTTACAATCAGTAAAATTGTCCAGGTGCTTAAATTAATGTGGCTACAGTTCTCACCTGAAACCTATGATGAAAGAAAGAAGAATGAAGCAATTTTGAATACTGCCCTCCTTAGTGTTATGCACAAAGACATTTCTTTTTTTTTTTTTCATGAAATAGACGACTTTGTAGAAGAGCTGTGCGACATCAGTTGAACATGATACAACAGTTATATTGTCGAAAATGTTCTAATGATATGTGCAATAATACAAACTCCTAAGTATATTGTATGTCTGGATGTCAGTTATGCATGCACTGTATTTTTTTCAACTGTTATACCTTCTCCATGTTATACAACACTTCATAGTAAATGTTTAGGAATTACATGGAAGCAGTTGACAATTTGTATTTAATTATTGGTATATTTGAGCTTGTGTTGAGTAGGCATTTTGTAATTACAATCTCACAGATTGTAATTACAATATTGCTGCACGCTGGTCAATTAAAAAAAAAACTTTTTTTTTGCAACTCTGTAATAGTTCACAGAAAATGTTTAATAAATATCTGGTCCCACCCAAAACATTTTTGGGGGGTAAGTGGAGGGGATATTGAATATTTATTATGTCTTTGAGATTTGTTCTTCAAATAACAGTACCGTAATCTTTTTTCCTGCCCCGATTTATATTGATTCTCACACACTTTCTGTAGAAAGTAATCACGGGCAGAAATTTGTTGGCATGTGAAGAATAACAACAACAACAACAATAATCTATTGCAGTTATTAGACTTTTGAGATATGCATACATTATACATGTTGATGTCACAATGATGATACATTTGTCATATATTATGTGGCCTTACTTTGTAGACTGCTGTGATGACAAACATCTTATTTTAGAGGTGAATGAAACATCAGATTCAGATTCAGATTCATTTATTTGCCATTTGCAGTAAAACCACATTGGAATAAATTTGTAAAAGTCCCCAGTGTGCACAAGACAGGTACAGCCATAAAATAACATTAATTAAAAAGTACATAAATAAAACAGGATAAAAGTACAGAAATAAAACAAAGAGAACAGTAAACAATTGACACTGTGAAATCGATCGACTGAAACAGATTCAATAAAGTGCAAGATCATACATTAAAGTGCTCTGTTTAGGCTGATAACAGCTTGTGGAAAGAAGCTGCTGGCATATCGAGATGTCCTGCATCTCAGCGAACGATATCTTCTGCCAGTAAATTCTCTAAGTCTACGTAGAAAGTAGAGACGCTGACGAGCTTTTTTAACAACCCGGTTAGTGTTTTTGACCCATTTCAGGTCTTTAGACAGAGTTAAACCGAGAAACGTGCACTCCTCTACAATCTGCACCTGGGAGTTATGATGGTATTTGACCCAAAAGCTGTGGGTAACCACCTTGTTACTCACTCAACACCTGTAAGGCAGGTTTGTAAAAACACCTCAGTAAGTTGCATGTCATTTTTAGGACTCAGATTGCAAAGTTTAATAAAATCACACTGTACAGCTGAAAAGTAAGCTTGATTGTATTGATCAGACCTGGATGAGTAAGAGAGACTAGATATTAATACAGTTCATGTATTTAGCAGATTTAGCTCATGTTCTCCACTCGAGCGCCGGCTCTCTGGTAGAAGATTCAGAGTTCAAAGTGCAGACTCAACCACTTTAAAAATCCCTTTCTCCCTTCATCCATTACTGTGCCCAACAAAAGAACAATGGCTGTTTTTGGAGGGGGAGGATACCCACGTTTTTTGCTTGCATTTCACATTTCCGGTGCTTTGGATTTCATATGTTTTATGATAGATGTAGTCTATAGTTTTTATACAAACATCACATTTTGCTGTTATTGTCTTGATCTGTGCTTTAATCTACGAGCACACGATTTGAAATGTTTCAAATATGTACTACAATCAATGTAAGCTCTGCTGAGCGATTTCACATTTTACAAAAAGCAGTATTATAGACTATTTTTAAAAATGAATTTGTCATGAAAACACACACCAGTCTCGAATAGTCTGGTGTTCATTCTGCACCTGAGAGGGATTCTTCCCAGGAATCACACAGGACCAGAGTACAATTATGTGCCTCCTCAGTTTGCTTAATGATGACGATGTGTCCCAACTATTTCAGATAGCTCCTCATGTGTCAATTAGAATTTAATAGCTATATTTAGACACACATCCGTCCACAAGAGACACTGCTACTAACACATTACACAGCATGACGACTTTTTAAATCCCATTCTGACTTTGATCACAACCAAATCGCTTCTACATGCAGTCATGGAGTCTGAAGCTTCGGAGTGTAGAATAAGTTTTATATTCGATTTGAGCCTCAGCCCATGCTGATGCCTCGCTGGCAGCCCGCTGCTGGTGAAGGGGGTGTAACGATGACTGCACATCAGGATTATGTAACAGGGCTAAGTTAGCCGAGTAACATGAGCTCGTTCACTGCACCTCTCATTCACACACACCAACGGTTTCTGCGTAACAGTACTTTGGTGATGAAGCCGTTACTTTACTGGAGGATTATCCGCTGCCTGTGCGCCTCTAGTTGCACGTTTAAAAGGCTGCACACAAGCTAACGTTAGCCACCGCGCCTACCGTTAGCATCTAGTCAACAAGCACTTCATGGTCAAAGAAGGGACGTATTATTATTATTATTATTTTAATTATTAACGTCTGAGAAGAACTACATGTGGAGGTGAACTGGACGCCAGGTGTGACTGACTCACACCGTTAAAGAAACGTTTTAGGAGCGCCGTGCTTGTCAGCTAGCTACACCGACACATCACCGCACGCTAGCTGCTACGATCAGTGAAAGTCTTCTTCTCTTACCTTCCGCTAGATAAAGAAGAAAGACGACATGAAGAAAGTGGCGTCAACGACGTAGGTCCACTCTGACATAACTACAAAAAAGGCACGTTTTTTTTGTTAATTTTTTTCTGAACGACCGGTGCTAATTTTGACAGGTCTGAATATCTCAAAACGCTGCAGGTTAGTAAAAGCCCTCGTAAATGTCGAGACTTCTGATTGGTCGGCGCTTATACAACGAGCATCCCGATTGGTTGGATTTTGGGGGTTGAGTTCAGAGTGAGCTGTTGCTGTAAGGATGATGTAACTGGAAAGATTTCAATTTGTATTTGTTTATGGGGAAATATATTATAATAATTTGCAAGTATTTGTCTTGCCTTGTTTCTGTACTTTTTTAATGTATTGACATTTTCCTGCATGTTTTATGTGTACCTGTTTTGTCTGAACTGCTTCCTGTGGTGACCAGGACATGCTTAAGATATTTTTTTTAAGCCCGACAAGGGATGTCTGGTAAACTAAAGGTTAAAAAAACATTTTATTGATAGAAAGCTTCAATAGAAATGAACTCAAAGTGGAATAACACTTAATGAAAGACTCAGAATGACTACAAACATGCTGAAAAGCACCCAATATCAAATCAGAAAGATTGAAACAACACAATAATACATGTAGAATACATGTATTCATCTGGAAGACACAAATACCAAAAATAAATCTGTGAACAGATAAATACCCAATGAACATCTCAAAATCATAAGAAAGATTGTCATAATTAACAGAACTCAAGACACAAAAAAATGCAAAGACACAAAAAAATCCTTAACAGATAAAGATCACAGACCCTAAACCATGACGGGGGAATAGAAAAATGTTGAAATTGCACAAGAGTAGGCACTAGATAACCACAAAATGCACATAGACATAAAGCTAATGTGTCATAACAACAAAGAGACTCCAAATAGTCACCTTGCCATGCAGAGAGATAACCTATCTCACAGACCGGCAAAATCACCTCTAAAACACACAGAATGGCCACAAAAAGATAGAAAAGTACCACAAGGAGATTTTAAATTATCTTAGACCTGCAGAAGGGTCACAAAGAAAGAAACTTAATAGAGAGATATAAAAGTCATTACTATCACAACACCATAGAGAGACATTCAAATCAATTTAAAGACAGGCAAAATCAAAAAGAAAAAAAAGACATAATTTGGCCATGAAAGGAGAACAACGGGACTCCAAACCAATTACAAAGGCACACAAAACACATGAGAATGACCACAGAGATGTAATCAAAATGAAGCACAAAGACTACATCTTTTAGGTAAGGTGCCAAGAGGCCCTTTGTCACATGATTTACCCTTTGATAAAAGAAGACTTTTCCATATCTAATTAACAAATCTTGTATTATAGTGATATTTGTTGTTTATGATGAGTCATGTGAATACTGCACTTATACATTTTAAATGCAGAATAAATGCAGTGTAATAGTTTTTGTGCATGTCCTACACTGGGATATAAAAGTGGGGCGTGAACCATTTGTAGCTCTTCTGTGGAAAACATCACATCAATTCCAATAGTTTAACAGAGAGCCGGCAGACTTTGGGTAAAGGTATCAGTTTCAGGCACAATTCAGCTTTCATGGAATTACTTTGATGATTGTCACATTGACCCAGGCTAAGAATAGGAGAGGGTCAAGGGAGGGGAAAGCTAAGGTTACACTGGGATCCGCACCAGGGGCTTCCAAATATGACATATTGATGAGCACACCCTCCTTCTACCATTCAGGCTTGAGCACATCCACAGTTTTTCTTCTCAGCTGCATAATCCTGGAGACATCGCAGTGTCCACTCACGTCACGTCAGAAAAGTCGATGTAGATTGATAGTGAAATGTGTTTCAGTCACACTCGTAATGATACAGACCTGCATCTTTAGCCGAATTGTGGTTTGTTTGAATAAATAATAATAAAATACAGGCTTCGCTCTGTGGCCTCATGATTAATGTGTTTTCTTGAACACTTTTCTTTTATGCCACTCTCTTACTTTGGGCCACAGAGACTATCAGACTTTGTGTGTGGTGAGAAGGCTTGAACATCAAATCTTTTGAGGGGGCTGTGGATGAAGCCGATGTACCCGCAGGAATCCCCTTCGAGAAAGAACACAGCCAATATTATTTGAAAATGCCATTTGAGGTAAAATAGGACAGCAAATTTCTTTGTGGAATATTTGATGCTTCATTCATTTATACAGTTCCTTGGTACTTGAGAGCAAAGAGAAAAGTGAGTGAAACTCGATTTCTGGATAATTCACATCATTCTTCTCTTCATCAATATCATCATTCATGTTATTTTTTCAATGTATTGAGGATTATATATGTTGCTCTTATACACATCATGACTCATTTTTCATGTTACAAATCAAAATGTATGGGCTATGCAATTCTTCAAGAAAATAATATTTAAAGTGATTGAATGTATCGAGTTTTGCATTTCTTATATGTTGATATTTTCTCTAGTCATATATTACTTTTGACTGTGTGACATTTGCAATTTTGACTCATGCACTGCCAATATTTTATTCATATATCTGTATGTGATTTGTTAAATTTTGCGTGCTTGATTTGCATCGAATTGTTCTTACAGTTTCTGCTCTGCTTGAATATATCTTGTATTTTAGTGTCATATTTGGCTTATCTTCTTTCTTATTTTCTGTTCCAGTGTAATATTTCTGTTTATGTAAGCATTAATACAAATACTTGTCAATTAAAGTGTTCATGTGGGCCATAGTAATGTATATTCTTCAAGCAAAGTTTTCTCAACCAATATAGTTCCATAACAGCTCTCTCATAGCCAGGAATGCTCCATTGTATGATAAATGTGATCAGTCAGATCAACATTGTACTGCGATTTAGTTATCATTACTTGCTTCACAAAATGTGACAGTAATTGTCCCCCACAACATGGAAAAGCCTCCATATCCCATTACCGAGGGGTAAAATCCTCAGATTTCTTTATTAACTTGTAACACGTCTATATTAGTCACCACTGCAATAACATGGTTAACATATTTTAGTTTATAAGATATTCAAAGTATTTCACCAGTTTTTTTGTTTGTTCTTTCAGTATAAATCAAGAAAAAACGATCTTAAAACTAATCATCAACATTCCTAAAGCCAAATGATAATAATGCAAGCCTGGGGTCAGTGACGGGACAAGGCAAATCCATGATAAATGGAAATAAAAGAAAACGTCCTCTGTCTATGGGATTGTAACACTATTGTTCCTCCCCACATTAAAAAAAACGTGTTTGAGGCTAATTTGTGATTCCTAAAATCCCCATGGGGTTTGAGCATCTCTCTGGGTTGTGCTGTCTCTCAGTGTTCTTTTGGGATGATAAGGGATGAACAGATCTTTATTATATGAGCGTAGTTGTTAAGAGGTTCATAAGATAAAAGAAGAATTTCAAACTTGATTTCACAGGACGCCAGTGGAGAGACGTTTGTTTGTAGAGCTGTCTCCTTGCTGCCGCATTTTGAATTTAGTGGATACTTTTTAAAGAGTTATTCAGACACCCTGATAATAGGGAATTACAATAGTGTGGTCAAGTAGTGACTAATGCATAGACAGATTTCTCAGCATCAATTTCCTCATTAAAGAGACATTAATAGAAAGCAGTCCTGCTGGTGTGTTTAATGTGGGAGTGATTAGTGAAAAGTAACTCCGAGGATCCTCACTGGAGGTCAAAGTGTTACTATATGTTCAGATCATTTGTTTCCCATCTATATTGAGTCAAATATAATAACCAGGAGCCGTAAATAATTAGCTGATAAAAATCATGGGGTGACATCGATGAATAGATTCGTGTAACTACTGTCAGCGTCTCCCTTCACACCACCTGCGAAAGCCAGCATGTCTTTTCTCTTTCAGAACAAAGAACGAATACAGGGATCCACCTAATAACCAAGAAGCAGGTTTCCCATTTAACCCGAGCCCTCTTTTATACACGAGGCTGTACCACAGCTTTACAGGTTCTTTTAGCAACACTTCTCACATCATTTCGCTTTAATTTGTTTATTCGTTCCAACCAGTATAGCTTTAAGGATTAAATAACTTTTACAACATGACCAAAGACGTACATTTTTCAGCAGAGCTTTAGAGAAACTTGCCGGAGTGTTTGTATACCCCCTCTTGTGTCGGTTAATGGTACGCTCCATCCTGTCTGTGGTCGTGCACGGCTCTGCGTGTTCAGTCTCTCTCGCCTTCACAGACAGTCGTTACCGGAGCTATTCTCTGCGCCTTGGAACACACCTCTGGAAGAAAAGGCAATTTCTGTAACTACTTGTTATCCTAAAGTTGCTGAGGGTTTTTTTTTGTCGGACTTGCTTTGCTTTTTTTGTTGTTGTTTTTGCATCGCTGCAGGTTTGTTTTGTTCGTTCGATAAAGCGCTAAGGTTTGAAAAGCGTGACGAAGAGGAGGAGCGCAGAAGTTCTCCACCTTCATGGAAATGTAGACTCATCCTACACAAGGATGGTGTGGGGGTAGCTGTGTGGAGTTGGACCTGGGGGGCAGTTTGTGACGGGATAAGGCCGGGAAGAGACTGTTGGAAAAACTTTCCCTTGTTGAAGAAGAAGAAGGCGGCGGCGGAGCAGGGTCGTTGGAGGGGAGCCTCTTTTACGCATTTACGCACGGTTTGCGCACAGATTTGTTAAAGAGACAAAAAAAAAAAACTAAACCAAAAAAAAAAAAAAAAACCCAACATGCGCCGGTCGTGCAGCTGTAACCGCGGACAAATCCGAAGGAGGCTATTCCAGTCTGCTGTTGTGAATGTACTTTTCCTCCTCGTAGTCGCGCTGTCCTGCCACGGCTGCCCGGACAAATGCTTGTGCTCCTCCCAAACTGTGAAATGCCAAAACCAAGACTTGGATGCGATTCCGCATTCCTTACCGGCCAATACCAAATTCTTGTTCGTCACAGGAAACAGCATTTCCCGTATTAGTGTGGCCTCTTTCCCAACCCGTCTGGACCAGTTAACAGATCTCTATCTCAGTGGGAACGAGGTGGAGTATGTGGATGAGATGGTATTTAATAACTTGCCCAATCTTCAGAGGCTTGACTTGAGTAACAACCACATCCTCGATTTTAGTAAAGAGGCTTTCCCTGATGACAGCAAGCTGCAGCTCTTGAACCTCAGCAGATGTTTTCACAATCATTCCACCATGGACGGGGTCCTGGATTTTCTGCACAGAGGGAACCTGGCTCAGCTCACCAACCTGGACCTGTCCAACAACGACCTTGTGATTCTCCCAGACGGCATCCTGACCAACCTTTCCAACCTGGCCAGCCTGAACCTGCAGAACAGCTCCATCATTAGCTTCCAGAACGGGACCCTGAAGGAGCCCCCGCTGCAGGACCTCGACCTGAGGGACAACAGCCTGAGGGACCTGTCACTCACCGTGCAGGCCGAGTTCAACCTGAAGCCCGGCCTCCGCATCCGGCTGGCGGGGAACCCCTGGCGCTGTGACTGCTTCATCGACGAGACGCTGGCGTGGCTGAGGAACTCGACGCAGGTCGTCGACGCTCAGAATCTGACCTGCGCCGACCCCGAGGCCCTCAGGCGCCACTTGCTCCTGCAGTTGGAGCAGTCGCAGCTGAAGTGTTCGAGCAACATGGAGGGCGTGCTGGAGACCTCGTACGTCTTCCTGGGACTCGTGCTGGCCCTGATCGGCGTCATATTCCTGCTGGTGCTCTACCTGAACAGAAAGGGCATCAAGCGGTGGATGTACAACATCCGGGACGCTTGTAGGGACCACATGGAGGGGTACCATTACAGGTATGAGATCAACTCTGACCCCCGGTTGGCCAATCTCAGCATCAATTCGGATGTGTGAGGGGAGGACCCGGGGACACTGGGAACATTCCGATGATAAATGAATGACTTTATAATATTTAGATTTGCATGAGTCTTCCTCACCATCCCCCTTTTCCCCTTCAAAATGGTACTACTCTGATTTTACATCCATCCCCGCTCCGAAAGCGCCCCTTACATTGAACCTCCCACCGCATGTCCTGTACAGGTACCCGGCCAGTACTCATACAGTCACACTGCATGGACAATGACTCAAGGCAGACGTGGGTGTTTCTTTGGTCAGCTGCGAAGACTGATGTGTTGTATTTTTTTACTTTTCCTAAAGGATAAACGGACAAAGTGCATTGACTTTTATGGGAAAGAATACATGGATTTAAAAAAAACAAACAAAAAAAAAAACTGCTGGTCATTGCATCCTTTTCATTTTCTCTCTGCTGCAAGGAAATGTTATACTGCTTGAAATATTTTTAATATGTGTTCTAGAGTACGCCTTATTTTTGAATGATTTTTGTGCACATTGCATAGGTATTTTGGGTTTTGTAAGTAGATGTGATTGCTCTTTTTTTCTGTGAAGATATTCAGCTAAATAAAACGCCTCTGGATTGACGGTATCTTGTCTCGGCTGAGGGCCTTTTAATCTTTAGACAAAGGAATGTGATCCCACAGTGCTTTATAGCAGAGTTCAGTGCCTCTCACACACATACATACAAACATGCATAGGCTACTCATTCCACAGCTCACATGAACAAGCTGACACACTTAAAAAACAAAACAAACCTTGCACTCCCGCTCTTGGAGGGTTCAGCAATGTGTGTGAAACTCTCCCACTTTTTTCCCACGTTGCAGTTATAGTATCTCCACAGTGATGGTGTGAACGCTGCTTCATTAACAACCAAGATGCCATAGTGACAGGAGAAGTAAAATTCTCCAGCTGAACAGAGGGCCACGCCGTCTGAATTTAAATGAGCCTCTATCTGTAGGTCTGAAGGTGATGAGAGTATAGCCAACTGTTATCTCCCCGTCCAATTTTCTTCCTGCTGTGAATCTGATATATATTAAAAAAAAAAAACCTTCAGCTGTGTGTTTATGTGGAAGCTGCAGCCGGTGGGCTTGTCTCACACGCATAATGTAGCCCCCTTTACCTGCAGACGCACCTCCAGTGCATACAGCCAGCATTTTAGTTGGCTCTCGATGCAAAAAAAAAAAAAAACCCGGGAAAAAACAGCGAGTGCTGTTTCGTGGCACATGCAAATCAAGGCAAAACTGAAGTGGAGATTCTCACGGGGGCACACGGAGGTTTTATGGAAATCAGCCCACGTGCTTTGCTTTTCATCAGACACTGTTGTCGATAAAAGAAAACTCGCATCCTTGTCTTTCCATTCATGTTTGCACCTAATTGTCTGTTATCCCCCCCCCCCCCATACAGTCCAGTATGGATTAATAATTAACGAGTGGCACTCCTTTGCATGTTGTTGTCTACCACTCTAAATTAATGATGTTTGTTGTGTCTGCATGCAGGAATGACTGAACTTTCTTGAACCTTTTTAGCAGCACCTCGAGATAATAATCTCCCTGCGTCCCTCACTCACAAACACAAAGCATCTCCCAACGAGCGTGCCTCTCGAAGCCTGCCCTGCAGCTGCATGTAATTGGCAGTGCAACAGAGCGGCTCGTGCGTGCCGCCGGATTTCACTCACTGTTGGCCGGGGCCCCGTGTCTAGCGGCTACGTGGTCTGATTTCATGGCATATTTTGGTTTCCTGGCACGAAGAGGGCAAATATATTTAGTCTTTGTCATCGGTGATTGTCATCGTGAGCGTCTCCAGTCTGATTAGGCTGGTTGGACTTCAGAAGGGGAAGCCATGTGTTACTCTGTCTGCTTCGCCCTGGTGTTAACAGCTCCGTACGACTCCTGACAAACAGAGCAGCTGCTCAGCTGAAAACTCATCCTCACACCTCCAGTTTCACACTTTCGCTCCGAGAAGTCTTTGTGACTGAGAGACGCTTCTTCGAAAGCTATCCAGGAGAGGAGAACGCGCACTATGTATTTAAGCAATACTGTGTTTATAAGATCACACCTCCAGTTTTGGCTGTCTGAGATCACTTGTTTTGTAGGTTATCGCCAGCCATGTAATCACTGTAAAGATGGATGTGGGGTTTGAGCTGCCACTGGTAATGTTCTTGGGTCAGACATGTAGGTAGTTGAAATATCAAATATTCCCCACAGTCTAAATATCTTGTGCTTCGTTTTAACATCCTCAGTGTTTGTACATTATGCTGTGGTGTGTGCAAGACTTTAATTTGTATTAATAATAATGTATTTATTATGTTATTTTGCCCACATCACTTTTGTCAAACCCGGCTTGACATTATCAAGTGTATGAAACGTACAACTATGTGCAAACTCAACATTTTGAGGTAGATGGCTTTGCATCCATTGGTCCTCCATACCGCTTTGGGGCACTCGAGCCGATTACTATGAACAAAAGCAGGTTACACTCTGTACAGGTTGCTGGTCCGTCAAAGAAACAGAAGACAGAAAACTAAAGGCAATTTAGAGTAATCTATTCCTTTTATACATGTTTTTTTTTTTTTGTACTCTGGAAAGAATCATGCAATCTCTGCACAAAATAGGCCCAAAAACTCACGATAGGTCAACAGTTGTGAGGAGAGATTTCGAACCAGGGCTTGGGTGGCATGCTAATTTAAATGGAACTTGTTTGTTTTGAAAAAGCTCAATTTCATTTGACAAGATGTTTTTCAAAGTGTTTTTAAGGTATTCATTGCATAAATACCTATTTGAATCGTTTTCTTACAATGAGGGTTGAAAATCTCTTTCTAAAATTAAAACGGAGTAAAATTGTGATAAACTGGATAAATGTTCCCCCATCAGTTTGTAGCCAATTCATAAAAACTAACAAATGATTGTTTGCACCTTTAATTCTGATGCCATTTCATTCTAATAAATGTATTCATAAGTGTATTTTAAGTTGAGAAATATCAAATGTTTGTGTTGATATAATTAATTTATTGTAATCTGAGTTACTTATTCAATTAGAAGCCATATTTATTTGCCCCAATGGTAACTAAAAGTAAAAAATTTTCGAGCTCTCTATGATTTAAGTTACACTTTGTTGGTTTATTTTAAATCGATGCTTGCTTTCTTTTTATTTTCTATTGTCCGATAGTGAATTGACATGTTGTTTAAAAGTAAACCATGATCTGTAAGGAATGTTGATGATATACTTGAATAAATTACTCGTAAAGCTAAATCTCTCTCTGGAGAACTAGGCCAGTATATGTTGGGCCAGTGGCTCCTGATCTCTTTTCTTTAGAGTATCCTGCAGACACACTCACTGATGTCTAATTGGCCAAAAAGTTACGGTGAAGTTGTTCAATGGCTGATTCACTCCCTCCGACCAAATACAAAAATAAAGCATTACACAACTCTTTTATCGATTGTAGAACGTGTCTTTTTATGGTTTTCACGAGGAAATTGAGGTTATAATTGGAGCTACACATACACAGGGTTATTGTTGCAGGTTCAATTGGGGGAAGAAAAAATTTCTTTTCACTTCACACACGTTATTCCCAAAGGCACGGCGTCTTTACCTCCCTGTCCCATGAGGCACATACAGGTGCAGGCTGCTTACAACCTAATGTTACCACAGAGACCATCACTTGGGTTGCCTCCTCCTCCTCCTCCTCTTTCTCCTCACATTCGCTCTTGCAGAATCATATTAACGTGTGATTTTGCCCAGCCATGCCTCGAGCTACGCATGGTGGAGCAGGTGTAATTGCAGTGAGAGGAGGGGGTGGGGGGGTAGAAAAAAGAAAGTAGAGTCTTGGAGAGTGAGTGGCTGAAGAGGGAGAAGAAAATAATAGATGAAGTGGAGCACAATGACACCTTCTCAGGCCTGCTCAGTGGACCCTTTGTGCTTGTTAACGGCGGTCTCCAAACAGCCCGGACGTCTAAATAGGCCGGTCATTGACTTATGGTGTCAGCTGCGGCCCACAGAGGAGGCGGCGTGTCTCCAGCAGCTCCCTGGACTCTCCGGGCCGTGTGTTAGGGCCGTCGCCGAAAGCTCATCTCCAGACAGGAGCAGGACTGATGTTTACTCTGGTTGGTAAACAGAAGCTTTGTTGCTGATGCTGGAAGCGCTGGGGTTCAGGCGCTGTTTTAAATGACCTGCTGTTGCCCGGCTCTTTGGCAGCATATGGATACTTGTTAGTCTTTTGTTTTCCACACTCCCTCACCGTGGTCTACGGAGGAATGCATACGAAATGTCCATTTTGAGTTTATAGTAAAGCATTTGATTCCAGAGTAATGCATTACAAAAATGTAAAAGTGAAAACACACAATAACTACAGTACGTGGCAGCACTTGACATAGTTCTATATTTTAAATTTACTATGAAGTTAATGTAAAACATTTTTACATGATGTAAAATGTTGATGTCTTTGAGACACATGGAGAAAGCGAGAGAGTAGCAGATTATGTGATCTTCATGATTGATTTGGTGTACATTTTCCACGGGATGTCTCTCCTAACACCTAACCTGAGCAGTTGACCGTTCACAGCCTTGCACGGGGAACCCCAGGATTAGAACTAGCAAACCCTTGGTTAAAAGCTTCCTTGATGAAACCTCCACTCCTCGAGGTTGTTGCTGTCAATGTGTTTTACAATAAGAAAAATTGCACAGTGGTTTCACTGTTATCAACCCATCTCACTCTAATCAGCAAACCCTTTATTCAATGGAATATTAGTGATGTTTGCCAGTGACACACAGACTAATTTTACTTTGCCTTTTATTATAGACATGATCATTTGTAGTTATCTTTTGATTAAAGGGCTTCACTATTATAATGAACCAGTCTGCACTGTAAAGATAAGCAGACATAAAATCTAAAACTAACTGTAATTCAAGCCTGGATGAAGGCAATAAAAGGAAAACAAATTGTTGGCAAACATGCTTGAAATTTATTGACTGGATAATTCGGGTGGTGTAACAAAGATGGATGTGACTAAACATTTGGATGAACTTCTAGGTCAGTCTTTTTCTGTTGAGTTTTTACCGAAAACATAAATATATCGAAGTTACAGAGATGGGACACCTTGTTAAATCGATCCAGTTAACAGTTTCTTTTAAATATCCAAAACTAATATTTAAAGTACAGAGCCACATGGTGGTGTACTGCTCTACACTCATCTGTATCAGAATTTAAACAGCAAATCTGTTTCCTGTGTGATCTTAAATTAAAAGACTGTCTTTAAGTATATCAATAATGATGCTCAAAATATTGTAGGAGTCTTCATTAGTTCCAAAGAAGTTTGTAATCTTTTTAAAAACTCAAACTACATCTTTGCATGATGAACTTCTTCTCAAGTCAAACTACCCAGTGAAACTCCCTCCTCCAAAAAACGATGCCTAACTTTTGACGATCTGCCACTTTATTGTGCTAACTCAGTCTGCCAAAGCCTCATCTCCAGCAGGATACATATCGCAGTCCATCTCGCAGAGCAAGGCTGCAGCCAATTATGTTCCAGTCTGTCATGTAATCTGCAGCTTTACTGCTCACAGGAGACTTTTGTTCCCTGACTTTATACATCCTTTGCCTCTCCCCTCGGGTGGTGCGTCTGTCTTCAGGATAAACTTGAGGAACCAAAGCCTCTCTTGTTATCATCAAACCACAAGCTTCACAGAGGGGTATGGAATAGATAAGGATAGTTAAAGCATCAGTAGTTATAGATAATTACGCACGGGAGAGAAGCAACAAAGCAGCTGAAAGCTGAATCCAGTGATGCACAGTAAATCTTCCTCAGAAGACAAGGGGACTCTCATTTTGCTGTAGTCTCACTTTTTAAAAGGGAGAATAATTACCTACGCCAACGAACATTGGGGCGAAGGTTATGTTTTTTTCCGTATGAATGTATGTATGTATGCTACCACCTTTTCGCAAAACCTACTATTCCAAATTGCATGACGTCTTCAGGGATGATTTGTCATCTTCCATGGACAAATCCATTCGATTTTGGGATCAAACAGCTCCTGGAGAGGTTAGATATTGTGAGCCGTCAGTCAGGACTGCGGCACTCAAGCTACCATGCTAACCCCACTCCGGGGTTTGCAGCAAATATCTCAGTTCGGCAAGTGTGTGCATTGACTCGGGTAGAGGTTTATCTGTGGTCCCCCACTCAGTATTTCGCACAGTGATGTTGCTATCTGACAGGCTAGTTTGCATCAATATGAGCAATACGCTAGCACACTAGCGATGCTAACATGCGAAGGTCCACACTCTACCAAGTACCCATTCCAGCTACAGCATTTGTTAGGATTTGAAAGAGTTGACTGATGGCACTGTCAAAAAAAACCAAACTCTCAAAGCCTTAAGTCAAAACCCCAATATATACTACTACACACCCAACACACAACCATGTTCGTTGAGCCACATTTAATATGCCAGTGCACTTTCCTAGTGTTGAGAGAGAGACTGGCAGGTTATCGGATTGCCAGAGTGCCGTAATTACATTCAGTGTGTCGCACTGGTCTGCCGCTCCGCAAACACCTGGCAAGTAGCCTCAGTTGCTGACCTTTCCTTAGAAGAAGAAGAAGAAAATAACACACGCACACACGCACACATAGTCACAAAGGGGCACGCTTTCTAGAAAATGACTCCTTCCTGGTTATACAGCAGTTATGGCAAGTCATCATGTGTAAGTCTGATGGCCTTCTCCTCCTCCTCCTCCTCCTCCTCCTCCTCCTCTTCCTCCACCAGCAGAGTGGCCCTCCCTCCACACAGTTCCTTTCTAATGTGGATTTATGATGTCGCACATGAGTGTGTTGTGGAAGCCTGCCCTCCTGTTGAGCTACGTCGGACTAAATGAACAAGTGACCCCTCCCCAAACCCCTCCAACACCCACAAACAAAGATGGATCTGAGCTGACAGCGCGGCAGCCTCTCCGAGCCAGCTCGGCCTCACTGCATCTGCCACACGTGCTCGAGGGAGAGAAGCAACGGGGGAGATGCAGTGATGACCGAGATAAGGATGAGCAAAAGCAGCCAAGATGTCTGGCAGCTCTGCTGGCTTGGATTTGCACTGAGAAAAAAACATGAAGATGGGATAGAAATGCTGAACAGTGGCCCTCAACATGATGCATGTAACAATATTGAAATACGAACTGAGAGTGACCTTTACACAGAGATTTGCCAGTGCTAAGGATCATGTGTGGTTTGTTTTTACAGAATCTGGAGGATGTAAAATGTTAATAATATACTGACCTTTCCTGTGTGACCTTTTAATCCTGGAACACTTCAGAAGATAGTTTTAATTATCTCTAAGATATGTGATTTTTTTTTTTTTTTTATCAACAAAAACATCCATTTGGCAAAATTATTCTATCTTAGAAAACCTGTTGATAGGCACACACCTTAGGTGTGTAGAGTCTTATTAGATATTCCCTGGGCCCTGGTAGGTTACACATTCTATTGCATTGGTTCCCAGCCTTCTCTCCCAGAAGCCCCCCCAATTTGGCTTAAAGAAACACTGCAGACCCTGCCATCACCTCTGATTGGTCCAAACATTACAGAGACGCCAAATGCTTGCAAACATTCTCACAAACACAAACGGGACTTTTCAAGTCATTTGTTGCATTTAATAGTTTTTACACACCAAAAACAAAACAAAAAACACAAGATGCACATTTGGGACATTGTTTTGTGATTTAACTGTATCTTACATGAGAAAAGATTCTTAAATATCAAATAATTTGGTGGTAAATTTATTTAATCAAATGTTTATTAGTTATAATGTACTCCTGATGTATTTCGTAATGCATCTTGTTGCTTTAAAGATTTGCCATATCAGTTGTGGGGCTATTTCTTTATCGTAGCCTCCTGTATATGTGGTGACTGAAGTAATTTTTTGTGGACTTAGGGTTAAAGTGAATGTGTTGTTAATCAAATGTGCTTGGATAAAACTGGATCACCTTTATGAATCCAGACATCACTGCAATCTACCCTATGGTTTTGTGACTCAAAACATTTTCCTCAACAAAATGTGTTGCCTCGGCAGCAGCCAATCTCTCACATATACACACACACGCACGCACGCACACACACGTACTGATTTCATCATGCTTGATAGCGCTGCTGATCGATGTGCCGGCCTCAAAGAGGAGAGTGTTTGTCCTCCAACACATTTTCTGCAAACTCCTGAGAAGTATCAGCAGTGCCTGTAACACAAGAGCAGCCTTTTAATATCCACTGGAGACCGATTTATGTGTGGGCATGTACAGTCAATGTGGGGCTCCATCATCAAGCCTTCCCTCGAGGGAGCTTTTGAAGTGAGTTCTGTGTTACCGTGGTCTTGGCGCCGTGTAATATATACATTAGAATAGCTTCACATGCAGCAATGTGTACATTATAATTGTTTCATATCAGACAACAGGTACATTAGATCAGTTTTGCATTCTGTTGTGTCAACTTAGGCTGTAAAACGGGTCCTGGACGAGACCAGCTGTTCTGATGTAATTTCACTGTCTCTCGTACCTTTTATGGAAGTTCCGTGCAATACCATTTGGACCTCTATAAAATGAGAGGAGATCCTACACTCAGTAGAGTGAGCAGATTGGCAGCGCAAACTCCCGGGTGGAAGCTTCGCCTGCATTTTCGATGCTAAACCACTTGTGCATTAAATCCTTTTCTACGCAAGCAAGAAGGCATCATTTCTTCCCCTTTGACATGCCTGTTTTGTTTACTTCACTTTCAAACAGAAATTATGACTTTTCAAATGTTTTTCTATATTGTGATATTGTGACAGGAGTGTGGAAAAAGTATGTGGGCCCAAAGTAAAATGAAAATGTTCCTCTCATGAAAGGATTGTGTGGTCCTGATATCCTGAATAATCTTTCTCCCATAAATGAAATAATATGGAGATTTTGTTTGTCCGAGATGATTATTGGATAAACCAATCACGTTAGTGATGATCCCTGCTTGTGCAGAGAACAATGTTAAAGAAAGAAAGACATAAAACTAAGATTAAATGACCCGATTAAGTGCTACCATCTGTGTGGATGTGGAAACCTGATGAGGGGCAGATAACATGTTCAGCCCCTGAGCTCATGGAAACATGTTGCTCTACAGTCCTGCTTACTTTACTCCATGTGTTTGTCCTGGCTCATTATCAGATCCTCACAGCTCGGATGTGCCACTGTGACTCGATTCTCAGTGTCTGGACTCGGCTTACTTACTACTCATCGCTTCCTCAATGAGTAAAGGCAATTAAAAGCTGTATGAGCCCCACAGAAGGAGGTAAAGAAGGAGACGTTTTTTTTTACTTGTATTTTTTGATGTTTTAGAAGAAGATTGTAAAACGAATCTTTTTCGGGGTCTGGTTTGTAATGGGATCGTTTAATTCACATTACACTAAATAAAATATGTTTTGATCAGCTATAGTTGTTATTTGCGTTCAATCGTGAGCCGATAAAATTTTCTCGATTTCATTTCCACCGAGAGCCAATGTCTGTACATGGCCTCGAAAACTGCGTCCAGGAAATAGAATCTCTCTCCGAGGTCCATTTAGTGTGATCCGGTGGTTTGATCACAGCGCACAATCAGCTTTTAAGCCAGCGTGAACAGGAAGTCTTGGAAAACAAATGGAAAGTGGATGTCTGCAGTTCCATAATAACGACGTAAAGTCAATCTGCTGAGAGTGATCATGTGACGAGATTAAAAGTCCAGGAACATTAACCAAAATGGACACTGTGCACAATTTACTCTCAAAGTTTACTTTTACTTTTTGATTGAATAACGATACAAGAAAACTACTTCAAGGAGATTAAAGGGAGCGACTGTAATGATCGAGACACGTTGCACAAAAAACAAACAGAATTTCTCGTTTTTTTGATTTTCATTCATTCTAAAAAACTGAAAACAAAATAATTTTTTATTTAGCTGTACTAAAAGAGAAGCTGAACATGCAAACCACAAACAGTAAGGCTCCTAAGCCTGGAATCAAACTGGGGACATCTCATTGCCATACAAGACTGCTCACCATAATGCCACACTGTACTTCTAGTCACAGCACCAACAAAAGTATTTTATAATCTGAATGAATTAGAGCTGCTAACTCTCAAGCATTAAAGGTGAAACTTCCAGCAAATATTGTCAATTTTACAGTTCAATTAAAAAAAAAAAAAAAAACTTCTTTTCACATCAACTGTCAAATGTAAGCTGAATGTTGGAATAAGCTTTGCTGTTGTTGTGCATACGTGGTGTAAGGAAGTTTATATGCACTATAGAGTTATGGATATAGGTACATAATACATGAACTGTGTTTATATTTGCATATATGTATGGATGATTTTGATGTATGTGTGGAATAAAATGTATTTGCCCATATGTGCTCATCTAAAACTTTTGGAAGAAAGTATATGCTAATATAAAGTCTCGAACTGCAGTTATGTTTGTCAATGTGCTTCATATGTTACTTTATCCCCAAATGAAATGAAATGAAATGAAATGAAATCAAACTTCATTTATATAGCAATTTTGGATAGTAGAATGGCACAAAGTACTTTACAGGTTAAAAACTGATTGAAACCCACAAATCTTCCCACCCCCTGCCATTGTGTATTTATGTCGAAGACAAGTAAATTAAAAATCAAAAAACTTTAAAATCCTTCAACAGGTTGAAAAAAATTAGTTGAAAGCCTTTTAAAAAAGAAAGTACTTGAGGTTGCTTTTAAATCCACGAACCTTCTCTGCAGCCCTCAGCTTCTCCGGCAGGCCATAGTGCTGAAAGGTTTTTTCATAATAATGGTGGGGGTGATTCACAGGTTGGCTTATAGATCAAATCAAATCTGTAGTGATAAGAAGGTGCAAGACCATGGCGACATTTATAACCCATTCAAAGCAGTTTAAAGTCAATCCAAAAGAAATGGGGAGCCAATAACACCTTAAAAACGTCTGTAATGTGCTCCTGCTTTCTGGTCTTGATCAACACATGGTAAGCTGAGTTCTGGAGAAACTGAAGAGAGAGATGTTCTGTGAGATGGTTGTTCTTGGGAAGGTGAGAAAGCAGGGGATTACAGTCGTCAATTCGATTTGAGACATAAGCATTTTTCATCATTTCTTTATTGGCCTGAGAAAGAAATGGGTGGACTCTGGCTATATTCCTAAGAAAATTAAAAACAGTTTTGACTACATATTTTACATGCGGAATAAAACTTAGCTCAGAGTCCAAAATTACACCAAGGTTCTTTACTTGCTCTGATGTTTTTAAAGACAGTGCCTGTAAATTTGACATATTTGACATCCCTCTGTTAGCCTGAGGAACCGACAACTAAAATTTCAGTTTTGTCCTCATGATATTATTTAATTCAGTCATCAAAAATGTGATCCAAAAAAAAAAAAAAAATGAATCCGAGATTAGTGGTATATTTGAACTTTTCTTAAAATAAAAAATAAAAATCATGATCTCTTTTCAAAAAAAGAAGAAATACTTACCTAAAGGACACAACTTTTACTCAATACAACTTTTCACACAACCTCAAAATAAAGATGAACATTTAAAGGCTTTAATAATGACTTTTTATGCAGAGTATGGATGGATGGATGGATGGATAGATATAGAAGCCCACCAGTGGCTGCAGTTATTCTGATAAAATGAATGTAGAGAGGTGGGAGGTCACGGCCAGGGTCACCTTGTTTTTATGTTTTTAAGTCGTGTTTGGAAAGTAGGGCATGGTATGATCAAACAAGCCATTTTGCTGCCCAAACCGAAACAGACCAAATGGATATTTTGCAATCCAGGTGGTAAAAACATGTAGGAAAAATAGAATCAGTTAAAGAAATACAATTTATTAAAAGCACTAATAAACTTCAGCTCTCTGGTGTTTTTTACAAACAAATAAACCCAGGTGGCAGACGGACACTTCTTTTCTTCCATCTGGCAAAGCTTAAGTGGATTTTTATCAAATCCGAGCTGTGGTTTGTGGGACCTCAGAGAGAGAAATAAATCAGATTTACAGAAAGGGAGAGGAACAGTGGAGCCTCAGGTTGGGATGTAAAATCATCTTTCTGTGTCTGCCTGTGTGGTTCCTTTTCAAATTTGCTGTGTGAAGCGTAATGGAAAACTGAAGAAAACAGAAGTTGAGAGAAAAAAAAACCCCACAAAAAAAACCAAAACGGTATCCAGGAGCAAAATTGTTTGTCACACTGATCTTGAAGCATTTTACATCTGAGAATTCTGAAAGGTTTTGATTACTTGGGCTTGTGCGTTTTCTCAAACCACATCAGAGGCAAGGTCAATAACTAATCAGCCAAACCAAAGTAGCAATAATTAAAAAAGTTTTGCAGAAGATTCACGGCCGCCAGAAAGATTCGCTGAGGGAGGCACTTAAACAATCTTGATGATGTATTTACCACAGCCCCACTTGCTGGTCCTCTCTGTGATTGTTCTGGAAGGCCATATGGTCAGCGGGGAACAATATTAAACACTTGGTAATATGATGTAGATCAGCAGAGGGTGTCACAGTGAGTAATGGCCTGGGTAGCACAGCAGCAAGGCACTGGGAGCAGAGAAAGCCTGGAGGAGCTCGATCAAACCACGCTCACGATGCTTCCACAAGGTCGTGTTGTGCAAAAAGGCCCCATTTTAAAACGTGGCTCTTTTTTTCCCTCCCAAATTAGAATGCTCAGCAGGCCTTGAAGAAGCAGTGTAACAAGGACCACAAGGAGTACGAGAGCGGTGTTCCTGCCATTAATCTGCTGCTACAGGAGCTTTTAAAGTGGACACCGGTTCAGCTCCTGTGGCTACCACACTTATAATGGAAACAAGAATTTATTATGTTGCTTAAAATGTTCGGATATTTCATGTTTCCTTTTACATAACACCCAAAAATGACCAACTTGCACCCATTTGGTACCGCGTGTTCTCTTAGCATTTCTTTTCTTTATGGCTGTAGAAGCACATTTATTGTGATATTTACACTGGGTATCACCACGAGAGGAAAAAGCTCTAATATGTTGAAACAACATAAAGGTCTATGATACATTATTGGAGGGTTTATTTGGCTGAATAAAAAATGATAAAATGTAAAATCTGTCGCAAATCATTTGGAGGAATATAAATCCTCAAAATGAACACATTTTATTCAGAGTGGACCTCAGACATAGTGGAAGGAGAACATTTGTTCTTTTATATAACTTTGTCAAGTTAAGGGTGGTGGATCAATTCTAGCTAACAATGAGTTAAGACAGGGTACAATTTCAACAAATTGACAATTCAGTCAGTCAGTCACAATCACACACCCATGCACTCATGGGAAGAACATGCAAACTCCACCCAGACAGGACTGATCCCACAACTTTCCCGCTATGAGTTGGCAGAACTTTTTTTTTTTTTTAAATAAGGAAAAACAATCGCAAGACTCAGAAAGCTGGAAAACTAAGTAGTGCAATAGAAAACAGCTAAAAGAGCATTTTGAAACCAGTTAATTAGTAAGAGGTTAGAGAGGCAGGGTCCAGCAGTAATGAATATGGGCAGAGGTTTATTAAATTAAGAAAAACTATTGTGCATTGTGAATCATTTTCAGTAATGGAATTACCCAAAGGAAAGATTGCGAAGACATTAGAGATCTCACAACTCTCAACGTCTATCTAATAATGTGTGGCAAAGGTCAAATCTATCACACAAGGAGGGTGGGCTCAATAAAGATGGACAGAGCATGTGCTGAGACAAGCTCTCCAGGAAACAAGAACTTGGGAAGGTTAACAAACAAGTTACCCCAAGTTGCAAACAGAGACATAGAGATTTTTTTTTTTCTAACTCTCCACTGTGGCCGGAGTGTTCAGAAATCTTCATTTGTGGTGCCTCATAACTGCGCTTATGTGTAAATGCAAGGCCCAAATGCAGAGAAATATCACAGTTTTTGTAAATACATAGGTATGTGTAATTGTGCCCTCAAGCCCATACTGCTGAAACACATCAGGACAGGGAGGAACAGTTTGACATGAGGAGGGAAAGTGAAGGAACTTGGAATAAGACAGGAAACAGACAAGACAGAGATTGTGCACCATGACAAAATCTGAGGTTGAATACTGGACAAGTGTGGTCTTCATCCATTTATAATAGACGGGATTCTTTTAAGGAAAGCACTGCATGGAATCAGGAACACTTCCAGTAATCTTTGTCTGCAAACAAAGCTCGTTGTCCAATCCATAAATGTAAGTTAAAGCTGCATAATGCAAAAGAACACAATCAAAAGCGCAATTGCCTTCACTGGGCTGAACTTTGCAATGCTCTGAAAACTAAGAGAAGATTTTCTCTGGTGGCATGGGGAGGCATTAGTGCCTTTGGCATGGGCCAGTGTACACATCTGGAACGAGCAAGAGGCTCATCTGCTCCTATTCAAGCGTCACTTTCAAGGAAGGCCTTGCACAGTTCACCAAGACAATAGCAATTCAGTCCGCATTTATCATGACCACATGACATCACAGTGGGAATGAGAACTGCCCTGTCGTCAGTCCAAGTCCACAGATCGAGTCTTGTAAAATACCTCAAGCAAAGACGGCCCAGGAAGTCCTGCGTCAGAAAAAGTTGAGGCAACATTCCTCTCCTAAAACTCCAGCAACTGGTCTTTTCACTTCCCTGACATTTATAGCCGCTTGGTTGTTTGAGGAGGAAGGGATTTCACACAGTGGCAACCGCTTTTTTTTTTTTTTTGTGGTGTGTCGCTGTCATCGAAATATGTATTTTATGAAGGAAGAAAAACAGTTATGTTAAAGGAAGAGAACATGTTTTTTATTTATTTACTTTATAATCAAGGAATAGATCAACAGATAAACTTGTGTACATTTTGTATATCACTTTATTATTTCTTGACGTGATATTCCATCCAAAGCTGACACCTTTTCTAATTTATTTTTCGATATCTGCATTCCACTTTGTCAGTGTCACACCTTATGAGCTCTCCATACATGTGTTTTACATCCCGGGCCTCGAACGGAGCCGTTTCTTCGAGGAGTGAACATGGAAATACTTACATTCACATATCTCCAGTTACAATCTCAGCCCCCACTTGTCAAGTGCGTCGTTCCGCCTCTTTGCGCCCCGTCTTGTCATTTTCTATTCTCTCTATGAAATGAGACGAGTCTCTGTGCCAGGAAAGCGGTCTGGCAGCGGCCCTGGAGAATAATGAAACAGGCTTCAGATACGGGCTCAGACATCCACCCCTCTCTCACCCTCCCCCACCTCCATCCTGACAGATGACATGCAGCACTGTTGAAGTGCTGCGTAACACGAGCTTCACATGTAGATATCAGATAGTACTTGACGATACCTCTATTACCGCCCACAAGCCAACGCTTCGGGCAATTAAGATTTCTCCGGTTACCCCTCTGAACGTGAGCCAATCCGAGATGAGGAGGATAAAATCTCAATTAGCCTTTGTAAAGTGCTGACCCCTCTACATACCAACCCCCTCATCCCATACTTGTCTGTAGGATCAAACGCCAGGTCAAGACCTTTCCTACCGGTCGGTAGTAGCTACTCCCATTCCTCCTTGATGCAACCAAATTTTTACAATCCACTGAAGTACATGGAGTGCGTGAGAGGGTTTAATCCATCATGCTCCCCACAAATCCCTTCAACAATGTGGGGATAAACAGGAAGACAAAACTTGATCTGACAACTGGTCCTGTGAATTAGACGTCCATGAGCGGGCAGTCAGAGTAGGTGTCAGTTCAGTAGCCATGAAGGTATGTGGCCAAGTCACTGCATTCTTTGTTTTCAGGATGGATGAACTGGGGCACAATGCATCATTTCCCCTCGTACTTTCTCTCTCCCTCCTATGTCTTTCTTTCACAAGTTCTATTTTTCCTCTGCCCCGCAGAGACACAGTTTGTCAAAGACTCATTTATTTCACATGAATCCTTGTAAATCAGAAACGTCTGGATCACAGCCAAAGCAGAAAAAAAAAAGTTTGGAAATGATCTCTGTGGGGCATTGTTACTCCACAAATATCCCTTTGATATGACGGAGATTATGCAAATCACAAGAAATGAGGCGCACTCTGTGTTGAAGTTCACTTTCTCTCCAAACAACCAAATCGTCTTCAGTTTAAGGTTTGTTCTGTTTAACCTAAAAGTCAGCATATGAAGAGATCCCATCTCTCTGAAAGCCTCGTTAGTCTTTCCAGTGTTTATGTTTGCATGAGATCAAGCTGCAATAACGGCACACTTATGTGTTCACTCTTAGATATTCCAGCATTACTTTCTTTTTCCGAATCTATAAACTTCCAAACTTTATCTTTCAAAAAGCATTCTCAAGATCAATGATCCATAAAGATATATATATCTTTTAGAATATTCTCAAGTATACAATCAAGGATATATGGAGTTTATGAGGAACAATGCAGTTTTCAAGTTGGGCCACTACGCAGTTTGTGCTGTTCTTATAATGACACTAGGCATAAACACGTGCAGGCGGACAACAATACGCTGTGAGCATCAACGATGGCGATGATACGGACATTTACATGGACAGATAACAAAGTTGGATCATTGATGGCGGATTGGTTGGATTATTGATTGATAATTCATAGTTCTTAGAGCTTTTTTTTGTTCTCAAAGCATCCAGTCTTTAATGAATGGTTATTATTTGATAAATCAGCAACACGTTGAAACACCACTTGTAAAGGCTTTTGCCCCACTTTTAAATAAATTCACATATTTTGGACAACACTTGAAACTTCATACCACAATAATCAGCATCCCCAACGTCACTCCTGAGGGCATCAGTGTGAATGTCAAAGATTTACAAAGAAAAAGTCTTTAAAGTTTCCACCAGTCACTCTGCAACCAGGTTATTATTGATGCTTTATAATATTGAACTTCTATCATCTGAACCTTTAAAATACATGTTTTAATAATGGTGACCTGCTCAGCCAGGGTGTCAGGTTTGGCTTTTTCTGGAATCATGGTCCTTAATTACAAATATATATATATATATATATATTTATTTATTTATTTATTTTTTTTAATTGATGGTTTACATAACAAAAAACTAACCCAACAAATTATTTGAGATGCATCAGTTTGTGCAGAAAATGTATAATAAATTAAAATAAGGCATATAATGATGGTATTTCACTGCTCCCATTAAATTAATATGTGCCAAAGAAAAGAGTATCATATTCTGCAATTTGCCAGTTAATTTGCCTTCACAGACATCAGGTAAACTCATGCTTTAATTAGTGAGGGAGAGATTTGAGAGGTGTGGATGTGTGTGCTCATGTGGGAGGGCGTACGGAGTCAAACACACAGCTGTTGTGCGAAAAAAAAATTAAACGTGTCCTCTGAGTTGTTCTCATTAAATGAGTTTTCCAATACTGTCCACTGACCAGCAGTGATCCTGAACAGGGCTGGCAGGGTTGCAGGCAGGCCAAGGCCACAGGCAATGACGCCGCGTTACACTGACGTTACAAAGAGGAGTGTTAAATGTTAATGACAACAGATCGACTGTGCATGCACACACACTGTAATCACATCATCGTCGCTACTGGCCAGTCAGCCTCCCTCCTGCATCGGGCGCCGGTGAGATGTACATATGCCCTACAAGTGCCATGACCGCATGACACTTGGAGACATTGATGACACAAGTCCCATGTTCATGGGCTGCTGTGCCCCTCTGTAGTAACTTTGCAGTGTGATGACAACAGGGGCTGTTCAAGTAATGAAGGAGCTATTGGATAACAAGCAGAGACAGAAGAGGATCAGAGGAAGAAGAGCTGCTGTAATAACATCCCGTACTTTAGATGCTGACAGACCTGAGAGGCATCATTTAGTCGTAAGAAAACAGCAGCGGGCTACATGGCTCACAGACAAGAGCTGCACATTATAGCAGTTTCATCCTGCTCTCATGACTTGTTTAGTGGAGTTACACTCGGATAATGTTCATCACGTGTTCGTTCAGTTTTATTGTGCTAAAATTATCCTTTAATAAAAAACTATACTGATACAGCTCAGAGTGTCAGTCATTCTCCTGTATGGTAATTACAAGGACATCACCTGCACCCCCACTAACTATTGCAGATAATAACACGCACTGCAATTAAAAAGGGAATAAAGGCCCTCTTCTCCTCCCCTCTGTTCTCCTTCCTCCACAGAAATTACATTAAACGTTTTATATCACGACCATGATTCATTCTCCGTGTACAGCAGTGCGCAGTACAACACATGTAGCCTTCAGCAAGTTGAATCGAATCATTTGTTAACTTTGTTACAGGAGCTATTAAAGTCGACACAATGCGTTGCTGGCTCTGCAGGCGTGGTGATGACGGCCCCTCTTATAGATGAGGCGCAGCAGGAACAAGCACGTCTTTCTGTGGTTTTTAACCCCTTGTATGTCACAACCTCAGTGTGTTTAACTGTACAAAAACAATGAAAACGCATATCCAACGAGAACAGGCACTCGGTTGGGCGTATACTTTCGCCAACGCCACATTTGTCTACGGAGCCGAGCATCGCTCACATGTTAGCAGTAAGCTCATATCGATGCTCACTAGCCTGACACTGAGCCGGGGCACACAGATAAACCACTACCTGAGTCAATGCTCTCACACCAGTGTTTTGGGATACTTGCCGAAGCGAAATATTAGCAGTGAAATCCGAATCGTTGTCATGGAAACAGACGCTTTGCTCTCTTCCATGAAGTGCCTCTCCCCTCCATTTTCACCCGTCCTGGTAATTGATGCTATCTTACCTGCAAAAAACACAAAAATGCATGAAGCAAAGCATTTTGAACTGAGCATTTTGAAATGTATGCAAAGTGCTGTGGGAATTTCCATATTTGTAACAGCACAACAGTCAAAAATAGTATTTATTCTCAGCATTGCACTCACTGGCTTTGCCACTTACCTCATAGTATAATGCTGGGGAAAAAAAGAAAATACACTAAATGAATAAATATTACATTTGGATTTCCTCTGAGATTTAGAAATCTACTGCTGCTGCTGCTGCTGCAAAAAAAAAACTAAAAAAGGAAAGGACTGCTTTAGGAGAAAATAGACTAGATGATATTCACAGTGTCCTCCCCTCCACCTGTCCATTCCTGGGGAGATTGAGTTTGGTCTTTGCTCTGTCTCAGCAGGAAAAAAAAACCCAAAACCCTTTCACTGAATAAAACCTGTCTAACAGCGCTGGCTGCCTGAGACTCCGACATGAGGAGGAAAGTAAAAATTGGGAGAAGCTCGAGGAAATGAGACTGTGGTACCTCAAACCATCGGTCTCTCAAGAGACTCATAATGTACCTCATTCTAGAACCATTCAAAAAACTGGCCCCAACTAAAGATAGATTCCTGGAAATATATTGGAACAGACAAAAGGCCTCTCTTTGGCAAGAAGCAATGGGTAACGCACAAACTGGCATGAAAGAACACACAGAAACCGTGGAGACCGTCCTGGTTGGCCAGTGGGAATGTGTCTCTGCCTATTATTTGCTCGGGTTCCAGGTTTCCACTCTTGGGTTTATCATGTGAGAGATGTGTGGCTGTGGGGTTCCAGGGGTTGATGCTGCTACACAAACAGAAGGCCTCTTTCTCCCAAGGCTACAATCAGCCCAGACTCCTGGAGAAAGAGAGGGGGAGGACAGCGAAGAAATGTGCTGAGCAATATTGCAATTTTGTTTGCGTCTTATTCTCTTCTTCTGTGCTACACTTTTTTCTCTTCTGTCCTAGAAATGCTGAATTGATGAACGCTTCAATCTAGTCTGCAGTGCATTTTTTGTTTGTTAGTTTTTTTAATAAACAAACTGCACACAGCAGTTTTAGCTATGTGTGACAGGAAACTTTGTGGATGGAAAAATTGGTTCAAGCCTAATTCAGTATAAACAAAAGGAGTGAAGTGGCAGTTTTGATAACAGTTGAATCACGAACGCACGCATTCATTATCTCTTGCCTAATTGTTGTTTAATTGTGCCAGCTCCTTCTTAGATCATCAACATTTGGAAAATAGCCGGCAGTCGTGTCGACATCAATGATTTACTCTTCTCAAAGTCATTCATCCACATGCACACAAGTACGCACGCACATCAAGGAGGGCGCTTACTCTCCATTAGGAGCAACTTGGGGTTCGCAGACATGCCCATGACGTGAAGACAGGAGGAGCCGGGGGTTGAGACGCTGACCTTACGAGTGAAGGATGAACCACTTTGCCACCTGAGCCAATGCTCAGCTGCAGCCACTCAACCAGAAGTTATGTGTAAAATTCACCTCAACTAAAAAAGAGTGAATGCATCTCGAAAACAAAGAAATAGTCAAGCCCAATTACTGTTTTTCACCAAACAGTGTGTTAATTTCTTTTTTTAAATGAGAAGAAATGGTACATTTACTATGCTTCTTTGGGACAGATGTTTGTATGTGAAATGTCATGACATGCTACAGATAACCCTGGTGTGTTTAATACATTTCTTTCTTTGCCAAACCCATCAAGATAATTTCACAACATGAAATAGACTGAATTTACAAACTGCCGTGTCACACTTGGTTTGAGAAAGCAGAGGTACAGCAGCTCGCTTGTGCACTCTTCATAAAGGCAAATTATAAATGCAGATGTTCCATTATTTTCCAAAGATGAAAATTTGTTGCAGAGATGGCAACACCTGTTTGGGGGTTCAAGATTTACAATCAAATGTTGATATTTGGCAGTTTGAGTAGTTTCATATTGGTGGTCAGCCGTCCCATTAATATTGAACATTATAGGTGCAATACTGACAATACAGAATTTTTGCTGCTCCTCAGTTTGTTTGAATTTTTTTTTTTTTTTTGGGGGGGGGGGGGGAGGGGGGGGGTCATGCTAAGCAACCCTGCTTCACTTAAAAACATCTTACTTTGTAAAACAATGTTGCATTCGGCTTGGCATGATGGGCATATAAGCGTGCTGACAGCAGTATTTATTTCATAATGCCACCATTTATAAAACATTTCATGCAATACTGTGAACACTTGCTTTCAGACGGTGACATAGATGTTAGAGGCATCACTGCCACTGACATCACCCAAAATGCAAATAGATTGCTCATCTATTGTTTGATTCTCCCCCAAAAAAGATTAAATCCATTTTTAATAAATCACTTTATGTGAAAGTCTGGCATAGCGAGGGCCTCACCACAGCTGTACAGACGACACCTGTGAGTCTGTGTAGATTGGACCATTCGTCTTCGCCGTGAGTGCTGACATACTGTCCCGTGGTTGACATCTTCCCTCCCCGACTCTTCCTGTTCCCAATTCTACCCATCCCTCACTCAGATGCTCCCTCTGCAGGAGCGGAACGGCAGTCCATATAGCTGTCATCTCTTTCATGGTCCACACCTGAAAGATCAATCCCCACAAAGAAGATCTCCATTCTGGAAAAAACACCGGGGATGTGGCAGATGTGGCTGATAACAGCTTTGTAACATCGACCAACGGCTTCCACTTGAAAAGCAAGCACATCTTCCCCAGGATTAGCAGCAACAGCAACAGTATCAGATTATTCCTCCATAATAGGTTTAGAACCACTGAAAAAAAGTTTTCACCCTCCCAACCACAAGTCAAAAGCTCCTCTCATCATCAGACTAGGAAGCGGCAACCGATTCATCTTCCCCTCCGGGCTCTAGGAGATAGCAAACGACAGAAACAGCATCCTAACCCTCTAGTTCCAGCAGGGCTTCCATCTCCTCCATCAGCTGTCAGCTCAAAATGTCTCCTGCCTGTCTGGGCAAAGCTTTCAACTCAATCCATATCTGTCGAACCACCTCCCAGGACACTTTCAAAAAAAACAAAAAACTAAGCCTAAATCAAAAGTTAGCGTGCATCCTGTAACCTAAATGACAAAAATCTTACTGACACATTTGACAAGTCAAACTCGACCAGATCCTGATCACAGCAAACAGTTCTCTGCCTGCGAATGTGCTGTCACATACATTATAAGTTCCAAAATTCCTTTCTGGATATCTTTTTTTTTTTTTTTTTTGTCTTGTGCTCACTGTGTCTATCTTCTCCAGGAGTTGGTTGAGTCTGTGGCCTTTGCTTACTTGAAGAGTTGGTGTGGGTTTGCTCCGAGGCCGCCACTGGGGTTCGTCGAGACCAGTGGACAAACTAATGAGCCCCCGAAGGCTCGCAGATATGCCCCATGGCCTTGTTAGGATGCCAAGTTGGGGGAGTTGCATAGGGAGAGGTATGGGACACAGGGGGTGGAGCGGTTGTTATTAGTAGTTATTGGGGATGTAGGGGAAGCTAGAAGGAAAGACAGCACGACTTTGAAATCAAGACGACAGTAAAACAAGACAGAGTCTACAGTCGTGCCGGGGGCTTTTTAATGTCATTACATGGGCATAGTAGGAATCGGAGCTCAAGTCTCGCAGCAGTAAGCTAATATGCCAAGTTATTTTCAGGATCCTCATTTGAGAAGAATGGTTGCAGGAATGTCAGAATGCTAATGTTTACCAAGAAGGGTTTGACAACAATTGGCACTCATATTGAAAATCTTGCATTCATTTTTTTCAACATTTTAAATATTGTACACATTGAATTTTCATGACGTGTTTTATGGTCCTTCTGACATTCTTGAACAAATGCCAGTATTGTACATTTCTATGCATTTTGGATCAGGTGCCTAAATGTATAGAGCTTGCATGTTCACATTGTGCATGTTTGGCTTTCCCCAGGTAGTCCAGCTTCCTCCCATGAGGTCAATTGATGTCTTTTAATCGCCTGTCGGTGTGAATGAATGTGTTTCCTGGCATTTTGCTATGGGAGCATTTCACCTCATGTCAGCTGGCTTTGGCATCACTGCAGCCATTAAGTTAGGCAAAGTAGTTATTCGGTAGATAACCTCTATGCATATTGTCATTTATAGTCTCATCAGGCATTTCAAAGTAATTAAGTTTATATTGATGAAGCTAAACAAAAAGTGAACAGACATATGGGACAACTGAGACGCACCAACTCCTCAGGTCCAGGCTGAGCGGTCTACTCAAACGGTCGCACTCCTTTGAAGACAACAACGCATTTCGGACAAAGGAGACAGATGGTGCAAGGAGTTAAAAGAAGATGTGGAAAAACATTCTCTATGCAGAGGAGGAGGGTTAGGGTTAGGGTTAGGGTTTATCCCCTATCTACAACACTGATATTTCCCATCTGTCAAACAACATGTCAAATTCAGCTTCAAAGGGTCATGGTTAGTCAAGTGGCCTCGTTTTGACCATTGTTGTGGCCATTGTTATTGTCCATTGACTCGTGCATGTGCGCAGGAAGTGTTTACTATGGTTGTAGTGCAACAGTGTTTTAATAAAGTTGCATTTTGCCCCATTTCAACGCTGATGGAGTCAGAACATCTTTGAAAAAGTCCACCTGAGGAAGCGTTGTTGTGCAAACGGGCAGCAAATAATGCAACCCTCTGTTTACAGTGTCGTGTGAATGTGGCTCCACAACATTTAGTTACACAACACAGCATAGTCAACGGAACTGCATGAATCTGTGAAGCCACTTGACCAAGTCCAGTTAATTCAATTAAGTTTTACATCATGAATGGAGGCCATTTTTGTTTTAGTTTTTTGTTTTAGTTTTATTGGAAACTTAGATTGTTTATAACTCGTAAGTTTAAAAAAGTTGTTGTAAATACTATCAACACTGTTGCAGTGGGCTCAATGAGGAAAAAGAAAAGAAACAAAAGCAGCCCAGCCAGTTCCCATTCCTTATACATATGGTTTACACAAACACACAATGACAATATATTTTTTATAAAGGGGTCGGCAGTTGTTCAAATCAATTGGCTGACTGAAACTAAGTTCAAGCTCATAATGAATTGATTTGGTATCCAAGCTGGTAATCCATGAATGACCAAGGCAATTTGAATGAATGGAGTTTTGTAATTCCAAATTCAACTGATTCACGAGGTTTCTCTGTCTTTATTTCTCACTTTCAGAGTGACTTGGGGAAGGGAGGAAAGAGCAAAACTTCTGTGATCCCCCCCCTTCACACAACAACTCCAGATTCCGAGGATAGATGACCCATTAGGTTTGGGTGACTAAAATGGGAACTCAATCTAATGCCTCATTTCCTCTCAGAGATGAGACAAGCCTCATGGCTTGACCTCTCCCAAAAAGCATCTCTTTCTTTCCACGGTGGCCTCGTTGTAATCTCACACATCGCTGTCTGGCTTAATCCGAAAATAATATCAAACACATTAGCAAAAGCAAAGGGCTGGAAAATCCAATTTGAAATTCATACTGTCGCACTGTCACAGACTTTATCATTCCATATGTGTGGTGTCGCGTGTGATTTCACTGGACATTTATCTCTGATGGGAGGGAAGGCGAAGAGGAAGCCAGTCCCGGTGAAGGAACATGTTGCAGCAGTTCATTAGCAGTCCAATCATTTGAAAGGTTGTTCCTCTGATTCATAGTGAAACAAGTATCTGATCTTTCTCATAAAGAGTGAAAACAAGTTTTTTTCTTGAGGTATTTTATTATTATTGTGAAGTTTCTTGCCATAATTGCCATTGGTATAGGATTACTTTGGATCGTTGGATACTTTGGATATGTGTCTGAAATTGTCACAAAGGTAAGTAGTGGCAGTTTGAATAGGTGAGCATATACTTTGTGACTCGACATATATTGTTGAAACCCATAAGGACCCATGATCAAATGAGTGTAACACACACTTTAAATGCCTGAGAATCTTCCTCAGACAGGCTTTCATGCTTGAACTTAACTAATTCATTTAGTTTGAACTTAACTTAATAGTTTAATTTGAACTTAACTCATTAGTTTACTTATGTTGTGACATAAAGCAAATCTGACAAATAATTTGCTGTCAAACCAAATGATCCAAGTCTACATTTTGATATATGATGTGAAAATCTGTGTTATTACGCAGAAATAACTGGCATTCACTTATTTAAATTGACCATAAATGCCCAACTTGACATTTTATATCACAGATTTTTGACATTTAGGGTTACTGTCAAAAGAAATACATCAGAAATGTGTTCAATGTAGTCCACATGGTCTCTATATTGCACAGGATTTCCCTTTAAGGAGAAAAGAGTTATTATGGATTAAAAATGTTTTTATCTTTTTTTATGGACCCATCCTCAAGTAACCCTACTCGCTGACATGGTCGCTCTACTCTTTACATCAGAGGTGAAAAAACATGACCTGAGAGCCATAAAGTCCAGTCCGGCTCATTGGATAACCTTTCAAAGATGACATGGAAAACAAAAAGTTACATTTACAAAAGCTTACTGATGCATTTATTGCATTTACTGTGGATCACGTTGTTTTCGTAACCGTGGCCAAGACAACACAGAAACAGGTGGGGTCTGTTTGTGAAGACATGCTGAAGGCTGGAGAAACCCTGAGAAGTGAATTGAGACGTAAGAAGCATTGGCCCACATTAACCTGAAGTACAGCACCGAGTCAGACAGGATTCGACATCCTTCTCCAAATGCATTTGTTCCATTTCTGGATGTGTTCATATTTTTATAAAAAGAAATAGAATTTAATGTAGACTTCTTTTTTATTTTAATAATGACTTGTGTCTCCTCTCATTTACATAAATGAAACCATTTGGAAGTGTCATTAAAGTTTATCATCTTTCTTTTTTGTGCTGACCCTCTCGAGTGCAACTTAGTCTGTATGTGGGCTCTGACATTTAATGGATTCAACATCCTTGCCTAATACTTTGTCACCTACCTTCATACAGCCTTTTTAATCATAACTGATATGGCCGCCACAGGTTTGTAATCATTTTCCTTTATGCATTGGGTGCAATTTAGCTTTCACTACCATTTGCAATTGAAAAAGAAATACACTGTGATATTTCATTATATCTACAGGGCTACCACCACTGTGCAGTTTATATTTACATTATCATTGTCCTTGTTGTATGCTACCCCTGGCTATAGACTCTCAGCCTTGTTTCGTTAAGATTTGAAAGTATTTTTGAAAGTGCAATAAAATTCTCCCAAGTAAAGTTACATCAGGGTTGAAGGCTTAATTATAATGACAGTGTCATGGATGCTGAACTGAAGCACCATCCCACAGGCTCATGAACTCTCATAATCAATTAGATGAGTTTTTTCTCTCCCTGAAACCTCCACAAATCAGCAGCACATGTAAGAAAGAAGCTAGAAACCTTTGTTCAAACTGATATTTTTCATGAGTTAACTGTCTGAAAAGGCTAATGAGCTGCACATGGTCAATAGATAGCAAAAAAAAAAAAAAAAAAAAAACTTTTGTGTGTGACACTTCTAATGTCTATCATCAAGGGAAGAAAGACAAAGGGTGCCTGCAACTCCTTGAGGCTTCTGGATGACTGTGTCTGTCGATGTGTTCAAAACAGCAGCCACGGCAGCCAGTAATGTGGAGTAGCGCCTTCTGCTCAGCGGGCTTGAAACAAATGGGTTATTTAGAGCCTACTTCATTTGCACTTGTGGAGAAAGGGCAGAAAGGAAATGAGAACCCCTTGACGGTTCAGCATTGGATGTATTTAATTAGCCAATTCACTCTCTGCTTTGCCGCTTCAGTGGGCACAATACTTCTTTGTATTTTTTAAAAGTAATTGTCACTTGCCGCATCAGCATTCAGCAGATCCGGGCAGGCAGTCAGGAATAGATGGGTAAAAAAAAAAAAAAAAAAATGGTTCCTTCGTCCCCCTACTAGGAGCTTGTAAAAATAGACATGCAGGCAGACATTATGCTGCACTGCTGGTCAGAGATAACCTATGCAGGCTGAATGCTGCGTTCATGAGCCATGAAGTGGAGGTGTGGGCATATCAAGCTCTCGTGGCAATCGGTAATAGATCACATTGCTTTACTCAGCCGGCTGGGTTTTGAAGGCTGTTTTGCTGGTAAAACACAAATATGGTTCAATCTTGATTCAGAGCCGGTCCATGCATCATAAAGCACTCTCAGAAATATTGTATTAAAACACCTTCCCTGAAAAGTAAAAAAAGAGGATCCTGAACCCTGCAGGCAACTCGAGGCCAAAATGCAAAGACCTGCTTTATATTGTCTAGGTTCCTTTGAAACTTGATTGTTTGAGGCATGAAAGTCACGAGACCACTGAAGGTGTGTTGTGGTATCTGACACAAAGATGTTAGCGACCGGTCATTTCAGTCCTGCTAATTGGAGGGGGAGGGGCTCCATGGGACCAAATGCGTCGATGAGCCTCATCTTGTTTTGACCCTGTTCCTGGGTGTCTGTAGATAATTACTGACCACTGCAGAACAAGATCACGAACACAAGAGCTGCACCTTTAGAGATGACAATTATAGCGATATAGTCAAAAGTTAAATACCACACCCTTCATGGTGCTATAGTAAATTGTCAAGGCATACCCATCACCAGTCCACTGAAAACTGAGAGTATTGCCATAAAATGTATAAGTCTCAAGTCAAAGTGAGGTAAAGTAAAACAATGCTGCAAGGTTTTTTTTGATGTTTTTTTTTAGTTTTAGACCCAGGGGCTGCATCTGTCTGCATACCTGCATAAGTAAAAATAATTGCCATAGTAATAGCAAAATGTGGTGATGAGTAAGAACACTGTTGTGTAATCAGGCGGTTAGTATCAAAGCCTCAGTGGCTTTTTAAAAATGATGGCACAGACTGTGTGCTACTTGAATAATCTTGTTCTACAGACCAGACGGGGAAGTGCTTCAGACTTGGCACGGCAATTATCAAAGAAAACAAAGGGCAATGCACTGCAACCGCTGCATAAAATGACAGACCTATGCAATGCTGCAGATAATGAAAAAAAAAAAAAAGAAGAGGCCTGGTGTAATAGTCTTAGGTTCGATGAGACTGGGATATTTCTGTTGGGCTTCGGTGCTGCCTCGTGTGTTTTTCCTGAACCTGACCAGGACCACCGCTGTGATACTGTAGCCCCAACAGAGCAGCAAGGAGGTGAGAGTGTGATTATATGGAGCTGCATGAGCCCCAAAGGTGTTGGAGAGACGACAATTATAGACGGTGCCACAAACGCGTGTGGATACACCAAAAATATCGGCTGACGAGACAACTCCCAGTCCACAGAGGCTGGGCAGGAGATGAATACTTCAACACCATGCCAAAAGCAGGTGAGAGAATTGTATCAACAAAAGTAAAAAAAAAAAACAAACAAAAAAAAAACTTTTGTCCCCTGAAGGGACGCAAGTAAGTGAACATTGGAGCGACAATCTCTCTCTCTCTCGATAATGTTTTAAAATAGCATTGGTTTGTTTTAATTTCGTATAGGAGCAAATACCAATCGCTCAACCCGGAGAAATAGAGTTGCTTAAAAGTGATAGCTTTCACTCATTTGACATCTTGAGTGATAATTCATGTCGTTGTACTAGATTCGCATACAGGAGCTGCACAAGCTGTGATTATACTCAAGTGGAAGGTGTGCTGCTGTACCCTGAAGCTGAAGTGGCCCCATAACAAGCTTTCATCCAGAGCCAACTTAAGAATAATGTCCCACATATCAACCAGCCCTGCTCGCCAACACAAAGAAACAAAAAAACACAGGTTTTTCCAAAAAGACCAGTTTAGTTATGTTTGTTGAAATGTAAAAAAAAAAGAAAAAAAGTAGACAAGTATACAATGTACACATACAGGCTGGTAGACCATCATGAGACATTTGGTATAATTCCACACTGGGATCTACTCTATTCTGCTCTTCTTCCTTGCTCGGTGTGAAAACAGGATCCTGTTCCAACAGGTCTCCATCTGCAGGTGGTGACACATTCCCAAACTTCTCAAACAGAAGCACTCAGGAAAACACACTTCCACATATTAAACGAGCCCTCGCACGCTTGCTGCATTTCTCTCTGCAGTAAACTCGTTCTCCAGCTCAGCTGGAAAACTGCAGGATGTTACTTTTAATTACAATATCACAGTGCACGCAAACGCTCGGAGAAAAAGCCGCCATCAGGTGCTGTTTGGATCCGAGAGCGCGCCAGAAGGGCCGGTTGGAGTGGAGACTGCCTGGCTGTCGGTGGGTGATCTCACAGTCTCAGGTACGCCACCTAGGAAGAAGAGAAATGTGAAAATCTTTGTCGACAGTCATCACGTCTGAGACTAAAATAAAAGTCAAACGCCATATTTAAAACCTATAATAAGCACCGTTTGTACACAAAGCACAGATTAACTGGATCTCTTGTGCAGCAACACATTATCTGCAATTACTGCCTTCGAACAACAATTACAAAAAAAACAACAACAGAGGTGGTAGAGATTTAATCAACTTCAAAATCACACATTCAGATAAACAAAACCTGGAAATAAATCGGCACAGCCACGAACCCCTCCGTCTCCCTCGCTCCCCTTCCCGCCATCTGCTCTTCCTGGGTGTTTGCCTGCTGCAGACAATGGCTGCGCTCCACTGAGGGCTCTATATTGGGATGATGGATGAGGGCATTTGCCTCACTCAAGGCCCTGTCTTCGCCATCCCCATGCCAATGTCTGCACACCACTCAAGCGCATCAATAGTAATTCATACAAACGATAAGAAACAGCGACTTGAGGTGAGCCGCGGCTAATCCCTGAAAAAAAGGTGTGATAAGCAACTGGAGCCATGGGCGGAGAGGCGGGTCTGTGTGAGAAACAGAAAAACCAACTGAAGACAAAACAGTTTCAGAGCACTTGAAGAAATAGTTTTCCACTCAAACTGCTTTAATGTTGTAGTTTTTTTGCTAACACACACATATTACCGATTAAAACTCGGCTTCAACCTAATTCATTTGAGATCATTAGGAAAAACAGTGAAGCGCACTGTGGCCAAAGCACAGAAACAAAATTTGTGTTATTACACTTGGAGGAAAAACAGAATAATCGACCCGGACTGGAACCATAAATAATTCAAATATTGACTGGTGATGCATTTCATTGACAATTCTAAACAGAAATGAAACCCGTTCGCTGGCTGCAGATTACCACTGTAATATCAAATCAAATCAATAGCTTTTATGCAAATACAGAACTCTTCAATGTATTTTCCAACAGATCCATAGAAAGGGGGCATTGTGTTACAGTGGTGTACACCGACTCTTGTTTGGACTGCGAGTTTTCCCTCTGACACACATGAGGTTAATTCATGACTGATTTGTTTCAAGTATATATAAATATATATAATGAACTTGTAAAAAAGGGGGGAAGTCGACCAAAAACGTCACCATTGCACTCTGCTTCATAAAGTTCAATTTGTCCCCAGAAGACATGAAAATCTGTTGGATTCAATCTGAATGAGGCGTCTGGTTGTCATCCAGAAACTGTAGACCAGCTGAGTGTGTGGCTGAAAACATCAATTATGATAACCTTAATGGCGAGTAGGTTTACCTTTTAAAACAAAAAAAACCTCACAATGGACATGTTTTAGGTTCATACAGTACTCCAGCATGCTTCCGAGGGAATTTTTGCAAACAAAGACTCAGCTATTTTAACATAGACGCTTCCTCATTGCAGATATGCATCTTAGATGAGACTTTGTCCCGAGGCTCAACAGCGAGACAGACGTCTTATAAGTCACAATAACACAGATTTCTTTTTAATTTACAGGAGACTTGGTATGAGATGCATTAGGCTGCAAGCCAATGTTTTCCAAGCTAATGTGTACGAGGCAAAAAAAATTTTTAAATAATTGGGGAACCGGGAAAGCTGGAGTCTAAACATCTGAAACACCACATTGCAAACTTTCAGAGGTCTGGTGGCGTTCACGTCTCGAACAGACTGCCGACTGTTTTGGCAGCAAAATGGAGCCTGCAAGATATTAAACAGGTTTGAATATTTTGGGTGTAATGCTGCGCATCATATCCTCCCAGAGTTACCAGCAGATTCGAGGACTCTTCAACTTGTTTAAAGAAAATGTGATGCAATTTTATATTCACACAAGTGTTTTATGACGCATGGATCAGTTTTGCTACAGTTTTAGCTCTGCAAATACGTCTATAAAAAGCATTTACAGACAAGGCAAACAATCTTTTAAGGTTTGAAATCTGTACATAATCTGCAGAAAGGAGCTTTTGAAAGGGTGAGGACTTCTACCTCAATCCTGTTTCCATTATGTGAATACACACACACAAAAAAAGGTTTTCAGATAGTTGGTATTTAACAGCATTAAAATTCTATGAAGGTCTTTAGAGAACACTTGACTATAATGTGCTTACGGGTGTTGCGATTCTTTGATCCAAGTAAAATATACTACATGAGCGTGAAGCCTCAGGAGTAGAACATCGAGCTGCGGCGAGAGATTACCTATGGTAGACTTATTTTTATCTCAACACAACAGCTCTTTAGTTCTCTTCAAGGTTTTTGTTTTTTTTTGTAATAGAACAGGTAATGTCTAGGTATTAAAGGTACAAAGACACTGACAAGGAGCTGGTGTGGGGACATACCTCAGGCAAACATGCGTTATTTAATGCTGGGTTCCAGAGTTTTGTTGTCACAACCGGGAACGCAGCTGTGAGGAGGCGTCTTCACAAGTGACGCAGTCCGAACTAAACAACCCCACATAAAAGTCCCAGTTCATTGCCAACTCACCTGAAATACATTACCCAGACATAAAACAAAATCCTCCACAATCTGCCTCCAAACTTGGGACATGTGAGGTGATTAACGCCTTTAACAAGCCGAGAATTAAACATCTTCTGTTGCTGCTTCTGATTATCTGAAGCAGTCAGCAAATTCAGCTGCCATCTAGTTATTATTAGACAAGGTAGTTGCATACATGATTAATGAGCAGCATGCTTTTACCTGCCGTGCACCACATTTCAGCCTGGTTGGCTGGGTGAAAGGCTGAGAGATAAAAAGCATGTTTGATTTCACTGATGGAGGAGAGCCACGGCACTTTTGATTGGTGGTACGACACTGATTAGAATTACTGATGTGCTCAATTTGTAGGCACACTTTTAGAAGGGAAATATATGCAAGTCAAACAATTGTAGGTATAAGTATATTTAATCAAATGCACTGATTGCAAACGTACCAAACAAAAATCCTTTTGATTACGATTAATAAATGAATGGAACCTTATGCACTTGAATTGCACTATTCATAAAGCTTATATTTGATGCGGCCGGATCGGTTTTCAACGAAAAAAAAAGAAAAAAAGATGCGATTGTTTGCATTTCGTTTTCCAGAATGGCCAAAGTACAAAAAGTTATTGGAGAAAAATCAGACAATCAATAAAAAACAATTCCAAGAAGTACAAAGTTATCAGCAAGGATCTTAAACTCCCTGTTAAATGTGGATAATTTCTGGACTTCAAGCCAAGAAGTGAGAAAACTGTACCAATGGTAAAAACAGCACAAAGTATGTAGATTCAGGCTGATACCATACACCAGTCACTAAACAGATGGAACCACAGGAGAGCTCTTGTGGACTCCATTGGACATTCTTTTGAAATATAAACAATAAATCCATAAAAGGAGAAATCAAATCTAAAAAAAATGTGTTTACCAAGTATCAAAAAAAACCCAAAACTGTCCAAGGTGAAGTTCTTGGTTGTTTATCCCGAATCACAAATCCAGTGACAAAGAATTTCATTGGGAAAGCAAAGAGAGGATTTTAAAGTTACCAACAATTGGTCCTGACCTAAATCCAGATGAAAACGTTTGGAGTGTGCTGAAATCCACCACAGCAGGGAGCGGAACAGCCTGAAAGGGCTTAAACATATTGCGAACGTGTCAGCAGCCGGCGGCAGACTGAAAAAAGAAGCTTCTATAATGACATGAGACATTTAGAGGCTGTACGACAAATAAGAAGCTTGTACATCAAAATATTAGTGAATGTGCTCATGATTGCGTCTCCTGCCAATTTTTCCTTTTAGCTTGGATGTTTTACATCATTAAACTCAATATCTAATAAGGCGAAGCTGATTATAATGGATTTACATCATCTGGTTCAATTGTAAACTACCTGAATGCTGCCCTATTTTTATTTATTTTTTTCGCCATTGCCGTTTCCATCTTGGTGAAATCTTGGAATCTCATTATCAAACTTTCACCGGCAGTGTTTTTCTGTGATGCGGACAGATGGATCAAGTCTGAGAAAGTTGGGATGTTTACAGACACTTTTAAAACAGTAATGCAGTGGCACACTGAGCTTCAACTCTTTAACGCATGTAACGGACACTTACTCTAAAACGTTTATGTTGGTAATAAGAAAACACGGTCATTTCGTCAGTTGAGTTTATATGCAATGGCTGTGTCGATGAATGATGCGGTCCAAGAATGAAATCAGCAATCGTGAGCGTCTCATTGCTCATCTGAGATACGGCTCCTCCTGTGACGTAAACACTGACGCAAACCGGCATCACGGACCCCGTCCTGTTGATAAGTTTCTCTTCTCGTGATGTGCTGTGGGCGCGATGAATCGAGACGTGCGCATCTGGTCTTTCATCTCAGTCTTTCTGCAGAAAGACTGAAGTGATGTGCTCGATAAACCGCCACCGGCTCTTCATTGAGAAACGTCAGATCAGTTTTTTGGGGGGGGGGGGAAATCGGTTTCTGTCTCACCTCTCTGGGAGTGAAGAGGAGATTAATGAAGTTTGGGGGGGGGGGGGGGGGTGGTGGTGGTGGTGTGTGGGAATGACACGAGGAGCTGGATCTACTTTACACCCCTATTCCACTGGCAGGCCCGGGGACGGGGGGCGGGGAAGTCTGCAGCCCAGACATTCCACATGCGGCATAATAACAGGCTGGGTTATGGTGCAGACTTTGATCTGGATTCAGGGACTGGAATGAAACAAAAATGCACGCACACATGCACGCACACCTGCAAACGAGGTCACTGTGCCGCCGTCGCGAGGTGAGAACTCATACAATGTGCTGATGAAAAATGTGTAGCAGACAGCTGGTATAGGAACAGTTTGACAAATTGAATGTGCAATCGCCGTAAACATTTTTGTGACCCGGGATTTCCTTTTTTGTGAAACCTCAATGGGATATTGGGCCTTAATCTGAACCCGGCACAAAGCTCTGTTGGAATATTTCTGCCGGTATTAGACCGACGGAGCAGTCAGCTTCACCGTTTAATGTAAATGTGCTGGCACTCATCCCTTTGTCCATTAGTGCCCGAGAGTCGCGGTGTGCATTGGTAGTCCGCGTTATCTTAAGGCAACAGAAACCAATTACGCTCTGGCCCAATTAAAATACGGTTTAAACCAATGGTGCATTGTGTTCCTCTTTCAGGGTGCAGAGGTGGGCGGGGGGCTCACAACACTTCTCGGTAGCTATAGTTCTGTTTGTTGTTTTGGAGCAGCAGTCTTTCTTCTCAGTTCATTAAAAACTTGCAGCCTCAGACAACATCAGGATCTCTAATTGCACCACAAAGGATGGACAGTGGGAGAAATAACTCATCGAACGGTCTTTGTGAGGAACTTATTTCAATGATGTGCACTTCACCTGAGACAGGTCAACGGTCTTCCAGTCAGTTTAATTTGTTGTAAAATCAGTCCAATCAAACTTGTTTTTAATTTGTGCTCAATAAAAAGCCGAGGTGAAACATCCCTTAGTGTGCCATAATAAACATGCTAAATCCGAGATTAAGTGCAAATATGTAACTTGCAAGGTCATTCATCAGCAAGTTAACAACCAAATGTTGGTTTGGATATGTGACACTGCGCATCAGCTTGTGCAATTTAAATCTTTATGTTGCGCCAGGCTGCGAATGGTTAAATGGCCTCTGATGGACGCGTACTGTACATGTAAAGGTAGACATTTTGACATTACCACTAGAAATGTTTGAGTTCTAATAATCTGAATAAATTTTCAGTTGCTCCACTTAATTTTTTCTCAATTTTTTCCTGATGACTTCATAATGCCGAAAAATGCTCTGAAAATAACAAACAAATCAACATGACTTCAAGGCGTGAGCAGTGCACCTGATTATAAAAGTAATTTACACCTGAATATTTCTTTTGCTGGCTTGAATCAGGCAAAACGTGGCAAACCCTACAGTAACTTTCAGCCTCCAATGCTTCCTCACATCTTATTCTCAACTCCTCAGATTATCAAGCTTCATGGCTTCCAACACCCCCCCCCCCGGCCTTTAAAACTCAAGGTGGAACTGCAGTTTCTCAAACCTTATTTCAAAGAAGGGACTCCTGATGCCTCAAACCATGTCCGGTAACTGTAGATGGCCCTGTGATCACGTTACCTTCCTGTCTTCTGTCGCCTATAGCGCAACAGGCTCCTACTATCAGGAAGCGTTTGAGTGTGTCAATTTATCGCACCCCCCCCCTGCGATCACCGCTTCTACTACCAGACAGATACTATGTCTCATGTCTGGGTCACTGTGTACAGTCTTCTCCATTACAGTACAGCCTCATTCCCTCTTTGTTGAAAAACAATAATACTGCTTATCTTTACATCACAAAGTGGAAGAGTTTATTAAAAAAAAAAAGACATCTGAGATTTGCATTGTGGGTGAACATCATGGTTGGGCTCTGGAGGTACAATGCAAAGACGCCACGTGACGTGACTGAATAGAGGTCTCAGAGTTCCTTCACAGCTGGGATTAAAACGTGTTGGGTGCTCGAATTGCAGGATGGATTGTGATCATCCGGGGTTGGTCAGAAGCATCTTGTGACCACTTTGACCACAACTGTAAATCCAATTGCATTAGTAACTACAGCCGGCAGGTAGCAGCCTTTAAACTGAGAAATTCATAGGAACTAAAGGAGTCTTACCGAGGGAGAAGCAGCGACTCGACTTGTGTGTTCAATGACAAGGCTCTCTCTGCCTATGAGCCGACAAGGACGCAGAAAACCAAATTTCTCTTTAAAGTAAAGACTTCAAGATTTTTGACATAGGAGCTGTCGCTCAGTGAAATCTGATAACTTTACATGCTTAAATGCTTCCAGAGAAAGAAAACCCAACCGACTGCTTCCTCTTCAAGACTCTTTGAACACGCAGCTGATGAGATGCTTTCGAGCAGGGGTCTATTCTACATTTGCCCAGCAATGCCCACAGACCAGAGGCATCGTGGCTTCAGGTTGTCTATTCAACCATTCATCCTTGTCATTAGTGGGTCATAGGCCAAGTGTCAACTGTGGTCACTGTGACCTCAAGCCAGGTCAAACTGAATATCTGTTGAGTCCATACAATTATAGGGTGGCTACTCTACACATAGTAATGTAACAATACTTAAAAAAACCCCATACATTTTCCCTTTTGTATGCAATATCCTCTAACTTAACTCTTAATTTGTACCAAGGAATGCAGGAACGCCACAATCTTTTCTGAAGGCAATAAGACTCACTTTAAAGCATTGATTAAAACTGGAAATTGCCTTTAAAAAATATACACGTTTCCTTTTCTATAAGAAATCCCCCAAAAGGAACCAAATATGCAACCAAATGTAAATCTTATATTTTCAAAAGACCATTGAAGAACCATGCTTTTATAATTATTGGCAAATTGACCCATATTTCAAAAACTGTAGCAATTTTAGAATTAATGAATGTGAAGGCTTTTTATTTTCCACTTTTTTCGTGTGAGAAAAAAGCTGCAGCTTCTTTCTGACTCATGTGCTGAGTATTTTAAATTGCATGAGCATGAGCTTCAGTGAAGATGAGCTCCGTTACTGGTTGGCTCCTCTCAAATCTATTCATTACAGCAATACCAATGTGCGAAATGTGCATGTAGCAAAAACTGTGACACACAGTGTTTCAATGCACTGTGCATTCATGCCCTGCATGTCAACACATATGGCCAATCAGACGGAGGCCGATTCACTCCTGCAGCCCAACACTAAACTCTTTATTTACAACAGGAGCCTGAATTTTACTCAGTCCACCTGACAACAACGTCAACCTGTGAATAACAGCAGGCTACATTCACAGCTGGGTTGCAGCAGCGCGTAAAAACACCATCATGGTGAAAGCAGTGACTTGTTTCAGCTTGTTCTTGTCAGAAGTTCAGAACATTTCTGTTAAGAACAGCACACATCCAGATCACACGGCATCTTTATCTAACCGACTAATCTAACATGAGCAGAGTAATTAATGAGTGAATCATTCATTACAGCGACTTTCCCCGATCACAGATTAATACTTAATGTGAAGGAGAAGTTGTTTGTCATTTGAAAAAGAAATGCATTACCTTTGGGCACATAATCAGTTTGTATCAACTCAAAACGACATTAAAATTCATGGCCTTATGACGAGGAGTAGTAAACTAATTATATAACACATGCCAAACAATTGAACTTAGTTACCGAACCTATAGCATTCAACTACCAACTGCTTGGAAAGTGGTTATTCTCAGCGTAAAACTCTTTAGAGAACCAGTAGAGCTGGTGACATTTTTGTGCTTTTCTAGATCATTCAAGTCATTTACGACGCAAAAATGATCGATATTGTATCACATTTCCGAAACCCAAACAAAATAGGGACAAATGTAGATTAAGCTGCGTGTCGATAAGCAAGGCTGTCTTTCAATTGTTGATTGCCTTACTTTGGAACAAATGTTTAAGTGTGGGCATTTTACATTGCAATAAAGTGCGTTGTCATCAGCGGGAAATGGAGGCTCTGCTATTTTTCAGCTGAAAGAAAAAACTTGCTCAGAGGGTAGAAGTCACTTCCTAAACTTTGTGAGCAAGGAAGTGAAGGATAATGGCGCTAATTACCCTCGTCACTGTGCTTTAAAAGGCCCGAGCAGAATAGAGTTGTCACCTCACTTAACACCTCCTATTTTCCAGTCAAAGCACTTTCCTTGGCAACTGGTGCTAAATATATCCGTTTTGCACAATTCCAGGTATATAAAAGCTGCGGTAAGGATGACAAAAGTGAAATCATACATTTGGCCCACATAATCCCCAAAGCAAAGCCGTTAACTGAAAGCTCTGAATCATGAAATTAATTAAGGCGGGATAAAAAAACAAAAAACAAAAACAAAACAACAAAAAAAAACACCGTCAAGCACTACTGAATTATGGAAAAACAAGGCACTGTGGGGGAAAGTGAGTGAAGTAAGTGATTGCTGTCAGCCAAAACAGCACACACTACGTCGGCAATGCAGCTTTTCACGCTGAAGAAAGATGAATGCGTACCGAATGCTTTGCAGCCGCTCTTTTGCTTACACAGCACAAGCACGGTTCGAGACATCAAAACACCTTGGGAACCGTGAGCGGCATCCACACGTCTCCACTGCATCTCGTAGCCTTACGGGGGGCATATCGACGCCTCACCTCGTACGACCTCATGCTCCGCATGGAGGCGGGAAGGGCAGCGTTGCTGTCGGTGACCACTCGCAGAAGCTCCTCGCACACCTTCAGCGGCAGCACCACGGGCTGTCCGATGGCGCTGACTTCCCAAGTCGTCACAATTCTGGAAAGATACACACACACAAACACACAGCGGGCATGATTTACTGCGACTGCCACGGCATTATACAGCCAAGATGACACGCAGAACAGCAGCTCTAAATCTCACGTCGAAGCCTTCGCCTCCTATTTTAATGAAGCGGTTCGAAGCGGTAAACTGAAATCGATAACTACAGCAACATAAAGGTGGATTGATGGTGAGCATGTGTGTGCGTGTGCGTGAGGAAAGGAGACAGAGAATAAGGGATGGAAAGAGGCAGAGGGAAGAGTGATGGAGGGAGGAGAGATTGATGCTCTGTCAGGACGAGGTGCTGATCCAGTTTGTTTGGGTGATATTTAGCCATCTGTGCAGCTACTCAGAGAAACTTTTCAGCGGCTGTACTGGGAGTGACGAGTGACAACACAAACAACAACAACAACAACAAAAAGCCCCACACAACTGTCAAAGCAATGAGCATGAAAAGGTTTACAGTCGTGTTGCAGACAGGTTGAGCTGAATCTACAAATCCCCAAACAGAAAAACTGAGCAAATGAGTTAGTTTCAATAGCGGGTTTCATCCTCCATAATTTAGGATCCTAAAAAGTTTAGACGTGAACATTTTTCAACACAATTGGAGCAGATTTTCCATTAAGAGAATTTAAAAAGTAGCTAGTGTACGAGTTTTGGCTTTTTTTTTTTTTTTGTTCGACATATTTATGTTGCAAAACATTTGTAGGATCCCCTTCTCAAATGCTACAAACGGTGAAATGCTTTCAAGGACGGTTCAGAATTGTGAATGTGCGGAAGCTAAAACGCAAAAGATAAAGCCACAGGACTCTCAAGAAGTGTGACAAGAGGACTCACTGTTCACTGCTTCACTTCTCAAATTCCCAATCAGGGTTTGTGTTTTGGCTTTTGCATTCTTGAGATTGTTGTATTGAAGCCACCATTAGAGTGCTGCTTTAATTAAGATCATAAAGTGTGGTTTAGCCTCGTCGTCCTGAAACAACAAGGCGCCGCTTCATCATTAACAAGGTTTCTTTAAATTTTGCTCAGCATCAACGGCGCCTTGTCAGACGTGTGAGTCACTCATGCCCTGTGAACTTGTGCTCGCCCAGATCATCACGGATGTTGGATTTTGAACTGTGTTCTGATAACAAGCCGGACGCCCCCCCCTCCACCCCCTCCACCCCGAGCTTGGGAGGACACGGCATTCGTGATTTTCCAAAACAAGTCTCGCTTCACTGGACCACAGGATACTTTTCCACTTCACCTCGGTCCATCCTAAATGAGCTCGGGCATCTCTGAATCTTGTTTGTATATGACTACTTCTGTGCATGGACGGGTTTTAATTTGCATTTTTGTGGATGTAGGACGGAAATGTGTGCACAGAGCGTGTATCAGGATTTCTACCGCTTGCCTGTTTTTATTGCTTTGCTCCCCCAAAGGACTTGAGATCCCCCAAGCGATGCCGATTTGGGACTTGTCCCTTGTTTACAGAGATTTCTCCTGATTCACACACTGTGCAAGCTTTAATGTGGGGTAATATATAGTATCTTCTATTTGTACCTTGTTTTTTGTCCAGATGGTGTTTAATATTCTCAGTCACAAGACGTACTATGAGTTCCTTCACGTCTGTCATGAAACACAACAGTTTCCCCCGTTTGTAACATTTTTGACATATTAAACGCAAAACGTTATCTGCTGTATTCATTGTATATACAAATAAGGTCTTCAGGGCTCATGGACAGGAAGCTGTTGGGGAAACACGCACAGGAAGAACATGCAAACCCAACCTGACCAGTAGAAAACCCAGTTCTTTTCTCTGAAGCAAGAAAACTCACTAATTTAAACTACATTTCACGCCTAACTGAACAATTAAACGTATATTTAAAAGATAGATAACATAGAGCGACCAAACTTCTTCGCCCAGACTTATCAACTTGCCACATCCTTTCAAAACTAAGGGTTTAAAAATCATGGGCATGTTTGGATTTGTTGGTTGAATAGACTTCGCATAGATTATTCACTAATTTATCATGTGCCATTTCTTCTGCAACAGAACGCCATGTGCACTTGTGTTAAGACCAAAAAATAGTGAGAGATGATATATCAAAACAAAATGCATCTTCCTTGCCCACTATTTGTCAAGTAAAACCTCAGCCATATATTTTCTATTCAGACGACACACTTTTTAAAATCATTTCATACAGAATTTCTGTTTTTTGTGCCACTGACTGCAAAAGTGATTTTTGTAAGGCAAAATAAATCATGTTAAGCAAACTCAGAAAAGACCATGCAAATGTATATAATCATTTCTATTTTTCTCCAGATATATTTTCCAACGATTAAAATTACAAGACCTCTTCGAATAAATCTCAAGTCAGGGTGGTTTTAGTAGTGAGGCCGAGGGTTGAAGGACCTGCATATCTAGTAGCTATAACTGCATTAAATAAAACAGAAAATCAGTTTCTTCACCTTTGCAAACTTAGGTCTCATTTTGAATTCGGCTTTCTTTCAGCAAATAATTTCAATGTGAAACTTTCAACAGTGACACAACTGCATTTATATTTTGAGTATCAGTTAAGGATCACCTGGTGAACACTATAGTATCATCATTTGATGAAGTCTTTTTATACATATGTTTAAGTACACAGAGGATTTAAATGATTTGCATCTATTTTTATTAGCATTTTGGAACAACACTAAAGCAAGACTACCAATGGGGTGACAGTTATGATCTCTATATTGGGCCCAAAGCAGCCAGGGAGTAGTTAATGTGATCAGGAGGATTTGATTAGTCCAATATTACAAAGAGCTCTGTGGAAACGAAGCTGTGCGTACGATTTCCATTAGTCTTCCTTCCCTCACTGTGGAGGACCTGCCGTTTCCCCCCATTGTGCCGGCTTGTGATGGTGCTGGCGACTTTCACTCAACTCGTAATCAAGTCACTGCCATTAGTGACAAGCCTAATCCACTTAGGCACTGGCTCACTGGTTCTCCAGCCAATTATTGGCCGTTTGAACAACGCAACACCACAACCTCTGGCAGCAGTGGGCTGTAACCGACTGTATCCCGAATAAGAGGGCCATCAACGTGGGACTTCGGCTCCCCAGGCATAACATTTAATTTAAAAATGTCAGAGATGAGTGATGAAGGATGAATGGTAAATTATGTAAGGGGAAATGGAAGTGTGAGTAACACCAGCATTTAGCTTCACCAGACTTTTTGGGGAAATGGCAGAAGGTTAAAAAAAAAAAAAAAAGGTTCAATGCAGTTACAAGCCTAAAATGAAGCTTAATGACCCCACAAAATGAAAAGTAGAAGGTCAATCTACTCTTGGTTCCTACACTCAAAAATCCACTGTTCATTTAGTGGCGCCGTTGGAGTAAATCACTGGTTAACGTAATGTACATGATCAGTCACATTCACAGATGGCGACAGCTGGCATGCAGAGCGTCGGCACACTATTAGGAGAAACTTTGGGCGGTTGGCAATTTCCCCTCACGGTAAGAAGTTAGAGTCTAGATTGGACTTTAAGGGCCATTTTGATGTGGAGTACACATGTTCTGAGTTCTCGAGTTTCTTTCTGCAGCCAAAAAACATTAACTTGAGGCCAACGAGTGACACAAAGTTACCTGTCGAGAATGAGACCGTTTGTCTCTTTGCTCTGTGATGGACTACGAACCTACTTCACGCCTGCTGCAGCACCTCCATCCATCATCCATCCATCCATTGGAATTCACAGACACAACTCAACCAAGTTTCAACTTTAGACTGAACAGCAATTCTCTCGCTTTTGAACACCAAAATGTGTGAATGTAATTTGTTAGATAGATAGATAGATAGATAGATAGATAGATAAATACTTTAATGATCTCCAAGAGAAATTCACAATTGTTGGAATGGTCCGTCTATCCTTCTAGTAGCGATCTAAAGACTTGGAGAATTAACGCCAAGGTACTCTGAAGCTGCTCTAACAGCACGTGGCAGCTTTACAGAGATGCTGGTTTTGTCCTTTTAATTTGCCAACGGTATTTTGGCAGCAATTTATAAGAGGGGACAAAAAAACGCTACCTCATCAAAAAGTCTGTTTATATAACTGTATTTACTACAACTGTCCACAACAAGCTGTCTTTTACTCAAATGTTGGAGAGATGTGCTCATACTGAATGAGGCGACACGTCTACTGAAATGGTGGTTAACTTCAACTACCTCAAAAATGACTGCAGCTGTATTGAGAGGCTCGTCCTCTTACATATCCAGGGTTGCCAGTTTGACCCCCAACTTAATTCTCACACTGAAATTCCAGAGCTGAATCCCAACCCAGTGTTAATCTTGTGATTTATTCCCTCACTGCTTGTCACCGAGTTCCAGAGACACAGTTCACCACTACTTGGGGGCAGTAGGAGGTCGAACCACGCTGTTTCTTGGGTGTAGAAAAGATTTAGATGCTTATCCGTTACGGATTCCTTCAAGCTGCTGCAAACCGATGCTTGCCAGAGGGCATACATGCCACTGAGCAGCAGTGGTAGTAATGGTGTTACTGGATCCGGGACTTAATTAGGCCGCCTCTCAGTAATCTACGACTGGAGGAATGCCAGCTGAAGCCAAATTGGCCAAAGTTGGACCGAAGCCTGTTGGACAGATTGTAAAGGACCAGTTGGTCAGGGGATGACTCGGATCCCTAAAGTTGTGGTTGAGGAACATCTGGGATTCTCTGCTTTCCATAATGCTTTTGGAAAAGATTGATGGATGGACTAACGGAGCTCAGTTTTGCTTAAAGCGTGAAGTGTTGCCACACCAGCAGGCTGATGCCATACACCAGATGGCAATAAATCAAGACGAAATTATGAACCCATAAAAACAGGACCAGTTAACTGTGATATCGGTGCTTTAGATGAGCTTAGAAAACCATAATTTTAGTCTGAGCAGCACAATGGTCTCATATGTGTAGCTCTCCATCAATAGTGAATGTTTTAATTGACACCATTGTTGATTTGGCACAATCAGCTGACCAGTGACCCAGAATGAACATCTGGAGTAAAACTGAAGGAATTCACCTGAACGCAGTGTCACATTAAAGAGAACAGGACGGTCAACACTAAAAGCATAATGCTTCCTGCTCGCAGCTGTGGGCTCAGTACAAGTCCCCTGAAATACCATCTCTGTCACACAGCGACAGTCAAGCACTGATATTCCCACTGTAAGAAGTAGTACAAGTGAAGCTCAGATAATTAACAACTCAAGAGGCAGGCATGCACGATGTCCAGCAGGTAGGAAGTTAAAAACCTCACTACTTCAGTCAAAAGCTGCAACATTCGTTCATTTCACCGGCTCATCTCGCTGTGGCAACCCGGCGAGATCGCGTGCATCACACGGCATTCAACTCCTCTCTTCCTGCTCCGACTGAAGTATCAGTCTTGTTTCTGCTTTTGTGCGAGCTTTGTCTCTAATTACCCGTTCCTCCATCAGTCAGCCGGTGGGCCTGTCAGAATGAAGCAAGCAACAAAACCCTCGCTGTTCTGCCTTCACTCTCTCCGGCTGCACGAAAGGAAAAAAAGAGATTAGGAGGAGGAAGTAGAGTTAAAAAAAAAAAAAGAAATGCTGAGTGCTGATTCAGATGAAAATAATGAGGGTTGAAGGCTCTTCCAGTGGGGTGCTGCTGCACTGAACATGGAAATTCACATGCAGCATATCCACCTACACTTGTCTAATGCTTTGCAGGGGGGGGCGCGCAGAAGAACTTCGCTCCAGTCAAAACAACGCTCCCTGTATGAGCAACAAACCCGAGTTATGCAACTGGCACCTTTAAGACAGCTTCTGCTGGCAAGCAAAAAATAAATAAATCAATCAATCAATCAGACAATTATGTTTGAGCGGGGACCCTCAGTGCAAAATGTTCTATTAAGATCTAAAATGTATTCAGCAACAAAGCTGTCTTTCATCCTTCGCAGCTGAGCCCAGATAGGTGGTGATTGAGAGGCTGCGTAGGAAAGATGAAAGGATAAGTGTAAAGGGATGAAAACAAAGATTGGAGGAGTGGGTGAGGAGATGGTTAAGTGTCCTCGTTTACTCTCGCTGCTGGGTGCCTGAGTCAGAGCAGATGATGTAGAGGAGTTTCAGGGCTCGGGCGGCTCTGGCTGATGGGCCGTGAAGAGCAGGGCAGCCGATGGACCCCTCGCCTCCGACCTGCCGCTCCCGGACCGACGCGATGACGGAGTCGCTGTTCAGCAACCAGAGCTGCAGGAGGAGGAGACGGGCCGCTTAACGCTGGGGACGCACATGAGGACTCGTCCTCCTTCACACCGCTCACTTTATCACACATCGAGTTTGAACGATTCAGAAGAGAACGGTTTATACCAAAACATGTAACAAATGTTAAATTATTTCTTTGTTGAATTGAAAGTTTGTTTAGGACATGTGGGCACAAATTAAACAACAACAAAATTCCATAAAAACTCATAAAATAAACATAAGCAAAAATTAAGTAGTTAAATAAATAATGCCCAACCAGAACCGAAAAGGAGTAGGACGAAGCCTAAACTGATGACACACTTCTGGAAGCTGAATAGATAGAGCAAATTCACCGAGCAGTGGTTATTTGACACCCGCCTCATTATTTTATTTACATTTGCTTGTTAAAACTGCAAGAAGTATTCAAGTACAATACATTTCACAGTTTCTTTCTATGATACCACCTTTTCTTTTTTCAAAGACATTGCTGTAAGTTTTAGTACTTTTTAAAAAATAGTGAAGGCATGTACAATATTCAACCGTTTAATTACGGTGCTGGACGCTGCAGAAGTGCTTTGTTGACATCATAACAATGTATTATGCTCTCCTCTGTAAGTGCAATTTATTATGGGGTTTCTGCTTCAATACTCTTTTCACTGTGAGGCTTAATAAGGTCAAACAGAAAAAAAGAAAAGAAAAGAAAAGTTGAGGAAAATGCAATAATGATTGCAAAACCATTCAGCAGCAGCTCCAGAGGCACTTATTTATTAAAGATTGTGGTCCATTTTGGCCCAATTTCACACAAGATTAATTATACTGTTATTTCTATCCTGATTCCAGTTTAGAGCCTGCAATAAACACGACGGTAAAACTGAAATACTTTGGGGATGTTATTGTTGCGTAAATGGTCAGACTGAAGAATCAATTAAAACTTGAGTTAAAAACTACGTTTCATTCCAAGAAGACCCCTCTGTACGTCTGATTTCCAATGTATTCTGTTGATGTGCGACGTGTATTAAAGACGAGCTGAATAATGACAACTGCAAGTTACGACATTGACATCATAGTTAAGAAGGAAGAATAGTAGAACTGAATTGGAATTTTCAATTTGGAAAATATATCCATAATGCCAATTTTCTGCATGAGATTTTTGGACATACTCCTAAAAGGGGGTATAAAGGTGCAATTGCCTTTGCACATGACTACAGTCTGTTGTATTGTAATGTAACCATTTACATGAAAAAGATGAATATTAGATGTAACAAGCAACGTGCTGAGCTTCACATCTCCAATGAGTGCAACATCTGCAAAGGCAGCCTCCTCCAGTAAACTCCCTCAAGATAATGAGTTGAAAACCAGGAATAATTTAGTGAAAATCCACACTGGCGGAGAGCTGCGGATTAGCAGCTACACCTCTCTCTGCAGGAATCCCTTCACACCAGGTAGTTTAACTTTGATCTGAAGACTGAAGGACGTTTCACTCCGCAATGCTAAATCTACTTTCCACTCGTTCTACAATCATTTTCAGAAGAAGGTACCTGCTCCATTAATCACCGCAGGTTAGTGTGTATGCAGACGTTATGATATTATTTGCCAACTAGATGCTTTAGTTTTGGTCTTGGTGGTTTTGCAGAAAGATGAGAATCTGTACGTGCCGACTTTTGATAATCATTCACTCTCAGTGGGGTGGCCAATATTATAAACATTGATTTATTAGTAATTCACAGATATTTGATGGGAATAATCCCAACTCTTTAGCAGCTGACTGCGATTTGTTTGTGTTCCAGTGTTGACTTACTGTTGTTTTACAATGGAGCACCTGTAATAATCCACTTGTAGCTGATTTAACAGAAGCCAAAAGCCTGGAAGTGTGCCCGACCGCCCTAAAATCACCATAAATCAACATTTTCCATCTTCTTCAGAGCCTGCCATGTCAATCTTTCCCCACTTGTGAAGCCACAGAGTGCTCTATTTTTCGCTCGTCTGATTGCGCCCGGCGCTTCTTACCAACAAGAAGGCTTTTCCATCAGGAGTCTGGACCGAGAAGTGGAAGGTGCTCAGCGAGTTCGACAGCTCCCGCAGCCTGGCTGCTACCGTCCTCTCCACGAAGAGAGATCTGCCCAAAAGACAAAAAAGCTAACGCTCATTTCCATATTCTGTTTTTGCACAGCATAGCGACTGTCACTCATTTCATGCACTCGCAGTAGAAACTGAAAGGAGCGTGCTTTGCCTTCAGGAGGGGGCCATTTCCTCTTGGATGGAAGTTTCCAAATGGCAAGTTTTTAAAGGGGTCACATTATGCAGCTTTTCAACACTTTCACATGGGTCTCGTTTGTCCAAAAAAACATTGTATTCACAGTTTATTGCACCAAATCTAGCTTTTTCTAGATTTTCACCGATTTGAGTATTGGATCATAGGAGCTGAATTTAGAATCTGCTGTGTCTCTGCGAGCTGGACTGGCTCCGCCCACACATGCACATCTTGGGAAAAGGAGGAAATGCTTCCTCCCGGGGTGCCATGTGCCAGAGCAGAGCTGCTTAATTGTGGGAGGAGTCAAAGGGGAGGAGCCTACCTTGATTGGGATGGACTAAACCCCCGATGACACTATGTAGGGTTTGATTTTTGACTGACCGGTTGGAGCAACAAACTTTTTCAAAACTGAAACAAGTCAGGGAGAGGACACACTTTCTTTACTTCTGGGGCATTATTCCAGTTATGGGGATGCACATCACTGTTGGAAAACCATTAGAAAGTGAATTTTGCATAATATAACCCCATTAAGTTACAGGATAAACAATTATAAGAAAAAACAGATACGACTAGTAAATTTTTTTTTTTTTTTTAAACAAGTGGCAGTAAATTACAATTTTCTAAGATTACTTCTCGGCAAACTCTCATTGGAAACACTGTTTATTCCAAAATGTATTTAACACTAGTTGTAAAGAAGGGGCACTTGCCAGATTTCTAATCTACTTCGGACAAGAAGTTAATTCTGTTGGTACTATTGACTCTTGTTTAAGCTTCTTGTAACCCAAGCTGTTGACAAGCAGTTGCCTCATTGGCTGATCTCCATGCAGATAAAAACACAAAGATGACCAGTGGGACTCCCATATCGCCGAAGGAACTCCGTCCTCCAAAATGGCAATACACATCCACAGCGTAGACCAGCGGAGAAGATGCAATCATCTGCAAGACTTCAATCATCCAATAGAGTACACTTGCTACGCACTGACGGACACTGCTAATCCCACAAATACACGTTTCTTAAAATAGAAGAATGCTTTCCAATCGCACTGCTGAGAGGCATTGTAACAACAACAACACCAAAGTGTATGTGTATATTATATATTCATATATAAAGAGTAAAATCACTCAGAGGGACAAGTGTCGACTATACGTTTCATTCAGACGGATATTTGTGACATTTGTGAAGGACCTCAAAGGTGTAACTGAAATTATTTGTTCTCCAGAAAAAATTACGTCTGCAGGATGTCAAACATTTGAAGGGAGAAAAAACAAAAACAACTGCAGACAAATGATTTATAATCCCAGCTTTGATTTCAGCCAAAGTGACCAACCTGAACAGACTTCTCCTTCACTTTCCTCATTCTTCTCTGTAAATGGAGTTTGCTTTCACAGCAACACTTTTCTAAATGTCAGTGCAGAGGTTGGGATTTAAGAAAAAAAAATTAATAACTTGCCTGTTAAGTGAAGCATCTTCTGGTTTCCTGTCTCCCACAGCGGGCTCCACCACCACCTGTGTGATGTACAGTTTCAGGGTCCCTGGAAGATACAGAGAAATCTTCAATAAGTGCTGCTGAAAATTGTGATACTTAAAATAAAAAAAAACAAACAACACTTTCTTCCAATACTGTGCTCCGTACCTGGCGCGACAATCTCTCCCAGCTCTAATGAACAGCTTGCACAGGAGGCAAGTGTCAGGCGACGGCAGGGTTTCTGTGAACACGGCAGGTAAGGAAAGAAAGAAAGAAGAAAAAAAAAAAACAACGATCACCACGGTACACACTTATCCAAAACTTGGCTGTCTTAAACGTGTAATCAGTAGAAGATGCAAGCAGGGGAGAGATACGCCGCGGGTTGCTCCTCGTTTCATTTTCTCTCGGTTTCAGTCATGCAAAAAGTGTTGCTTGTGTGGAGAGCGAGTAATGGAAGAGAGGGGAGATCAATTCTCATCTACAGAGTGCTCCAGCTTGACTCTATTGATGCAACTGTTTGAGGAGAGTGTCTGCGGGCTTGAGCCACACAGCAACGGACCGACATTTTGCAAAAAAACGTCTGAAAACCCCTTTACTTTGGCAAAGGTTGTTCTTCATTCCTCACCTTTGGATCTTGACCGTCCTCTGCGCCAACAGGACTCACTTCCTCGGTCAGAGTCTGTCCGCAGCTTTCGTCTCGGGCGAGGAGGACGAAGCTGTCTCCCACTAAACAATCCTCAGCCCGGGGCAGCAGCTTCTTGTTGGCGAAGGGATCCGGGTGGCAGCACCATTCGTCCACGATGGCGTTCCAGTTGCAGTGAGGGAGAGGAAGAACTCGCCTGAATGCTCTGAAGAAGAGGGAACAAGGCAAGGGCAAATTAGTGTTGCATTCGTGGCCTCCTTCCGCATTGAGCTGTAGTTCGTCTAAATAAGCGCAGGGCTCTGTGACGGTCAGAGAAAAAAGTGATGGAGGTGAGAGGGAAACGGGGCATTACAAAAAAACAAAAATTATATTAATTGTCCTGGAAACCTGAAGGCAGTGGGACTGACTCTAAATACATCATAAAGTTACTCTCTTCCTAATCAGTCAGGAAATTGTATTACATGTCCGTTTAACTCCTTAAGTTTTATGTTTGCTATATACGCGATACTTTTACTTAAAATATGCATAAAGCTAATTCAAACATTTGTTCCTACAGGTGTTGCACTCAAATAAGACTAACTGCAGATTTCAAGTGAATTCAAACTGTTTTTTGTTTATTGTACTTATTGCGTCAGGCAGCTGCGAGACTAAAGCATTGATGATGCTCGTCTTGAGTGAGCTGAAATAAAAGCAATCAAGACCCTTTAAGTCAATTTCCTTACACTGATCAGATGGAAATATAAATGTATGACTTCAAATTTTTCTCTCAATGCACTTAAAAATGACTGCAGACATCAGCTATATTGTCAAAAGTGCAACTTTATTACTGTGATTGTTCGCTTTGTGATAAAACTAGAACATAGGTGAGAAGAAATCATGATAATATGGGATTAAATCATTATACACAGTTTAGTGATGAATGCAATGCAAATACAATGACAACTAATGAAAAATTAGCAAATAAGCTCTATGGATCTCAATAGCTGTTAAAAATCTATTTTACTGTGGGAAGTCTCCAAAGAATTCAGTCATAAAAGGGTAGTTATTGAAGCACGGTATGAACCATATGACAGTTAATTGGTTGAGTTTCACTGCGGGTGCAGGGAGAGTTTGCAGCACTGCTTTATTTGAAAGCTTTCATTGTCATTGTACAAAACACAAACTTAGTTTGTGGTTCATGCTTAAAGACATCAAAAAGTAAACTCGAGGGGGATGTAAACAAAAGAATAAAATATGGATCATTACGTTTGTGTTTTGTTTTTTGTTGTCCACATGCCAGTGAAGCAGCTTTAATCACTATAATTGGGAGACAAGTTTCATTGCCCGCTTCAGTAGAAATAAAGTCGCAGACTAAGGGATTTAAAAAAGCAGAAGAGGGTGGGCATATTGTCAGAATATTTCCCAGCGTTGCTATGCCTACATGTGCAATAATTTCAGTTGCTTACAGCGTCTCACGATGTATTTTCAGCTGGCAGTTGTTGACAGGTGAGACGTTGCATTTTAACAGCCAAGCCTTCACTGCTTGACAACAAACAGAGTTGAGGGATTTTTTTTTTTTTACACTCAAATTCACATCATCCCCCCTCATTAAAACTCTGCTCCGTGATTTATAAAATATTCCTTGATGTGACAAACTATGAAGGCAGATGCGTTCCCGTTTTATACACATTAGATGAAAACACTCACCTTGCTTCAGTGTGTTTAACAACTGCCGTTTGGCAATAAGCAGTACGGTACTACCAGGTTGTATGCAGAGCAGAAACATACTGAAAAAAGTTCTGCCTTCATTGCTGCTGTTGGCCTCCAACATCTCTTTTACATGACAAAGAGTGATTGTGGGAATAAAATCACCTGTTAAAGCCTTCGAGGGCCTATTGGGGAAAAAAAAAAAGGAGCCTGTGGTGAAAGAGCATTACGAAGCATAATGTTGTCGGAAATAACTTTTCACTGTGCCGCAAGCACTTCTGGCGTTTCCATTTCTCTCAAACCTTATTGAGACTTAAAAAAAAAAAAAAAAAAAAAAAAAAATCAGGTTTGGCAACTTTTAGTGGGTTACCGCTGCAATCACAGCTGGGGGGCAAGGGTCTCTATAATGCAGCTATTGCAATTTTCAGCGTGTCACAGTGTTGAGCAAAGAAAGCTACGAGGCAACGAGAATAACACCGAGCGTCCAGTCGAGCCTCCTCAAGGTAAGAAACCCATTTTTTTTTTTTTTTTTTTTTTAATAGAAGTGCAGGCCTTTACATCACACTGGCTCGATAACTCTTAACACAGTCGGCCTGACAAGAAGTGAGGGCTCTGCCGAGGCTCCATCCATCAATTCTTGCCCCCCCCCCCTCCCCCCTTCGACTATCTCGTCTGGGTCACATCGTCAATAGACAGTCACTCGTCTTTTTGTGCGGAGGAAGGTGTAAATAAAACACCATTTCCGCCGATGCCCTTCCTCGTCCCGGCCGCTCCTCACCTGTCCTCCAGCAGCCTGGTCATGCAGCCCTGGCAGTGAAAGCAATAAGTCTCCTTCACCCGGAGCGTCTCCATCACGGTGGCAGGAAGCTCTGCAGGAAAAGCAAACAAACGGGTGATTTGTTTTGTTTTGTTTTGTTTTTTTTAAATCAAAAGGGTGGCAACTTTCAACTACTGAGCACAAAGTCAATAAGATTCCGGGTGGCGAGGGATCGGGCCATCAATCTGGTCGTGATTGGACCGTCACAGGATTGTCCTGAGCCGTCGTAGCAGGCGAGCTCAGGGGGTGCCAGAAAAGAACCAACATTTCGGAGGGGGGGGGGTTGCGAAACAACTCTTGGGTACATTTTACATGATGTCCCTTCAAAACAGCCTGATGGGACTTTTCTCGTGGCGGATGATTAGTCGCTCGTGGCCCACAGAGGATCAGCAGGGGGGGGCGAATTCACACCCTCGCCATCTCAAATGACCAAGCGACTCAGTCCAATTAATTGAAAATAGGCGGCGAGCTCTAAATAGCCACCATAAAGACTTTGTTCTGATCTCTGGCACGGAGGAGTGCGGCAGTGCCGGAGGGAGGCCGGATGCGACTGGATGAGACGTCTCCGTGGCGGAAGTTACCTTCGTCTGCGCTCTGCTCGATGCCGATACGCAGTCTGAAGTGGAGCTCCTCGCCGCAGAACTCGCCCGCCGGTGTCGGGATGCAAGAACCCTGCTGGAAGGTGACCCCCGCCGGCAAGGTCACGGTCAGCTCCCCGTCTGGAGTGGCGATGCAGAGGGAGGAGGAGTCGCCGCCCGTCACCTGCACGTCCGCGGGACTTCCTGCCACATCTTTCCTGGAGACAGGACGGAGGGATTAGTGCACACACGTGTTCAGGAGTGACGCAGACAGGATGTTTGGACTGGCGGTCAGGTTTGGCGTTCTGAGGGACAAATAAAACATCTCAGCACATTTAACACCGCAGCAAAGCAGCAACTCGGTGAAACTGAACGAATGAACCTGGCAAAGCAAAAATACATTTATTCCTGACATTTCCAATGAAGCCATCATTTAAGAGAATAAAATACTATCGTTTTTATAGGGGGGGGGGGCACGGGACCACAAAAACCACCAAAGTGAGTTCACTTTGAATATTTTTCATTCTCAGAAAATATCACAGGATGACAATAACAGATTTTATTCAAAAATGTTATAATCAGTGTTTAACGAGATAGAGTTGCCAACATCTCCGTTAAATAGCAATGGAGTTATTTTACTCACAAATAAAGAGTAACTAGTTACTTAGGATGGTAATATTACTTGTGCTTGTCACATCATTGCGCATGTGACTATATTCTGAGCTGAGCTGTCGGCGCTGTGCACTTCAATCCAATGACACGTTCATACAGGGGGAAGATGCTGCTTAACAGATTCCAGACTAATAGTCATATGAATAGGTGATTTACATGCAGAAATGACAAGTATTCACATGCAGTAACACATCACAGCTCTGCTTATAAGGGCAACTAGTTATGATGACTGATAATGAATCTACCCAACAGTATACAAATTAAGAAAGAAAAGACCCAATGAACCACAAAACAAAGGAAAAAGGAAATTCTAAACTTTTTGGGGGGAGTATCTGACCTCTGGAAATATGCTTACCGTACTTCATTCAAATATATTCATATATTACCCATTTCTTTTGTAGTTACTATGTTTTTGTGCCCACTCTTCTCTCATCATATTATGAAATAAATTCACTGACTAATCAGTTTTCTCAGACTATCCATTCCCACTTCACAAACACAGCTCTCCAGTACATACAGACCATACGGATACAGAAGTATCTGTAATTAGTCTTGCGGTGAATAATGAGCCGACCTGGACTGCACAACAAGATCACTCGTTTTCTATTTCGGGAGCTTTGTGTGGCGATGATAAAATATTAAAATATACAGCAGAAGAATTGTAGCACCTCTAACTTTTACTGGGTCCTGCCATCACAGACAATGGTACATAGAAGTGCTGGTTCCAATTTCAATATTGCTTTACACACAATAAGTTTGGGTGCAGTGATTCCGACTGATCACAGAAGAGTTGTATTGTATCTTGCAAGTGTATGGAGTTACCTGTCGGCCTCTAAATTGTAGGAAGAGCAAATAGCAGCACTCGTTTAGCTGCATTTCAAATCTCATTAACTCCATCTAGTGATGCTGCAGGTCCATTACACGTACAGTAAATATAAAAAGATCTGGATTTAACATGGTTGGGTGACCCGTGTTCAAAAAAGCCAAATGGATCATTTTATGAAAATCTAATATGAATTTAGATGAGTTCATTTCCAATGGTGCAGTCACAACAAGATTATATTGATAGTATCACGGTCTGTGTCGTCAGTGTTAATCCAACTGATAGGACTCAGTTTAGGTAAGTTTTTCCCTTAGGTAATATACATAAATTGCAGTTGTTAGCTAGTGGATAATAGAAACCGTAATAAAATCCATCCTGCAACAAAACCTCCATTCACATAAAAGCCTATCTATTGCTCGTGAGGATGTTTATGATGTAAAAACAATAAATGTAGTTAATACGCCTGATTGGACCTCTTGACCCGAAAGGTCCACAAAATAACGTTGTGGTTTTATACAATTAAAGCTGAAATAAAAATACATTTCAATAAAATAGACAGCATATCCTCACCAAAAAGAAGTGAACACATGACCCCCCCCCCCTCCCCACCAAAAAAACAAAAACAAAAAAACCCTACTCAATACCATATCAACATACAAAAGTCTTAAAAGAAAAGTTTCGGTAAAGACTTTTGTAAAGGGAATAAACAAAACTAAAATGAAGACATATTCATAAACTGATAAATCTGAACTATATAATACAACCACAAAAAGTAAAGAGATTAACTTTTACAAGGTTATTAATAAACAATAAAAATTGAAATATGAAATTCAAAGTCCAAAGTATTGCTTTGTTGTGGTCCCGAGTAAAGTATTATATAACTATGATAACTGAGACTCTAAATCTTTTATCTCAAGTGAGCCGGACTAGTCAAATACATCCTTTACATTTAAACTTTTAGGTTTTTCTTTGGTTTGGTGCAGAGTATATGTTTAAAAAAAAAAAAAAAAGAAGCCCGTTTTCACAAAACCAAACAATGAGTACTGCAAATTGCAATCATTTCAACATAAAGACAAGTTTAATCTGTTTTTCTTTTCATACCAAAAATACAGTGAAATTAAGGCGCAGTAGTGGCCAAGAGCAAGGATGTGAAATGTCAGACCAGTCAAGAGGCTGCATCCCGGCCCAACAAACCACCAAGCAAATTGTAAAGATTTGCAAAGAAAACAATGATTGCTTAAGCGCAGCGGACACAAAACAACACAAGACCTGAGCTGAGATATCAGTGATGCTGCCATGAAAGCTGAGAATCTAGCCTTGCTCTAGTCTGAGAACCATGCTGTCAGGTTGTGTAAAAACATCCATAACGGAACAGTTATTGAAGGTTTTTGGGACATTTTACTGTATTTTGTAGTACAAGGTTGAATTAAAATGGGCTTTGTGTTGAGACTGGAGTCATTTTTCCATAATAAATGTTTGGATTTGTGAACATATAGACATTTTCATCATGTATACGCTGCGCCAAAGGTTATTATGGCACTATTTTACCGGTCCAGCCCAATCAAGATGCCACTGGACTGTATATATTGTGGTTGACATCCCTGGTCAAGAGGCCAGAATGGAATACCGCAGGTTTGAACCCCACAGTAGACAGGTCACCATCATGGCTCTCTGAGCATGACCCTTGACCCCACAGAGTGCAGTAATGTGGCTGCTCATCGCATCCTCGAACTCCTATGGGTGAATGCAGGAAAATTAATTTCCCCAAGTGGTTTAATGAGGTATGATTAGAAACACGTCTCAAAGTCAATACATTTTATTTATTGTAAACACACAAACCCAACTATTGCATCTGGTGGCCATCCGTCCTGGCAGCATCACTGGAATCGCAGTTTGATTTCCAATGCTTTGTTTTATCCACTAATAATAACAGAACTTAGAAAGGGCTCAATGGCTTCATTGGGATTTTGTCAATGTGCTTGGTCGTTTCCTGCCACATACGGGCCGGTTTTGTCCCACGGGCCTTAGGTTGTTCTAAATCTTCCCAAACGCACATTAATTAAACGACCTTAAAAACAAAGTGAGAGCAGCAGTGAAGAGAAGTTATGTTACCGGACGATGAGCAGTCCGCTGTGCAGCCTCCTCCTCAGCTCCAAGAAGACTGCAGCTCCACGGGCTTCAGCGGGCATGTCCTCCATCATCCAACACAGTTACTCTGTCAGGAGGAAGAAAACAGTCCGCGCACAGTCAGCCTGGAACAATCGAGCCAATAAAACGGCATAAATGTCTGCTCCAGGTCTGAATTAGCGGCTACAGTGCTCCACGTTTCTTCTCTGTGGCAGCCTGCAGTCAAGGCGCATTATATAACACAGGCTCAGCACTGCTTCCGGTTTAGACTTCAAAATAACAGCATGGAAAGACTGCAAGGAATGAATTCTTATGGATTATTCTATCCTTGTGGTAAGAATGATTTTTGCCAATAAGATTACATTTGAACACCCGATTCTTTCAATTTTTGCTAAGTTAGCAAATTGGATGGATCAAAGTTTATAGGTTGAATTGATAACAGCGATTGATCAATTTACCAATCAGGAGTCTCAGGAGCTGACTTGAATATAACTGTTACATTTCACATTTCAAAGTGAATGTGTCCTTTCCCGCTGCACAATATAGTCGTGATTATCACTCTCATCTCACGGTGAGGTCTGGATCCAAATACCAGCTGGGTCTTTCTGTGTGGAGTTTCCATGTTCTCCCCATGTGTGTGGATTTCCTCCAGGTATTGGTTTCCTCCAATGGTCCAAAAACATGCATGCGAGGTTAATTGGTGATCTTAGATTGCAAACTCCACCCTTACCACTGCTCCACCATGCGGCCTCGAGCAGAAATTCTGGTGGAGAATAGAACCGATTAGGTTAAACCACACATTTTATTAGCTGATTTCGTTGTGTGAATGAAACAAATATTAAAAAAAGAAAAGCTTTAGAACCAAACTATCAATCTAATAACAGTATCAGACTATTATTATTAGACTATTACCTGTGCCTTTTATTGTCTGCAACCTTTATGACCAAAAGAGCCATTTCTGTGATTTTCCTGTGAATCAAATTTACCTGGATCCACAAAACACGTCAAACTTTTAAAATGAGAGTAACACAGCTTCTAAAGAGACATATAAACAGCAATTATAAAACGTATACAAAACTGTACATGTAGTTTAGGATGCTAAAAATGTAATTCAGTTTAGTTTTACTCATGTTTTGAAACATTTTTCAGATGATTTCGACATTATAGAACAGAATAGAATAGAATATCCTAGAATGGAATAGAATAGAATAAATGTATCAACTCCATAGGGACATTCCCTTAAGAGCTGTTGCACAGATGCATAGAAATATAGTTCAATATAAAAAGACAGGAAAACAATCAGTGCTTTTAAATATTGATGAATATTGTTGAAGTTAAGTAAAATACGGCAAACAATAACAAGGAGGAGTTATGGAGTCTACTGGCCACAGTATGGAGAGACAATTTGACATTTATCCAAGAGATAAAGGTCGTTTTGGAAATGACTCTGATGTGTAAACAGAACGAAAAATTAGATTAAATGATTGTTTGGGTATATATAAATCAGTGAAAGCTCCAGGGAGCCACAACAAAAGGTCAAAGAGCCACACGTGGTTTAAGAAAATAAATAAATAGGTTTTAATAAATTGTATGAAAAAGATTTTAAAGGATGGGTCAGAATTTTTAATATAGTTGGTCAAATAAACGCTTTAATAGCATGAATTATGGAAAGCGCACTGACCCGGATGTGTAAAGGCCCGTTTTGTTTTGAAGAAGCGGCGGCGGGTCGCGCGCGGCTCTCGTGCGGCTCTCGTGCGGCTTCACAGCGGAAAAGAAGGCGGAAGACGACGTCGGTGCGGAAGAAGAGCCGTCGGACGTGCGGCTGATCTGCAGTGCAGTCTGGGAACTGTCATCGCTTTGTATCCCCAGCCTACACCCGCAGCGGTTTATTTACAAACAGCGGGACGGACACCCCTCCCCTCCTCCTCCTCCTCCCCCGGACGGACTGGAACATGTAGGTTCATAAACAAAACCCACCTTCCGTCAGCTTCCGCAGCCTCGTCTCGCGGGGAGCCGCCGTGTGTGTGTGCGGGAGACAGCGGAGCCAGAGCCGGGCCCTTCATTTAAAACAACCTGCTACCATCAGCAGCTACTAGCTCCGCGGTCCCGCTTCACCGACGCTGTCAGTCCGTTTTCACCCGTCGGAGCGGATAAATGACCGAGTGACAGTTTTCCTCCATATATCATAGAACGGTAAGCTTTTTATAGAAAGTTGAATTTAAACGGTATGATGTGTTAAAACCTGAGTTAGCGGGATGAAGCTCGCCTAGCCAGTAACAGTATTAGCTCGTACGTTACTAACGGATATCTGCTAAACATCAGGAATAACATATTTATATATATTTTTTTAGTTACTTCAGAAGCAGCCAAGTTATTAATATTAACAGTGGCCTGAACCTGCTCCTTCGTCTCTGCTTTACCTTAACCTTTATTCATCTTGGCTGTGGAGCAGAAATGCTGTCAGCCACGGACCTGCCTCGTTATCTGAGACTTCAATTTCAGTTTTAATCTCTCCTCGGTCGTCCTTTTCACTTATCTGTGACTACACAGGTGTGATTAATAATGTTGATTATCCATGGCTCCTCTGGACACGATGGATCTCTGGATCCTTTCACGCCCACTGAGTCACAGTTAAAGTTGTTAGTTCCACTTTTCCTCCATTGACAGACCATAAACATCCTATTTACGTTATTATACCCCAATCACCATCATCCAGACGTGTTTCATTCAACCTACAGTCATGGAGGTTGAGCCACAAATGAAGCACATAATTGAAGCACATAAACTCCACACTTTTCGAAGTGTGGAGTTTACATGTTCTCTTTCTGTGTTTATCCCGTGATGGACTGGTGACCTGTCCAGCCTGTACCCAGGGGCCTCAATCAACTGGGACTTGATCCTGACCCCTTAAACTTGAGTTGGTGTAGATGATGGATTGGTCTGATTCTATTCCAGCTGACATCGGGAAAAGGAAACCACCGGCGAGGTTGCCAGTCCATTCCTGGGTTAACACATTTGTACACTCACAGGTAGATTATGTAGTGTAACCCGTGTTGTGGGGCCATTATCTTTACAGTGTCGATTTTAACAGAATCCCATGAAAGTCTTATCAAGTTGCTTATAGCAATAAGTAACACGGGGAGGGAGGGATTTGTACCTGACTGAGCTGACTAAACACTGTGGAGAATGCTGGAGTGCCTCACAGGTGGAAGGAGTAGATCCAAACTGCCACATGTCAAATCCAGGTTGTATTGTTAGGAAGAAGTGACCATAAGAAACACGATGAAACAATAAGGGCTACACAATGCATGCATGATGTTGTGTGGCCTGAAATGAGGCAAGATACCCACAATAGGTTATTATTACATTGAGGGATTACAACATAATAGTTGTGTCCCTCATATTTTGAGAGATATTTTGAATTGGAGTATGCACTGCTATGGTTAGTTTGCAATGTGTTTCTTACGTTCTGCCCATTAAAGTTATTTAGTATTATAATTGAGTGGTTCTTCAGCATTTGCGTTGGAACATCATCAACTCTTGAACTACAAAAAAAGTTTCTTTATGATAATTATCAGTATCAACGGCTCGTAATATAATGAATTGGCCAAGCGTCTCCTTCTGCCATGGTAACCAAACAGTTCCCGTACTCCATTAGGTTGCCATAATTTGTCACTGTTGGTTTTTCCACTGAAATTATCGAGTTGACACTCGAATGAGATTTCAATATTTGGAGAGGCAGTAGAGAAAAATGAGCCAGGCCCATTTGTGTTTGCTGATATCTTATTGCAGCTTTATTACCGTCAGTGTATTGATCACTCTGAAGCTGGGCATTAGGAGTCATTCAGAAACTCTGCACTCTGTATAAGATTTGTCCACCAGAAAGAGCCAGGAAGTTTATTCCCCATGCACCTGTCTCGGTAATGGTCTCGTTCCTTGCTAATTTAAGTGGTTAGTTTTTTTTTTTTTATTGACATTTTTTCATATTTCACTGTTGTCATCAACAATCTGTCATGAATGGGTTTACCCAGTAAATATTTTTCTCCATACCTTTTTTAGTAGAAACATCTTTTCGAGAATTGAATGAGTCAGAAGGAGTTAAGTGCGGCTTTGTTGATGTGTTTGGTGCCTTTAACAGCCTGATGGTACAATGTAGCTTCCTCTCAACCACGTGAGCTCAACAACAGCAGCACATGCCAACAAGAGCCCATTTCATGGCGTGGCTGCTTGTTTTAAATGCCAGACAGACTCATCTCTCTGCTGCTGCAGAGATTTGTGGAATGTCATTCCTTTACAATAAGTGCTGCGCTGAAGGATGGCGTAGCGGCGGCGGCCGCGTAAACTTGATGACTCTCCTGCTTCTCTAAACTAAACAGATTTTAGGAGGTCGGTCTGTGATTCAATGTTTCGGCTGTCGAGTTTCATTCCGAAACACATGAGATGAATACGATAATAGCCACACGTGTCAGACTTTGCTTGCTCTGATTTATACGACTGTCTCCATTAGAGCAAGCCCCGCTCTACACAGGATTTGATTTATGGGATCTGGCTTCTTGGTCAGCATCTTGCCTGTAGATGACTAAAGACCCACTCGTGATCTGTGTCTTGTATTCGCCTCATAGTCGTCTGTTTTCTTCACAGCGGGTGTGATGTACGTATGTGTGGCCGGTGCTGTGCATTAGCCGAATAACCGCGCAGGAGAATGAATGCAGAGGAAGTGGAGCTGCTCAGTGACTCCAAGTACAGGAACTATGTGGCAGCAGTGGACAAAGCCCTCAAGAACTTTGAGTACTCCAGCGAGTGGGCGGACCTCATCTCTGCATTGGGCAAGCTCAACAAGGTAAGACTCGCCGGAAACACAGCTCGGTTAACCCAGAACAAAGTTACAGTGATGGACTTTCACATACAGCCTCAATCTAGTCAATCACAACATACATACACAAGTATATGAAATGTTTCATGTTAAACTGGGAATGTTAGCTTTGGAAGTTTCAAGTAATACAGATGTAAAATAATAAACAAAACAAAAGACATAATTTTGGTTGTGTCGTATGCTTCATTTGTGCTTTGAACAATCTTGTCACCTGCTGTCCTGTGATGATTCCACCTTTGCATCCTGCAGGTTTTGCAGAACAATGCAAAATACCAAGTGGTCCCTAAGAAGCTGACAATAGGCAAACGGCTGGCCCAATGCCTCCACCCTGCCCTGCCCAGCGGTGTTCACCGCAAGGCCTTGGAGACCTACGAGATCATCTTCAAGATCATCGGGCCCAAGAGGCTAGCCAAGGATCTCTTTCTTTACAGGTAATACTGCCCTGCCATGATGGAGGCTGACCGCAGCAAGCCAGCTACAAGAGTCTGTTGGTCTTCATGTCTGCTGTATTTTCTTCGTCACTGCAGCTCCGGGCTCTTCCCGCTACTCTCCAACGCTGCGATGTCCGTAAAGCCTGTGCTGCTGGGACTCTATGAGACCTACTACCTGCCCCTGGGGAAGACTCTGAAGCCAGGCCTGCAGGGGCTACTGACCGGTGTCCTGCCTGGTCTGGAGGAGGGATCTGAGTACTATGACAGGCAAGCAAATGCAATGGAAAAAGAGAACATTGAAGTGATGGTAACGCGAGTACAAAACAAGTAGGAAGTGCCATTAGGAACAAGCATTTTTATTGCATAATGTATAAAGGAATTGATTGTATATATTATAAATGATCTATGAGTTGGTGCCAAAAATACATTTTGTTCAATCTTCTGTCTCTGATTTACAAACAAGCTATTTTGTTTGTCTTTATGATTAGAACCGAACTGAAAACTATACTAGGGTAACTAACCAGGGCTATTTGGAGAGTGGAGGGATCTGATTCATTCATTTAACTTGTTTACTCGTTATTATTCATGTATCTTATTGTAACTGGTATCACACTGAAAAATATTCACCAGACTTAAAACAGACCCTAGAGGGCAGTATAGCTCCAGTTATGTCACTGAATCACATTGAGCCTAAAGGAGGCCTGCATCCAACACTGACTGTCAAAACTGTTTTATCGGAGAAGCATAAGACCACATGTAGTTTGAACACCTTTTCTGCTGCTTCTTTTAAGTCCTTTTTTTAAGCTAGCTCTGCCATATGGAATAAACAGGATGTTGTCACTTTTGTAACCTCCAAATTCTTGTGAAGGGCACATATAGGTTTGTTGTATTTCAAAGCTTATTCTGAGACCAAAATATGTGGCGCTTATTGTATGACGCGCCAACGTGGCTCCCATATCATCAACTTGATGTTAGTGTGTCTATCACAGTGGGTGCATGGCAGCTTACACTATGTACCTGTCACCAGTCCATCACAATCACCCACACACATTAAGAACCAACAGAAGATTCACATCTAATTAACTTAATATATATTACTTTGATGAGCGAGCAAGTTAAAACCACATTCCATCTTGCTGTAAAAGAACAGCGTTATTATTTTATCATTGTGGTTAGGTATGTTTTGCTCTTGTTCCCCAAAGAATTAAAAAAAATGTTTATACATTTATTAGTAAAGCTACTCATGCACATCTATTCATCTTCTAAACCACCATGTCCAACTTCCAGTTGTGATATCTGGAATCAGTCCCTGCAGACTGTGGGGAAAGGCAGGCTACACCCTGGACACGTTTTCAGTTACAGGACAAACACACACACAGTCACACACTAAACTTCACACTGAAAGTCCGTTTGGAGTCACCATTAGACTCAAATGCAGGGATTTGGACTGTGGTGGGAAATTGACAGGTCACAGGAGACAGTCTCACGATTAGTGAGGGTGTCTACTACTGTGTGACCTCCAATTGTACAGCTGCTCTCCTTGAGTATTTAGTGTCTTCTAATCTCAGTTTATCCAACCTATATCCCCATAAAACATGTTACTTTGATTTATTGTCATATCAGAGTGGCTGCTTCAGGTTGGATGTCTGTGTGTGTGTGTATGTATGTGTGTGTGTGTGTGATCCCAATGCTCACTGCATCCTGTTTCCCATAGAACTAACACTTTGTTGGAGAAAGTGGCTTCAGCTGTTGAGCAGTCGGCCTTCTACAGTGCCTTGTGGGGCAGCATCCTGACGAGCCCCGCTGTGCGTCTCCCTGGTGTGTCTTTTGTGCTGCTGCACCTGAACCGCAAGCTCTCCATGGAGGATCAGCTCTACGTTATGGGGAGTGACATTGAGCTCATGGTACGTGACAGAATCTGCAGACATTTCAGTGGAAAACTCTTGTGATAGCATTACAAGCTGTTCAAATGAAAGTTCAAGTTCAACGTTTACAGCAATGACATTTTCTTTTACTGAAATAATTAATAACACACTCCAATCTGCTTTTCTTTGAAACTCAGACTGATAATTATGTGCTTTAGTTAATTTAGTAGCAGTGCAGAAATTCGTGTCAATTGAGAATCAGAGAATTTGTTTAAAGACAAAAGGTGGTGTTTTGTGAGGGTGGAGAGGAGTAGACAGCAGAATGATCTATAATGAGCAAAAATCATTTTCCTCGTCTTTTGGCTGCAACTGTGCATCACCCGATTAATCAACCATCTCCATGTCCTCCTTCACTATATACATTACTCAATCCCTTCTGCCAACATCATTTGTCTAATATTTTAATTTTCTCTTCTCGTGTCCAAACCATCCCAACATTTTCTAGCTTTATCTCTAAACCTTTCTCCCACTGATCTCCTCACCTTTAAACTCCCCCCCCCCCCCCCCCCTTGTCCTGTTTGGCAGCTTGGGCAGACAATATAATGTGATTGAGAGCCTTCTGATGTCAGAACAGTTTTTGCTCTTGCAGCAGGAGGAGACTTGGAGTCTCCCCATGTTGCTGCCTTCATTAGAACTTACCTTTAATCTTATCTGTCCTGGACTCTCCTGCTGAGCCTCATGTCTTCATCTTAGCAAGTGCCACTAAAAGTCTCCACACAACAAAACAAATCAAAGCAACATAAAGATTGTTCAATTCAACACACTGAGGAAATGTTTCAATGTCAATAGAAATGAGTCAAACATGCTTACATAAACAAAGTTTGACAGATGTCATTGCAGTCATGTTTTGTGTATCTGAAACTCTGTGTGTTTTTCTCAGGTGGAGGCGGTCAGTACCTCGGTCCAGGATTCCAGTGTTCTGGTGCAGAGGAGCACCCTGGACCTGATCCTCTTCTGCTTTCCCTTCCATATGAGCCAGGTGAGCAGTACAGTGTGTGTGTGGGTGTGTGAGGGGTTTGGCTTGAACCTAACCACTTGCGATGATGCTGACATTCTGCCAATGGACCCAAATATAAAGTGGCACTCATAGATGTTCACGTCAACATTAGCATTGTTATGAGGTTGCATGTGTAGCTTTGCATTATCCTTTGCATTTACATCAGCATGCATGTGACGATTCTGAAGCCTCTCACACAGGCGGCTTGGTGACTCAAGCTGGCTTCTTGTTAAATCCTTCATCTCAAAGTGTTTCTGGACCTGTCAAAACATGGACAACAGCTCCTGTCTGACGCACAGCCGCCCCCCTTCTGCTTGTGCGCGCATGCGTGTGTGTGTGTGAGAGAGAGAGAGAGAGACAGTAACAGGCCCAATCACGAATGTTCTGTTGTGCTGTGTTCAGGCAACCCGCCCTGACATGATCCGGATCCTGTCAGCAGCTTTGCATGTGGTTTTGAGAAGAGACATGTCCCTCAACCGCAGACTCTACGCCTGGCTGCTGGGTGCGAAATACACACACACACACACACACACACACACACACACACACACACACACACACACACACACACACACACACACACACACACACACACACACACACACACACACACACACACACACACACACACACACACACACGCTGAGCATTGACACTAATGAATGACGTTTACTACTCTTTGCTGAAGGATATTAGCTGCTTGACTTAACTGAGGTCCGTCATCACTTTAACATGAATATTTATCTAGATCCTGAAGGCCTCATAACCTGTATACAAACAAGAGTTATACATATTTTACATAGACCATTTAGGGACCCCACAATTCAAAACAACAAGTTATCTTTACCATACAGTCGGCTTCTACCTGCTTTGGCCATTGTCTTACTTTATTTTCTCTTGTTTGCAACTCACTGCGGCCCAACACACTGGTAAGTATTAGCATGACTTCAAGATGGACATGGAATGCATCAAGCTCATACTCTTCAACCAGACCAACTTGTTGTAATAGAAATTAATGAAACCACACAGTAAAAATAGATATGACATACTAAGCAAAGCACCTTTGTAACCAAATGAATGAGATTTATGATCTTGCGTTGGAATTGGCTTGACTAGCAGCTGTTTTGCTGATGTTTTCTTCAATTTAATTTGTTTAGAGTCCCAATTGTCAAGCTCGGTATTAGTCTGTGACTTTGATTTTGTGGAAACATAGCACAGGATACCAAGGCTGAAATCTTACTCATGGGGCTAGCTGCATTATGGAGTCTAAGAAGAATGTGTATAACAGCAGTGCCCAGTCACACAGAGATCCAGTCATGCTCACCTTGAATGAGTTCATTGTTCTTTCACTTGTGCTTGAATTTATTAGTCGTATATCTGAGTGCTTATGTACGTCTAACTGTACATTTTTCTCCTTTCAAGGCTTTGACAACAACGGCGTCATAATAGGCCCTCGTAGCACTCGACAGAGCAACCCAGAGGAACACGCCAGTCTCTACTTCAACACATATTCTAAGGACTTGCTGGTGCAGGTCAGTTTTTAAGCGACACACATATTGAGATCACCAGTGAAAATGTTTTTTTTTTTTTTTTTTTTTTTTTTCATTTGCCTACAGCAGGGGTTGACATAAATTGGCCCGCCGTCAATAATCTACCTGGCCCGCCATGTGAAATTATGAAAATAGTTCATGTGTTCTTGATGTTCTGAATTCCGACTGTTAGGGGAGTCATTGAATGCATCCCGGAGAGCGGGATGAGGAGCAGGAGGGAATGGCAGAGAGGCGGGGATCTGCTGCCTTTCTGCAGTGAATGGTTTGTTGTGCTGGGTGAGAACCCATGCTGCTTTAAGGGACTGCTCTGTGAGTCCTCGATCCAGGACCTTGCCGCTGTGCACATATCCAGCTGTTAGTGTGCTAAGTGTCAGCTTCTGCTCCTCTGGAGTGGATAAGCTTCTCTGAAGCTTCAATGCTTCGTCTTGTGGTGCCTTCGGATATTATATTCCTTACAAACTGCCACAACCTCATTGCAGATGAGACGGACTGGCTTGGAATTTATAAAATCAGGTTGGGTGAACGCACACTTTTCTTTCCACTCTTCTTTGAACATCCCACCTTCACTAGAAACTTTTCTTTTCGTTGCTTTTGACAGTGACATTTTTCTTGCTAGCTGGGGTTCTCTAACTGTCTTACACAACGTTATCTCAGTATAAAAACTGTTTCAGGATGTTTCGCGAGAATACAGCCATATAATTATGTCCTTGAAACGTCAGTTTATAATACGTCAGTTAGGCTCAAATAAGTGTTTATTACTTAAAATGGTAATTATTTAACCATTAAGTCTTAGAGACAGTTTACGTGAGTGGTTAAGTCATTAAAGACTTTATTATCACCAGGTCTGTTTCATAATGCAGAGACAGTGTGGAGCCAAAGCAGCAACACGGTAATAACAGCCTATAGCAAATTCATTAATTTTGAATAAACAATTTCATTAAATTTTGTTTCTATTCAATATAAAATAGTATAGATGAGGATAAACAAGGTTTTTTTTTTCGTACAAAAGACAGGTTTGCCTGTTGAAGATGTAATTTTGACCCATCATTGAGTTGGTCAGAAAAAATATGGCCCGAAGCCAAATTGAATTGCCGACCCCTGGCCTACCGTGTGGTTTCAGAATACTTTTGAAGTGACACCTCCTGAGAAGGGACATGTGTATTGGAGGTGTGTTATTACAACTTCCCTCTAAATTTCGACAGATCTTTTAACTCCTTTGTCCAGTATACAGTGAATCCATCAGCTTTCATCCCTCTCCTCCCACATCTTCTCTCGGGAGTTTGTAGACACTGCATTTCCTGTTCATATTCCCAGCAGCCTGTGCTTTGAAGACACGTCTCACTTTTTCATGTGGTGTGTCCTGTCGCGTTCTAAAAAGCCCCAGCCTTCCTGGCATGTGATACCCTCTGATACTCCAGGGTTGGAATTGGAACAGAGGTTAGAGCCAGCATCAAGCAGGGGAAATTTAGTTTTTGAAAGTGTTCATTTGAGTATTTTTTTATTTTTTTATTTTTGTTATGTTGTCACTCCTCTGCCATCTGCTCATTGATGGTTGTCAGAGCCGCCTCCATAGGGAGAGGGTTGGTACTGCAGGGAACGTCTGTTCCATGGCTCAGCCAATTACGAGACAGACCAAGCGTGAAACGTAAACAATATATGGGGAAAAAAAATATGTTAAAAGGATATTTACGATACAGTTAGAATACAATGAAAACAGACGAATTGACTGTTTTGCGTCTGAAGCGGCTCTGGATTTGGCTAACATTTGATACATTTGTGTTTTCAGGCGATGGTGGAAATATTGCAGGGAAAAGCCAGAGGTGGAGAGGAGGAGAGCATCCTCATGCACGACCTCAAGCCGTTCCGCATCCTGATCAGTCTGCTGGACAAACCAGAACTCGGTAACCTGGCCCACCTCTCGCGTCGACAGCTGCAGTCCAGTTGGGGTTGTGTAGTCACTAAGTGTCACCTGCACACATTTGTGTTCCTGCAGGGCCCGCCATCCTCGAGGATGTTCTCATCGAAGTGTTTCGGACTCTTCACACACAGTGTCGAACAGAGCTGGACCTCCAAAACCAGAGTCCATTTAGCAAAGATCACACCCAGCTCAGCAGGTCAGTGACTCAGAGTGCACCACCTATTTTGTAGCTTCTAATAAGAATAGTTTGAATACATATGGAATAAAATGAAGAGCTATAGTATATTACACAAGACAAATGTTGTCAAAGCTGTCCTTTATGTTGCTATATTTGTTATAAAGTGGTAAAATAAAATAAAGATGTTAAGAATAATTGAATAATCATTATCAATAACGATAATCATAACAATAATTCGGTATAATGTTAGTGTTTTCTTTGCTGAGAAAAATGCCTTCTGTCCAGTTACAATCTTTTGTTAGTGCTTGTAAATCATATATTATGATGCTAATAATGTATTTATTAATGATATATATGTATACATATTTTTTTTTTAGTAAACTACGAGAGAACAAGAAGACGGCAGAACTGATAAAAACAGCCAATCTCCTGTTTAACTCCTTTGAGCCGTACTACATGTGGGACTACATTGCTCGGTGGTTTGAGGAATCCTGCAGGTTTGTTTGCTGAATATGTGCATTTCGACTTGCTTTCATATTGATGATAATGATGTACAGCCCTGCTCGGGGTTTTCACTTCATGCTGTTCATGACACCCTGTTGTTTTGAAACCGCTCAGTGTTTGTGGATACTGTGGCACACTGCATTTCTAAAAATGTTGAACTTTTTTTTTTTTCTTTGCAGGAGGACAGTGAACAGCAGCACACATGCACCAAGGCATGCTGGGAGCCTGGATGCTCCTGAGCTGTCATTGGTGGAGTTTTGTCAGCTGGTCGATTTCCTGCTGGATATTGTTTCCTTGGTGAGACTCTCTCTCACTCTCTCTCTCGCTCTGTCTCGCTCTCTCTCTGTCTCTGTCTCTCTCTCTCGCTCTCTCTCTGTCTCTCTCTCTCTCTCTCTCTCTCTCTCGCTCGTCTGATATTTCTCTGCTTTTGCTGGAAAACTCTTGTTCACTTTTCTTCTCACTGTTATCATTCAGTGTTTTTTTTTATTGTTTCATTTTCATGCCTTATCCTCTTCAGTCTGTGTACTGGGATGTCACTGTCACAGATATGATGTAGTTGCATTATTACAATGAAAAATTGATGCCAAATTCAAAATGAAAGTCAGATGAATTACTGTTATTGTAAAAGCACAATGCCTTATAGGCTGCTCAAATTATGATCTATTGTTTCATTAGTCTCAAAGAGGAAATATTAGCCTGTATGGATGTCACAACAGCCGCTGACAAACAAAAGCAGTAGTATTACAAGGTATTAACATTGTTAACAATCTGACGCATGGTTTAGGTCCTGGCTGTCTTCGAAGTTCTTCTTCAATAACTTTTAGTTAGATTAAGCTGCAGTGGAATTGAGTGGTTCTCCCATATCTATCTCACATTTTCAAAAATGTGGTATTGTGTTCGTCCACAACTTTCATTTCAATTACAGCCTGCTTGTACTTCCTGTACTCCATATCTACAATGGCTTTTCTTTTTAGCTTTATGGCTCCTCCTCTACAGTTCTGTCATCCTTGCTTGGGCTTTCAACCACAATTTTACATTCCTCTTTAAAGTCACAAAACTCCTTCCTAAGTTCACTGTTTATCCAAGAAGCATTTTCCACATACTTTCACCATTTGGCATTCATGTAGTTGGATCTGCCAGTCATTATAATTTCTTGGTACCGTCTCAGGATGCTACAGCCACAGTTTTTGTCTGCTGTCTTTTCTCCGCCCTTGTCTTACGTGTGCTGTCCCTACACAGGTTTGAAAAGCCTGTGTGATTCCTTTCCCCTTCCAACACTATCATTTGCATCTTTTTAAGAGAAAAAAAAAATGCTTGTCCACACTGTATTTCCAATCTGAATAGTTTGGAAATCCCACTTTTATGACCCTGTTTAAATGCTTGTGTGTGTGTGTGTGTGTGTGTGTGTGTGTGTGTGTGTGTGTGTGTGTGTGTGTGTGTGTGTGTGTGTGTGTGTGTGTGTGTGTGTGTGTGTGTGTGTGTGTGTGTGTGTGTGTGTGTGTGTGTGTGTGTGTGTGTGTGTGTGTGTGTGTGTGCGCGTGTGCGCGTGTGCGCCTGCAAACAAAGTATTGTGTGGCCTATGCTCTGCTTGCTCCTGTCTGTTCAAACTATCTGCTCTTTCTCCTTGAAGCCTACTAGAAGCATGAGGGTAATCTGCCAGGTAAAGTACTGCTCTTTCCTGCCTTTTCACCTCACCCTGCTTCACTGAGGCTACGATAACATTTCTGCAACGTCCTGCCAACATTCCTCAGGCCATCTCTGTTCCCTCCATGCTTTGAGTGATGATTTCCGAATGACTGACTTGTCACATCTCAATGCCAACAAAAAAAAGACCATGATCCTTTTGGGATTATGACATTATATGTGGTCAAAGCTAACCATGGCTGTTTGGTGTGGATTTTGTGAAAATGAAATCTTTGCCCAGTGTGTATGTGCTTTTTGTTTTAGCGTGCATGCAGTTATTTGCTACTGCAGTGCTCACATATTTTCACAAAATATGACAGATTTTTTTTTTATGCCCTTTTTATAACCTATTTATTTTTGCTTCTTTGGTTCGTAAAATGTGTTTTGTTTGTTCAATGAAAAATACTTTATACAGTGGTCTTTAGGTTCAATGTACTCAACAACACATTTATTTAGACACATTTCAAAATTAGATTATTCTGAAAGTGGTTGAAAAACTAGTAAACATACAAACGTAAGTCGGTGTTATTTGTTATGCTTGTTAATGATTAGTGGGGACTGTATTTATAGATTGGTCAATTCAGTCATTGTTTACCATTTGACACGAAAGTATAAAACTTCAAATTGTTTTATCTATCGATGTAAATTCAACACTTATCTAACACTACATTGCATCAGTCTTCAATCAAAGTTTGGGATGAGTGTAAGTGAACCTTGTATCAGGTCTACCTTCTTGCATCATGCCTTTAAAGCGCAATCAGTTGCAAATAATTAGGTTTTGTGATTGTAATTTTATTTTTTTTAATTCAATTTCAGGAAACTTACATAGAAATCCAGACAGAGCATCTCCCTCAGCTGTTGTTGCGGATGGTGGCAGCGCTGACCTGCCACCTGCAGGCTCTGGGCCTCGGTGAGCTCACCCACTGCCTACGTCTCTGCTCCAAGATCCTCAGTAAAGTGCAGCCTCCGCTTGTCTCTCCTCTGTCCCTGCCTTCGGGGTCTCAGGCACACGGCCTCTCTAACCCCACAGGAAACTCCTCAAACTCAGTACTGGACAAGAGCAAAGACACAGAAGACAAATGGGTGAGGGGCCTGTTTGATATTAATTCATGGGTGTGAAAGGGCAATTGATTACATTGTGGTAAAGATTATGAAGTAGTTCTGTTTGCTGTGTTTTGGATGAGAGAATCTGTTTAGCTGCCAGTTACATATTCCAAAAATGTCCTTTGATTAAAAAATAAATAAGCCAGCTGATAATCCTATCCTCTGACCATTTAGCATTTTTTGCGTAGGCCTTTTTGTACCCATAAACAGATCACATTTTTGTTTGACCCACTTTGCCCACAAGTTGTTGCCCAAAAACTCATCAGTCCAGGCTGTGATGGTGTGTCCTGGTCCCTGAACAGGGCCTCTCGTAGCCTTATGCCACTCTGTCAGCCTGTCCTGCAGTTGGCTGGGTGGCCCTGCCATTCCACTCCCTTGACACAAGGCATTTGAAGACTTGTTCAGAACAAATGCTTCATTTGGCAGCCCCTGGTCCTCCTGGTCCCTGTCCAACAACCTGGCTGCTTAAGTGAAAGAGCCCAGTGAGGCATAATTAAAAGTTCAGTCAGTCAGTCCCCCAGCTCAGAGATGGATAGGGGCAGGATGGATAGATGAAGACCCTTGAGGGGCCGAAGAGAGAACAAGTAGAAATATGGATGACAGCTACTCAACAGCTGAGTCCAGCTCGCCTTTTTTTTTTCCCTCAGAGGAAGAAGGGGGCTAAACTAGCCTGAGATGCCTCCAGGGTGTGTCTTCTCTATCAGAGTGGAAATTATTCTGCATACATTCTCTGAATGCGATACCACCCCACCCCCACCCTCACCCCGAGGGGTGTATAGAAAACATTCTCGGTAATGTGCCATCTGAGTCCAGACTCCAGAAAGCACACGCCGCCTGGAACCAAATGTAACGCAGGAAGCCCTCGGGGCCCGCTGTGATGACTGTGACAAAGAACTGTAGGAACTTAAATCTGTCAGTCTGTCTGCAGCACGATGCTCCCCTGCTGTAAACGACGTCTGACCCAGCAGCTGTGCATTTCGTCTTCATATGTAAAGACTTGTGTAACACAGGGTTGTTTAGGACTAAAAGACACGCATCAATTATTAAGTCAATAGGTTTTTGCTCATGTCATCATATACCATATCAGTACATGGTATATGATTGTTTATAATTTCAGATGAAGGATAATCTTGTGACTGTGCCATAAATATCACCATGTGTCCTGTTAATGATTCTCGGAACTGATATCCGAGGTGTTTTTTCCACACATGGTGTTCACACTAAAGTACAAATAATAACTGGACTTACATTATATTGTGTTGGATTCTTTTTTCTTCACCCTGACATGCTTTTTTGAAACAAAATCTCCATTTTTATAGACTCTCAAGTCAACTCGGGAGGTCTCTGGCAGTGGGCAGGTGTTTGAGGATGGAGACACCCCTCTTACCAGCCGCTCCTCTGAGAGTGGCTTCACGGACTTTGTCCAGTATCAAGGAGACAGTGGCGAGGAAATCAGAATGCCACACCCCCACCCCGCGCTCAAAACGGGCCGTCGCTCCTCAGGCCCAGGCCAGGCCAAGCCTCTGGACAAACCAGTCATGCAGTGTTGCCTGGAGCACTTCCAGCAGTTTCTTTCCCGCCTCGTCACCTTGTACATCATTCCTGGCCAGGTGGACAAAGCGGACGGTCAAAGGGCCGATGTCACGCACTCAGGGAGCCTGGTGTCACAGAGCTGCCAGCCCAGTGATCACACGGAGCTGTGCTCAGAGGTCGGGCTGGCCCAAAGAGATTGTGTTGCAGCCTTCACTGCTGCCTGTCAGCTTTTTCTAGAATGCTCCAGTTTCCCTGTCTACATAGCAGAAGGCAACCTCAAGTCTTCCCCTGCACAGGAAGAGCAGCTTGGTAAGTGCCATAATGTCTTTATGACTTGAATGCGTACATTATGAAGACTGTTAGTTGATCACTGAGGCATCTGGAGACAAAGAGATTCTGGACATGCATGCATACAAAACGAGAAGCCTGTCAAAGTGCAGAATAAACATATTGTTCTTCTCTTTGCGTCATCATCAACACAGACAATGATCAGGTTCGCCTGCCGGTGTGGCTGCAGACACTGATGGATGCCTGTTGCCTGGCCAGTGACTTCAGCCTGCAGGGCGTTGCCATCTCCCTCCTCATGGACCTAGTGGGACTTACCCAATCGGTCGCTATGGTAACCGCTGAGAGTGTGGCATCTGGTGCCAGCACCGAGTCCACCCAGCCCATGAGTCCCAGCCAGGGTCGAGTGGCTGTCGTTATCAGTCCACCTCTCACTCAGGGAATCCTGAAGCACATTGCTGACAAGACAGAGTTCTTTAAGGTACCGATTTTATTTCATACCGGAGGCAAACTTTTTATTGCACTTCTTTTAATTTTGTCGCGTCTGCGGCCCTCTGTTCAGAATGTTGCTCTAATCCTATGGGACCAACTGAGTGAAGGAACACCTCAGCACCATCAGCGCAGCGTGGAGCTCTTCTATCAGCTTCACAACCTGGTCCCCTCCTCCAGCATCTGTGAGGACGTCATCAGCCAGCAGCTCATGCACAGGGACAAGGTCAATAGAGGGTGAAATCAAGCATAAATTCACTTTCTCTGTGAAATTCATGCTGACTTGCTTTTTTTTTTTTCAGAGAATTCGGTTGGAGGCCCACGTGAAGTTCTCTGTGCTGTGGCATTTAACTCGAGATCTGAATATCACTAAATCTTCTCCTTTCAGTCGCACTTTTGACAGGTAGATCTCGTCTCTTTTACTGCTTTCAAATTTGTCTGTAACCTTTTCTTGTTGTCAAGTTATACATTACTTTTCCTTTTTTATAATCCCTTTCATATTTTCCTGAATGTTTTCTTGTGTACACTTTTCATGGCTAACTTTATTTTCCTTCCTCCTTCAGGTCTCTCTTCATTATGTTGGACAGCCTGAGTTATTGGGATCCGTGCACTAGTGCAGTAGGCCGGGCGTGGTTAAATCAGGTCCTTCAGAGACATGACATTGCCCGTGTCCTCGAACCACTCCTCCTCCTGCTGCTCCACCCCAAGACACACAGGGTTTCCATTCAGAGAGTACAGGCACAGCGGCACTGGACACAGGTCTTCCCTGAACCGTCTGAACCGGAGTCATCAGAGCCTGCCTATAACAGAGACTCTGGCTTCTCAGACAGTAAGTGATAGATTCAAATTTTGTTACTATTTCCAAGATGTCTTGCCACGATGCGAAAAATTGTTTTGTTTTCTTTGTCTTTTTTCTTTTACTTTAGACTTCAGTCAGATCCAAACTGACAGGGTTGGGCAGGAGGGTTTCAGAGGCCTGACCATAGGTGAGATGGAGCCTTTCTGTCTCACCGTCAACCCACTGAGTGACAGTCTGTCCATTCTGAGTCTGAGCAGTGAGAACCTGCAACTTGCTGGTGAATATCAGCCTGCCGACCAGCAAGTGGAGCCTCACAGCTCGGAGTCCACTGGATCTCGGTCTTCTACGGTGGAAAATGGCAGCTTTGAAGAAGTTGATGGCGTCAGCAGCACAGTAAATGTGTTGGATCGGCAGCCTGGATCCTCAGATGACACGTCTGATGATTCTATAGAGGAAGCCGTGTCCTGTGTCATGAAAGAGCTTGTCGACAGAGTCCTTAATTTATTAGATGAGGGATCTCTTGAAGTTCCAACTCCGCCTGAAAATTGGGCCCAGACAGACAGCGACAGCACTTCCTCAGATACCTCCACTGGTACCCGCCTGGACTCCGGCCCCCCTCCCAGCTCCAACCACCAGACTCTTCCTGAGATGTTAGCTGAAGGCACACTAGAGTTTCTCTCCGTCACAACGATGGACCTATCAGCGGAGGAGCGGCACATAGAAGGCATCACCCGTCACAGTTCCTCCCCCTCCATTGTTACGCTGCCAGACAGCTCGGATCCAACTACCCCAGACCACTACCTGCAGGTGGATGACCCTCAGGCCCGGAAACGCAGCCATAGTAGCACACAACTCAGCCTTAAAGGAAAAATCATGGAGAGGCTGGCAGACAAATCTACAGGGGCAAAACCCAAAATCAAGAAAACAAAGAGGAAAGAGGAAGAGAGGCAGAGAAAAGCAGCAATTCAAGCTGAAAAACTGCGTCCACCCAGTATTTTCTTTGGGGACAGTTTGGATCTCGAAAACTGGTACAGCTGTGGGGAAGGGGAGGTGTCAGAGATTGAGAGTGACACCGGCTCACCCAGCGGCGGCTCTGGAGTCACTGTTGCTAGTGGTAATGTCACCGGCCGCAGATCCTCCTCTGCCCCGCCCCGTTTTAACATCCACCCTCTCTACCAGCACGTCCTGCTCTACCTCCAGCTGTACGACTCTTCCCGGACCCTGCACTCCCTGTCAGCCATTGCAGCCATGTTAAGAGCCGCTCCCTCAGGGTTTGTAAGTGCAATCTCTACCACTAGCATCAATAACACCTACACTCCACAGCTCTCCCTGCTCCAGAACCTCCTAGCCCGTCACAGGGTGTCTGTCATGGGAAAAGACTTTTACTGCCCCATTCCCCAAGATTCACACTCCCACTCATTCCGCAGCGCCATGTACCTGGAGATCATCATCTCACTCTGCCTGTACTTCCTCAGAAGTTATTACTCTGCTCATGTGGCAGCAGGGGCTCAGGACTTGGCAGGGAACCGGGCCATGCAGCTGACCAGTGTTGAGGTCCTGACTCTCCTTTTCAGTGAGCTCTCCAAAGTGACCGGTGGTTCGGCTAAGGGCTTTGCCAGTTTTATCAGCGACGTCCTCTCAAAGTGCAAAGTTCAGAAAGTGGTTCTCCATTGCTTGCTCTCATCCATATTCAGCGCCCAGAAGTGGCACGACCATCGGGCGGCAGGGGTCAACATAGCCTCGGTGGAGGAGGGTCTGTCAGAGGACAGCGTTATTAATCTGTCAGAGGACCAGATTGACAGCTGCAGCGCCGTCCAGTCCCAGCTGCTGAGGCTGCTGCAGAGTCTGGTGGTTCTTGAGCACAGGGTCCTGGTTCCAGCTGAGGAAGGAGGAGAAGGAGGACCCGTGACTGGAGGCCCAGTTGGCGGAGGGACTGGGAGCAGTGCTGGGGCCGGGTTTGATGTCCTCGGAGGGGAAGTGGAGCATGTCAACCCTCAGCAGCCAATGACATCACTACAATATCTCCACGGACAGCCCATCACAGCTCAGGGAATGTTCCTGTGTGCAGTGATCAGGGCCCTGCACCAGCACCACGCATGCAAGATGCATCCGCAGTGGATAGGACTCATCACAGCCACCCTGCCTTACATGGGGAGAGTGTTAAGAAGGGTGGTGGCCTCAGTCACTCTGCAGCTGTGCAGGAATCTGGATAATCTCCTCCAGCAGTACCGCTATGAGACTGGGATTACTGACACCAGGTATTATTATCTCAATGGCTGTTTTAAGTACATTGCATGCTGACAGTACAGTGCACTGAAATAACAAAGATATTTGGTCCCTTGATTATTAAATGTCAACCTTCACCTCTGATGCTCCATGTATGCACAATATCTAAAAATAGAATCTCTCTTTCAAATACATTGGAACTGCTGGTTGTTTAAGGTGCATATTCTTCCGTTACCCAGACCTCAATGGATCGCTCTCTGCATTCCTCCTGACCTCATCCTGACTGTCCTGGAGGGGGTGACCGCCATCATTCATTACTGCCTTCTGGATCCCACTTCTCAGTACCACCAGGTGAGGGCGCCATATACCAAATAATGTGCTGCAAAGCACATTTTCAGATCTTCACAAACATATACAGACTTTATAATCAGTTATTCATGCAAATGTATTCGTTGGAGTTGTTGGTTATATTAAGAGATGCATTGTTATTTGATTGTTTTCAGTTTGTGTCCAACACTGATTCCCTTTGTTTTCACTGTTCAGTTACAGGTTAGTGTTGACCAGAAGCACCTGGCTGAGGCCCGTTCAGGCATCCTCTCCATCCTCCACACCATAATGTCCTCTGTCACCCTGCTGTGGAGCGTCCTCCACCAGGCTGACAACTCTGACAAGCCAGCTGCCGCCTCCGCTGCCTCCACTTCCAACATCAACCTGGGCTCCACCAAGGTATCACAGCAGGTCTTTGTTGGTTCTTCAAAACCTATTTAGTCACATGCCTGACTCATCAGGCATGTGGAATGAAATCAGATTTGATAGGAGATTCACTTTGGTTTCCAGATGTTTTTTTTTTTTTATTTCTAATCATGTTCTTTCTCACGTTGGTTCTACAGAACCTCCGTCAACAGATCCTGGAGCTGCTTGGGCCAATCTCCATGAACCATGGTGCTCATTTCATGGCAGCAATAGCCTACGTTTGGAACGAGAGGAAACAGGTCAAGACTCCAATCAGAAATAAAGTGAGTTGGAACTTTTAGTGAATTCATGCTCTTGTCTTGATGCCTTCTTTTGAAACCAATTACTTTATATTTTTTGTACATTGCTGTAGCCATCTAAATCCTTTCATGTGTATGAGCATGCCTTTCCAGAGCATCCCGAGACTCTGTCACATCTCAATGTATGTGTACTCTTCAGGTGATTCCAGTAGCCAGTGAGGAGCAGCTGTTGTTGGTTGAGCTGGTCCGTTCAGTGAGCGCAATGCGTACCGAGACTGTTATGCAGACAGTCAAAGAGGTTCTGAAACAACCGCCTGCCATTGCGAAGGACAAGGTTGGTGTTTCACTGTTTTTACCTGGAATTACTAAAGTATCTTTCTCAGTGATCAATTTGTTTGTTTGTTGGTGAAGTACATTACAATACAACAAACAGCATGAACCAAACAACTCTAAGTAGATCAAACTCTTCTTGACAGACTCAGTATCTGTGCTATTTATTGCAAGTTGTGTTAGACTGTGAGTTTTTGGTTTGTAAGAATCCTAAAAATATAATTTAATATACAATTAACTGCATTTAGTAGAGTGCATCTTTTTACAATGCTAGTGTCAACAGAAAGCAAGCCACACCTTAGTGCAATTCATCTTATTTATTTATTACATGTCTCAAGTTTGAACACCTCCTGTATGCTGAGATTTGTAATTTGCAATTGTGGCAATATCTTTGACCATGGTTTAATTTCTGTGGTCTCATTTCATACAGTAAGAGACGGACATAACCTTTTGATTTTTTTTTTTTTTAGTCGACCTTTTTCCTTATTTATCATCCTGATTTTGTTTAGTTTTAACCTGTCCAGGGTTTCTCACTACAGTAATATCTTTGAATTGCTCCCTAGAAGCACCTTTCTTTGGAGGTTTGCATGCTGCAGTTCTTCTATGCCTACGTTCAAAGGTGAGGACACCGCATTAATAACTTGTATCCTAACTAAATGTCTCTATTGCTGCTTTATGTTGAGGTCTTGCTTCTGCACGATTTTAAACTGCTGAAACATTTTTCTCTCCGTCTCAGGATTCCAGTTTCCAGCTTAGTTGATAGCTGGCCATCTCTGCTGGCACTGCTGAAGGACTCTGTGCAGTTAGGCCTTCCTGCCCCTGGGCAGTTTCTTATTCTGGGGTTAGTAGCTCTCCCTGCTACCTTTATCTGTGAAATACAAAAGTCTGTTTTTCCTCACAACTCCAGAAACTCAGGTCATTTTAGGGGAGTGAGTCTGGATAAATGAGACGTTCCCTTTACCCTCTCTCCTCTACAGAGTTCTGAATGAGTTTATTTTAAAGAATCCCAATCTGGAGAGTAAAAAGGACCAGCGAGAACTGCAGGTAGTTATCCTAATGTTTACTTGTTACTTTTGTGTTGTGTCATCCGTTGATTACTGTGTAGATGTGACATCTCAAACCAATGTTTATCCTGGACTGTGGATCCATGTTACTATAAAAAAAACTTGAAGTGTGTATGATTAAAGTCTCACTTCACATGTGTTCAGGATGTGACCCATAAAGTGGTGGAGGCCATCGGGACGATCGCTGGCTCGTCGTTGGAGCAAACCACGTGGTTGAGAAGAAACCTGGAGGTGAAGGCTTCGCCTCAGATCGTCGTGGATGGAGCCAACCTGGAAGCTGATGTAGAAGGTGTGCAGCTTACGAGCACTTTTTACCATATCACTGGATAATCTTTTATAGAGTCTATCTTAAGACTTAAGTATCTGGATCCTGCTACCAAAGTAAATTTATTCACTTTATTCAGAAAGAAAGCATTCTTGGTTTTACCTTTGAATACATCTAAAAACCCAATTTTGATCCTGTCAAAGTGAAATGTCATCGCATTGTCATGGATTAATGTAATCACACTGAATTCTGGTTCTAATCTGACTATTTGACAATAAGTCTCGGTGTGAAAAGGTCCAACAGAGCTCTTTAGATCCTTCTGTTCACATGCGCACACTGCTTTAAAACCACACGTGAAGTAGGAGTTGATCTCGGCCGCTTCAGCATGTCAGCTTAGTAATGTTTGCTGTGTGTGTTTTGTAGATTTAATGCTCACAGTGATGGAGGCCTCCAGCTTCACTCCATCAGTGTACAGCGTCCATGCCCTCACGCTGCTGGCTGAGGTAAACCACCCATGTGTCCCTGACTGTGCTTGAGCCTCGCCACCCTCACATTATTTCTCAAGTCATCAGTCAGTTGCTGTGCTTGCTATTTCTATTGTTTCTCTTGATTGTGTCTCAAGTTGCTCTCACTCATTGTCCAGGCTTACTGCTATAAAGCAAAACCCTACAGTAGACTAACCCTAGCTGAGCTCCTTAGTTGATTTGAATGCACCCCCCCACCTCTTCAATCACTCAAAGTGAGTCAATAAATCCTCTTGTGTTTAATGTTGTGCTGCGGAGGAAGGTAACAATTTAAACCAGCGGCCACCTTCCTCCATCTTGGCTGTCTCAGCTCAATGTGAATCTAATTATGCAGATCGTGTCGCCTGTGCTTCACAAACGTTGCAGCCGACAGATTTACAGTGTCATTAAACTATAAAATAAAAGGTTGCTTGGTGCAATAGCGATGTGTCATCTTATCATTTTCTAGCCACGGTATCAAAGTGGCCCATTAATCTCTGCTTTGATGTTGGACACTCCGTGTTGTCACATGACCCGCGTGTGACCTGATGGCTTCTTTGCCAGGTGCTGGCCCATCTGTTGGACATGGTGTTCTACAGTGACGAGAAGGAGAAGGTCATCCCACTGCTGGTTAATATCATGCACTATGTAGTGCCCTACCTCCGCAACCACAGGTAACATTTGATCAATTTACAGTACAAAAACCACGTCAACTGAATGTGAGTGACAAAGTGCAGAGATCTGCCATCTCGCTGTAGGATGAGCTGCAGCTGTGTGTTGCATGGAAGTGTCTCACTCCCTGTCTCTCCTGGCAGTGCTCACAATGCCCCTAGCTACCGGGCCTGCATCCAACTGCTGAGCAGCCTGAGTGGGTATCAATACACCCGCCGTGCCTGGAAGAAGGAGGCCTTTGACCTTTTCATGGACCACACCTTCTTCCAGATGGACTCATCCTGTGTCAGCCAGTGAGTAGCAGAGGAAACGTGACTGTGCGTGGATCCACTCCTTCACCACAGCAGGCCAGAGGATTGTTACATCATAACATTAGGATTTGTTCATCATTCATCATTGATTTATTAAATGAGCATGGAAGGAATTAGTAGTACATGTTTACTGCTAACGTCTTTGGACTTTCTTCAAAACATAATGATGTGTAATTTTAGTAGTAGCGAGTAAGCGGCTCTCCCATGTTTTTATAATACATGTTCATATTTTCATAGTACATTAAGCTTCTTCTTTTTCTCCCCTTCAGCTGGAGAGCGATCATCGACCACTTAATGACTCATGACAAGACCACATTCAGAGATCTCATGAGTAAGATTTCCATTTCCTCTGTTCAGTTTCATTCACAAGTCGGTGCAGCTATGGTACCACTGGGTGCACTTCACTGATTAGTCTTCTACTTTACTCCAAATGTGATTACAGTCAAAAATCAACCCACACATGATCTCCTGATCTGCATGGACCTTCAGTTCCACTCAAATTAAGTTTAAAAACAAGTTTTTAAACGACATTTTAAGCATCGATTGACACCTTTTCACATGCCTGACTTATGAGCTGCTTGGCATGCGGCCTGCAGACTTCCACCAGCGAGATATTAAGAAGGTAAAGTGCTGTTGCTGGGGGTGTGGTATTGACGCAGTGTGCTCCTCCTCAGCCCGGGTGGCCGTCGCTCAGAGCAGCTCTCTGAGTCTGTTCACGAACAGAGACGCCGAGCTGGAGCAGAGGGCCATGTTGCTCAAACGCCTGGCCTTCACCATCTACAGCAGCGAAGTGGACCAGTACCAGAAATACCTGCCAGACATACAAGGTCAGTTTTACCCACCGGATCAAACATTTAATCATAGAAATAAAGCCTGAGGGGGAGTTGATCTCCTGAGCTTCATTCATTTTGAAATAGTTGAGCTCATCTACCACCTGAAGGCGCTGTGCTTTAATACCCAGTTCAGAGGTAAACATTTCTTATTGTGTTTGCAGAGCGTCTGGTGGAGAGCCTCCGTCTGCCTCAGGTGCCCATCCTTCACGCACAGGTGTTCCTGTTCTTCAGAGTGTTGCTGCTGCGCATATCACCTCAGCACCTCACCTCGCTCTGGCCCACTATGATCACCGAGCTGGTGAGCACTCCGTGACCAACTTTCTTAACACCCTTTGTCTCTCAAATAAACCACTACAAACTCGTTAATTTGCTCATTGCAGGTGCAGGTGTTTTTACTGATGGAGCAGGAGCTGACAGCAGATGAGGACATATCAAGGTACAGTATTTACTAAGTCACAAACTTAGCTTGACGAGGGGAATAAACCTCGTAATCCACTTGATAACATATCCTCTATGTTCATGTGTAGGACATCAGGGCCGTCCGTTGCTGGGTTGGAGACCACCTATTCAGGAGGAAACGGCTTTTCCACTTCCTACAACAGCCAGCGGTGGCTCAACCTCTATCTTTCTGCCTGCAAGCTCCTGGATTTGGCCTTGGCCCTGCCGCCGGAGAGTCTGCCTCAGTTCCAGATGTAAGGCTCACACGAGGCGATGCTTGTGATGGGGCTCAGTGAGAGAACGTGTGAGAGAAATTCTTTAGAGATGGAGATGTTTGCCTGAGTGTCCTAATTGAGGGCTTATGATCCTGTGGTAGTAGGAATGCTCAGTCTCACCATATTTGGGGCGGTAGGATGGATGCGGCTCCTTGGAAGGCGTCACAACTTGTTAAGTGTGCGCCCCAAAAATGTTGATTCCGAGTAACTGCTGTGTCATCGCAGGTACCGCTGGGCCTTCATCCCAGAGGCTTCAGACGATTCAGGGCTGGAAGTGAGACGTCAGGGGACTCATCAGAGAGAGTTTAAGCCCTACGTGGTCAGACTGGTGAAGCTGCTGAGGAAACGAGCCAAGGTACTTCTTCCTCGCTCTGTTGACACGAGGTTATTAAGTAATGGAGATAAATGACTGCTTCTCGCAAGGACTTCTCATAAAAACGCTCATGAAATCGAGTCTCTTCTCCAAGTTTTCAGTAATGTGATTTCTCTGCTCGATGGCGGATGAAGTCACTTCTTCAGTAAATGGATTGTTTCTGGCCTCCCATAGAAAAACCCAGAAGAGGACTGCTCCACACGAACCCTCTCCTGGGAGCCCGGCCACCTCATGCTGACGCTCTACGTGATCCGCAGCATGGAGCAGCTGCTGCCATTCTTCAATCTGCTCAGCCAGGTGTTCAACAGCAAGGCCGGCAGCCGCTCGGGCCCCGCCTTCAGCCGCAACCCCGCAGACGCCTCCTTCCCCGGCCACAAGGAGGGCCACAAGCTGGAGAGCCAGAAGGTGTTCTGGAGCCGAGCGCGGCAGAACATAGAAGAGATGGTGGAAAAAGACTTTCTGGAGGGTCTCATCAAGACGTGAGGACACAACCAGGGGGGAGCGATGGGGGGGGGGGGGGGGGGGGGCTTAACTCATGACTGATCAACACTAGTGAACAAACCTCAGCCTGTACATTTCAGAACAATATTGGAAAGTATAAGGGGGAAACAATTTGTACATTTTTTTGTATTTATAATGATTCTTTTACTTTTGAAAAGCTACTGTATTTAATTTTAATTTTTTGTAAATACGGTGCGGCTTTGACAACTTTTAACATTTCACGTGGGTCAAAGTGAAGACGCTGTGCCATTCCATATCGATGTGACTTAATAAAGATTTCTAATGGTACATTTACACTGTGTCGCCGTTTTTCACACTGGAAATAGTAGCGTTGCGTCTTCCTCCAATTAGTAAGACTGTACGTAAATGTGGCTTAGCAGTTTGTCATAAAGAACTCCGAGCTGGTGGATGTTGGATCACATTTCTATGATGGTGAATGAGGTGAGTTTTGCGTCAGTCCTGAGGGAGGGGGATGATTTTCTTTAGAAATGCATTGGCATTACAATATTTTACAGGACAGTAGATGCTGGGACTCTGTACACTCAAATTTGAGATGTTGAACAACGTTAACCTAGAATGAAGAATTTCACTCCAAGTGAATTTATTATGCTTCATTAGTTATTAGGCACTTATTTGACTTCATTGCTGTGATTCCCAAGCTGATTGGCTTTGTTCTAAATACATACATTGATACATAGATAATCTGTTTATGTACATGGTTGGATTACAAAAAAAAAAAAAAAAAAAGGTTTGCAAAGTTGCATGTTCTCCCTGTGCATGTGTGGGTACATAAACACGTGAGGGTAATTTACATCAATTGGATTAAACGGTATAGAAGATGGGTTGTATCTGATACTATGATGTATATTGATGGGTTGAATATGACTTAAATGGTGCAGCGCATCATATTTTGGATTTTCTTTCCGGTAATTGCATGGGAATAAAAATGAATCCTGGTGTGGGAGGGATTGAAAGAGCAGCATTAGTGTGCAGCAAGGGAGATCAGCACCATGGACAGTGACGAATAGGCGCGCGCGCTCTCTCGCGCCCTGATTGGCTGCAGTTTTGCATGTATGTTTTATGCGCGCACGTGCTCGTAGAAAACAATGTTCGCTCCACATGACCTTCAGACATGAATCCTGGCAGTGAAGCAGCTTTATGAACCCCTGACGTCCTCTTACACATCCACGACTCCTTGTTCTCGTCCATTCTCCTCAGCTCTCGCGATTTCTGGGGGTGGTGGGGGGTGGGAGGGGGTGGTAAAGTAGATATAAAATAATAGAAAGTGGAATCAGCATGACCGCCATGTTGGATGGGCCTCTGCCTCCCTCTATCCACTCATTTCCATAAAATTAAAATGTGACTCCAGGGTATTTCAAATGTTATTTTATTATTTTCTTTACAAATATTAGTTGTATATTTACGGTTATTAAAATGTCAGCTGTATTATTGAACTTTATGCAGATGATAGTAATAAACCTGACGCAAGACATTACATTATGGCTCACAGATTACTTATGTTTCTTCAAGGTACTCTCAGAGCAAACATGGCAGTTTGTCATTAAATGTTTGTATTTTAGCTCACAGATAACTTGCTTTCACTGTCGTGAACTGTAGGTACAGAGGAAGACGTCCTTCCTCTGAGACCCATCCAATATGGCGACGCCTCTGACCACTCCGCAACAGTCTACGTACATTATGTCTATGTTTGGTACCGCTGCGCCACGTGACACATTGGAGGGGGGTGGGGGGGGCAGGGTTGGTTGGGGAATAAAAATAAATAATTAATAATCTAATAAACAACGAGGTTATAGACGCACAGAAAACAACACCATTCAACGGTACTTGCAAGATATTGTTGGGGCGGAAGAGGAGGAGAGTAACAAAAAAAAACCAACAAAAAAAAAAACCCTGGTTGATGGAGGGGTGATGATGCCGATGATGATGATGCTGATGACGACGGTGATGATGGTGCCATCCAGGGTCTGATGCTGCTCTGCACGCCCCGCTGATACACAGGAACGGTCGGACTGCTGGTGTGGCGGTGTGGTGGCCGTGAGGATTATCCGTCCAGGAGGCTGGAGGAGGGGGACGCTGCAGGAGCATCTTCCGGAGCGAAGCAGCGACGAGGAAAAGAAAGAAAGAAAGAAAGAAAGGAAAAAAGGGGAGGGGGGGGGGGAGATCGGGGTGTGTTGGATTCCTTCTCAGATTCCGTGCACACGCTGAGTGAAAGGAGGCTGGCCTTCAGGGGAGGGGGGGCCGAGAGAAAAGTGATCGTTCCAGCGAAACGTCCGTTGGGATCCGAGGTGGGATTCGACCACTTCCAGGCTGCTTTGTTATGCAACTCAAATCAAGTGCGATCCTCCTCTGAGCGTCTCAACGAGGCTGTTCCAGGAGCCGGAGCTCGGGATTACTGGGGCTTGGTGCGTGCTGGGTTGGGGTTGGGGTGGGAGGGGGGGGTAGGACCACCGTGCTGGACGCCTGATCCGAGAGAAGATGTCGGGGCAGACGCTGACGGACCGCATCGCCGCGGCGCAGTACAGCTTGACGGGATCCGAGGTGTCCAGGGCTGTTTGTAAAGCCACCACACATGAACAGACACCTCCAAAGAAGAAGCACCTGGAGTGTGAGTTCATCTATCTATCTATCTATCTATCTATCTATCTATCTATCTATCTATCTATCTATCTATCTATCTATCTATCTATCTATCTATCTATCTATCTATCTATCTATCTATCTATCTGCTGTCCTTTCAACCCTCCACCCGTCCTCCTCATGTACAACTAGGCCATGCACCAAAGCCTCCATGGACCCACCCCCTTACACCTCACACCTCCCCTTCATCCAACACCCCCTCCTCCAAGTGTGTGTTCCCATAGTCTTGCACATAGGCACACACTCTCCACAAATATCTGGCGTTAACAGAGGCCCTCTCTGAACCCAATCCCCTCAACCCCTCATCGTGCTGGTGCCACGTGCGTTGGTGCAGAGCCAGGAGGAAGCCACCAAGCCTTGCACCAGTCACTTAACTCCTGCTGGCAGGAGACCGCTTGAGGAGGCATAATGGTTGGATTGTTGCTGTCAGATGCTTACCTGCATGGGTTCCTCGTCCCAGGTGTGCCGCACTAATAGAAGATACTCATCACAGACAGGCTTCTCTGTGTAAAGTGGTGGTCTGTTTTAAAAGGGATAATGTTTGGTTTTTTTAAAGGGTGCTAGCCGAATTCAAGGGCTTAAAACCAGAAAGGCATGCATTTCACATCCCCCCACCCCCCTGAGCATCCACATACAGCTGATTGGTATGTGCAAACCCTTAAGCACAGGTGAGGTGACAGTGGTCTTAAGGGAGCCGGTGCAAAGGAAAAGAAACCATATTCTAATGCTTGATACACATGCATCACATTGTAAAGCTGTGCTTTATATTTTCATCAGCAGAGCTGGACTACCAGAGAACTTTCAAGTGGACAAAGAGAGAATATGCAAACTCGCAGCAGAAGGCCTCACATCTTAGATTTAAATGTAGTTATCAATACTGTATTGCTGTCCAAAGACCTGACAGTCACTAATACATGTACAGCTAGAAAATGCACATACATTTTTATAAAATAAATGTTATTCAGATTGAAATATTTCAAATGTCAGTTTTAAGTTATACTTAATAATTCAACCATCCCCATCACATCGACAATATCTCAAAGTCAGGGAATAGTTAATTAGATCAATTATTTAAAATTGTTGTCAGGAACATTACCTAGTAAGAAAACCTCAGGGAGACAGAAGACACAGGAATCAAACTGAGAGCGATTTGAAAAAGTTTGAGACAATTATATTACATTATTGTGCCAAGAAGAGACAATATCACAGTACAACCTTTGCATGATTGTCCAGGAGTTTGTCTCACAATGAATCAGAGGTTCCAATCTTGAACACAGGCTGCAAAATTACACATCATTCTTTATGAGACAAAACAAGAAGAAGCATTGAAGCAACTTGGTCATCAGTCCATCACAGGACAAACGCTGACATTATTTTGGTGTCAGCAACTTGTGTCTTGTGGGAGGAAACTGGATTTCCCCAGAGAAAAAACCCCACACAGGCACAGGGAGAACATACAGACTCTGCACAGAAGCCCACAAGCCCAACATCTTATATAATGTGAGTGTAGAAATATCTGGTAAGACTTTGGCTTTTCAGTCATATTCATCTTTTTTTATATGTGAAAGGCCTAGATTTAAAGAGGCTAAGTAGACATGGAGCCGGCGTCTTTGTTTCTATCTGACTAAAGCCAAACATACTGCCGGTCCAAGTTTCTCCCTTCTCAAGAGAACCAAATTAGGTCCTCAATAAATCTTTAACTTGGATTGGATGGATGTTTATTTCTGAAAACAAGCAGGAATCATTATAAACTTGAGGGAAAACCCTGATATTTGACAGCGAGTAAATATTGATCCAATCTTCTAGATAATTCCATCCTTTATTTATCGCAGATAGTTTTATTTGAACACATTGTTTAATTAATAGATGATCATGTGAACTGTTATCAGTAGTTGTTGATGCCTGCAGCCCAGAGATAATCACTGTAAAAGAGCTATGCGCATGAATAAGGTAAATGTTTGGTGAAAGTTATTAATACTTGCTTAATGCAGACAATTGAAGGACAATCCTCTCTCTTTTAATACTGTTCATAAAACACTATAAGCCCACCAAGGGATTGTACATTGTAGTGATGTCATATAGTAACATGTACGTTGGAATTAAAAGACACATATATTTGCACATTAAAATAACGACAAGCATAAGCTAAGTAATGGTTTCACTTGAATGTATGACCTGTGTCTAGACGGAAGATTGAAGATGTTTATTATAAATGTGTTGTTGTTCTCATTTCATTATTTCCTGTATTGGAAGGTACAACACATGCAGACTCCTTTAGCTCCTGGACTCTTTCACTACAGAAACATGTTGTGCAGAATGTACCGTTGCTTTATCTTGCAAATATCCCATATGGGACATGCATTGCGCAAAAACCTGTAAATATTGTTTATAGCCTTCACATTCATGCAGTAAAGATCAAATATGTTGAATTTAACTTTAAAAGCTTAATGGACCTTGTCCTCTAAGATAAAAATGACATGGTTCAATTTACATTTTGAAATGAATTGCAAGGAAGTTCTTAGAATGAGGCCTGGTTTGAACGCCCCATTGACTAAAGATCACAGCCATCATCATATCAGAAAAATCTCTGTTTTCTCTCATAGTTGTAACGATGAACCACGGAGGATGACACACCCTCCCTGACTGGTAGCTGTTTACATGTGATGAAACATTCACACCAGAGAGGTGACAAGAAGAAATCAATCCACCTATTTGCTGGTGCCTGGGTTGAAATATAGAAATTAATAATGATTAGCCACCAATCAGAGTATAAAAGAGGAAAAGGCTGCTTCAGTCAGCAGTTTGTTGTGCTTCTGGATGCAGAATTATCGCCCTCAATATATTCACAATTCCCTACCCATGCCTCAATCTCTGTCCCGCTGAGAAGCTGAAGTCAGAACTGAAAACGGTCAAGCTGAGGATGTTATTTCCTAAAATGTCAGTCGTATTGTTGGTAGCACAGCCACTGATGTCTTTTCAGAAGAGTTCAGCAGAGTCAATGCAAAAACGTAAACAGAGTCACACCAGCAAAACATATCCAGCGGTCTATTTAATCTATAAACGCAGAGGATTGCAGCAACCAGTAATGTAATAATGGCCAATCATTTAATAACTGCTAGTAATGTAATTTGTACATTTTGAATGAAATAAAGCCAATAATGTGCCCACTTGCCAATAATGTATTAAACTAGTAAAAGCTGTTTCACAGCCATAACTGAGCGAGAGAGATGCATTTATGTTTCCTCAATGAATGAACATGACAAGTGTGCCATCCACAACACTTCATTTTGATAAGCACCACGTGAACAGTCGAGCACAGACCTTCGCTAACGCCACATTTGTTTGCTGAACCGAGTTAGCATCTCTAGCAGGATAGCCATTAGCTCATATGAATGCTAATTAGGAAGGTCAGGTAGCTACATCACTGTGTGAAACACTGAGCAGGGCGTCTCCGTGGCAACAGGCGCTGATCTCCTTTGCCTCTCTTATCCGCTTTGTATGGTAATGTTTTCACAGCTTTGGAAGATAAAAAAAAGGTTTTATTATCAAGAAATACAGTCGAAATCCACATCCTGTGGTTGTGGGAGAAAAGAAAATCCTCACTGCTCGGGATCGGCGATCCCCTTAAACACGGTAACAAACATATATTTAAGTAGCTGGAGTAGAACTGAGAGAACCCCAGGCCGTGCATGCTAACTCTACACAAAAAGGCCCCAGACAGGAGTGATACACAGATCTTTTTGATTGAGGGGCTAGAACATGACAACTAATTTAGAATGCATTCACACGACAACGCTTTCAAGTTGAAATGGAACCCGTCTCCGTTTACATGACAACGGTGCTCGGAGCCACTCAAAACACAACGTTTTGAAAATGCTCCAACTCTGTCTCAAAGAAAACGCAACTTTTCTGAAAAGCTGCTACTGTGCGGCCGTAGTAAATAGTTCTTCCAGACTAGACAGACAATAACAACAATGGCTGTCTCCAGAGTTTCATGACTCCCAGTCCATATTCTTCTGGGACTTGGTGGTTTTATAGTTAAGAGTCACCGTGATTACAGTCCAACTTCATCGTCTGTCCATACAAATCTCTGTGTACTCGCCATTGTTAATGTTTATAATGTTTATTCTTTCGCTGAACGAAAGTACATCGATTTCAGCGTTCCTGCCGTTTCCCTGGAAAAGGACATAATTTTTCATGTTGCTGTGTTAATGCGAAACTTTTCTGAAATGAAAATGCCAAAACAAAACCTTTTTCACTTGAAACATCGTCGTATAAATGGGGCCAAACTCAAAAGTCTAGATAGGATGTAGTCCTGAAGAGGGAATAACCTTTATATTGTAATTTTCTAGAAGTAAGATCAGTACAAAAACTAATAAGAAGCTCTGTTTATTTATTTTTGAGGTGAGAGTACTGAACACTTGACACTGTGACCCATGAGAGATCTCATGAGCATTAGTTTTGCCTCCATCGCCAAGTCCACCTCATTGTGAAACGTGAATGACTGTGACACCGGGGTGACGGCCTCGGGGACGTTGTCTGACATTGTGTCCCGTTTATCCACAGCTGGCATTTACCTCGCCGCGCTGCTCAGAGCTGCAGCAAATAAACATTCACCTTTTCTTCTGCTCCTGCGAGCAGAAAGACAAATCATCATCATCTCGTTTTGTATTGACAGACTTGATGTGCTTTGTTTCTCCTTAAGGGCAAGCAAAATTATATTACGATGCTTCAAAGGTATCGAGCATCTTCTAAAGTACCAAATTCCTCTTTTTCTCTATATTTTGTGGGATTTCTCTCATCCTGGGTATCATCACGCTGCACCAATCAGCAGTTACTCATTAGATAAATCTGCTCTTTCATCGTGAGCAGATAACCCCCCCCCAAAAAAAAAAACGAGTGTGTGCTTGTTGAATGGCGAAAGGGACTGTTGTTGGTCGCTGTATGTTGTGTCGCTCTAAAAATATCCCCCATAGATTGTTCCACTGACGGCTGAATGTGTGCCGGCCTGGTTCGAGGGACATCCAGGGCAGTAAGCTGCTCGCGCTGCAATCCCACAGTCTGTAGATACAATGAGACAGAGGAAAACGCAGAAGTGGAGGAACCCCACCCTGGATAGATCGTACTGGAAATGTCTGGGATGAAAGTGTAAACGGATATAGAGTTTTCATTTCATTAATTGACATTGTCGGGAACCTTTGAGCCCGTATCTCACTGGGCTCGGTTGTGAACGGTGTGAACTCAAAACATTTGCAGGTTTGTGAGCGACATGCTTGACGTAATATGACTAAGTCTGTTCACTGAAGACAAAATTTGGTGGAACTTTTTGAAAGCACTCCTATCTTTGTGGTGCACACGCACAGCGACGTTTCATAAAAGTAGTTTTTTTCTCCCATTTCCACAGACGTTGTGAATATTTCTTCTGCACATGAGCGAGTAGATTAACAATAACAACAACGGCGGACTCCGGAGTGTCATGGCGCTCAGTCCATAGCTTCTATATCTTCTTGGTATTTTTAATAGTAGACAGTCATCGTAAAAACAATCCAACTTGGCCGTCTGTCCATACGAATGTCCGTGTTCTCGACATTGTTACTGTTTCTAGCGTATTGTTCTCTGCGCAATCGTGTGTGTGTGTGTGTGTGTGTGTGTGTGTGTGTGTGTGTGTGTGTGTGTGTGTGTGTGTGTGTGTGTGCTTTTATTACAAAAACAACCAACAGCAACCACTAGTGGCCAGATATGAAAATTACATCATTTTCAGCACAACGTGTTTGTACTTGAAGGGATTGTTGTAGAGAGAGACTCTGTCCTTATATGGTAAACACCGCAGCAATTAACCTTCGTGTCAGGGTCTCATGTCGCTCTACGTTTAACGACAACTGACCACGATACAGATCGGAAGTCCTCCATTAGATGGTTGGAGCTCTGGGAGCAGCACAGATTGGTCGTCCGACACCCCACGTGCTCCAAGTGTGTCATCCATGAGCACCTCCATGCACTGATCTGCGTGTGTGTGTGTGTGTGTTTGTGCATCGACTAAAAAGTGCCTGCATGCCACAAGCACTTGGCGTCTTTCCAGTGTGAAGGGCTGGAGTGTGGATCCGCCCGGTATTCAGGGTGGTGCAGTGGAGGGCGAGCAGCTGTGAGTCAAATGTCTGAATAGGCCGAAGCTTTGAAGGCATTAGATTTGTCAACACATTTTCGAGAAGATCTGAATGTTTTGTCAAAATCGCTGTCAAAATCGGAATATGTTTCCTTTATTTTGTTGTGTGCCGATGGAGTAAAATCATCTGCTACCAACTGGACGACCCACTGCTGAGGATTTGACCTATAATAGCTTTAGAAGCGTGATCCTCACAAGAGAGGGGAACATTAAATGGTTCATTGTGTATTCCCAACTGCCCATTAGATATAAAGTAGTAGAACCGTCCTCCACTGTTTTGGAATTATAATTCATTCCTCCTGCAATGATCTGAACATTTATGGAACATATTCATCCAGCAGGTCAAGTATTGCTGTGGAAGTATTGTGATATAAAAGTTTTTCAATGATCTCGGTGCAGTAATGTGTCCATCGACCCTGCTGGCACATCTCAGTCATATTAACAGACGCTTGTTAAGGATATGATCAGCAGAAGTTAGATTTACACCAATAGTAGATTTTTATAATCGCATAGGCACCAAATTTGAAGTTTTATGACCCGCCAAAAGTTAAAGTCAGTGGTGCAAAAACCTCCAATGATTGTCTGTAGTGGGAGGGTTACAGGAAATGCAATGTTTAGAGGCACCAGAGAACATGGCATGTTTCTCGCCTTTAACTTGATGATGATGATGATGATGATGATAATGATGATGATGATGAGCTTCTTGAACACTTGGTTCGCCTCCTTGGAGTGGCACTGAAGGAACTGTGGGATTAACATGAAGACTGTAGTGAGAGGTTCTGAGATCTATTATTGACCCCATCAAGGACTTTGCACGTCAACGCCATGTTTTTTCCCCATGCTAAGTTTTAGTACATGTAGAAGGCCAGACTGCCAAACATAATCCTCATATATTTCTCAAGAATAAAGTGTTTGGGAGCCATAGACAAGCAGATGAACATTTCCATCCTTTACACCGCTCTATCCTGTTCAGGGTCTCGGGGCTTTGGAGCTGGTAACAGCTAACTCCTACACTGGAGCTAAAGTGCTTTGGTCTGTACAGCAAAAACACAAAACGAACATTCATCTCCCGTGACCCACACAAGTTACTCATATTTCCATTAAAATCATTTGCAAGTCTTGACAGACCGTGGGATCTCCGACTCCGACATTGCTTTTTTTTTCAGTATAACCCTTATAATAGGACGACGGGAACCAGAGACTATCTCTCTAACCATGGCGGATTGTTCTAAATATTGTTTCATAAATTGACATACTATTAGTTCCAGCATCCACTAATTTCCATTGTTCATCATTTATTCTTGCAAATAAAACCAAAAGGATGTACAATGACAAAGAGTTTTCTCTCCCCCACAATCAGTGGCCTGTGATTTTGCACCAGTGTGAAATAGCACTCCGGCATGTCAGTCACGTTTGTGTTGAAGATACTGCAGCGATGGAGTCAGCCTGGATTGATTAATGGATTACACATCAGCTGAAAAATGCATCAGTTAAACCAGCGTTTATTCTTCCCACTTCACTCTGCTGCAGCAGGACAGTGAGATTTTGTGCTGCTTGGTTTCAACCCCAGTAAAACAACTAAATACACATTTTTTTTTGTTCTTACCTCACCAATATAGGTTCACAACAAAAGCACTTGAATCATCAGGTTTTCTGGATTGGGACAGCTGAGCTTTTCCTTAGTCTGAATACTCAGACTTTAGAGACTGGATGTGAGGACACGCATGGCTTCTGCAGCTCCGAGGGCGGCAACTCGAGTGGAACAGGAAATGAATGTCAGCCAAATGAAGATGGCTCTGTTTCCAAAGACCGATCCTCATGGCTTCCATCTCTATCACATAACACTCGTGTTGCTGAAACATCCTCAGTCTTCACGAGTTCATAAAAAAAAAAAAAAACAGGACAGGTTTTATCGCTTTGGTTTCATATGAATTACAGCCCCTACATTTCCTCTTCTCCTCCAAAACAATGTTCATCTTCGTGACCTTGTCGTTGATTAAGCCTCGTTCCTGAGTTACGGCAATAATTATCACCGCTCTAAATCTAGTCACTCCAATTAACAGGTTTTCCTAACACGGAGATGCGATTAACACGATGCTGGGAGCGAACGCGTCGAATATATTACCTGCTCTGCACGCCTCTGTGTGTGTGTGTGTGTGTGTGTTGGTGACGGGGGGAGGAAAAAGCAGGAGGATAAGCAGTGAGGAATATAAACAGCGTGCTGTGTCCCCTTTGGCTGCTATGGTGCTGTTACCACAACATGAGTCACTGTCAATGTGTTGCTACATTTGAGAGACAGACTGGCTCTTTGAAGGACGGAGGACCAGGGCGGGGCTTCATGGTTTGGTAATTTCATCAGTTGGTGTGTCCCTGCAAAGCAGCACGGTTTAAGTTTCCCTTTGAAATTTGCAAAATTCAAGAATTTCAGGGAACAATTCTTCTTTTCATTTCATTTTCATTTTTTTATTAAAATTTCATTTCATACATGCTCAAAATCAATATCAAGTCCAGATTGCAAACCAGATTACCAAAGATATTTCACCACACAAACAGTGAATAATTACAGCAGAACAATTTAATCAGATAGCATGTCCGAAAAGGAGTGGGAAGAAGTTATTGCTTCTTAACTTATTAAATCCCACCCCTTCTCTATAAATAATATATCATCTTATTTAGCATTCGCTTCTTTAATATTCAACTCATTTACACATGTTAGAACTATTATATTGAGACATTATCTGATGAAAAGGTATCAATAATTGAAATTCTTTTGAATAATTAATGATATGTAATATAGAATAAATATAATAAAGTTGTTTGGCCATATCCAATTATACATACATAAATTACTTTAAGTAAACATTATACAATTTATATGCATAGAAATGTATTCACACATATACCAACATGTAGAAATATAGAGCATGTAGGCACATTTGCTCACAGTCCATCTTTATATTGTTTAAAAATCATCTTTTTCTTATATCTTTTGTCATTTTTATACAAAATGTTGTTATCCAACAGTTAAAATGCATATTCTACTTTCAGTATTGAGTTTGCATGTACTCCCTGTGCATGGTTAGATTAACTGATCACTGAAACACCCGTAGGTGTGAATGTGAATCTCGGTTATTGTCTCTTTGTGTCTCCCCGTGGAGGACTGGTGAGTCATGACACGTCTTTGGTTGCACTGCTTTTTACCCAATATCGACTGACGGCTCCTTTCAATCCTGAACGGGATGAAGCCGCGACAGAAGACGAGTGGATGGTTCTTGTGTTCAGGATCATTGTCCTTTTGAAGGATGAAATGTCAACCTGTACATTTTAGTGCTTTTGGCTCCAGAATGGGCTTGTTTACCTCTGTGTTGCTTCCGTCTGCGGTGAAATCTTCCATAAATGCCAGGGTGCTCTGTTCTGCTGGCAGCAGTAATTGGGCTGAGCTTTTAGCCAAGCCTGTTTGCTTTGGCTCATGAACTGCACACTGTCTTCTTTTTTTTCCTTTTTTTTCTTTGGTTTTTTTTTTTATTTGAAAAAGGGTTTAATGTAATCAACCTAAAGAACTTCGGTTTGCAAACCTCACCGGTTTCCTTTTGTACTTTTATGAGCTGCCTCCCCGACTATTTATTTTTAATGAGCCTTGCATGTGCTGGCAATAATTTCAGATAAATATTACATACTCATGTTTTACACATCGGAGGTGACTGAGACTTATCAATGAGGCCAATTGTAGATCTCGTGGCTCGGTTTTGGTCCCGGCTGAGGCGGAGTGGCTGGGAAAGCTTGTCTTAAACCAATGTTTAACCAATTTACGGCTCTCTCGTTGCATTACATTTATCTACGATGAACTATACTATTGATTTTGGCATCTCACCATGGTCATATCCTACGCGTGAACTACCATTTGTAGCCAGATGTCCAATTACCGTTTGAGTCAGGCTTTGTGTCACTTCTAACACTGGACTCTCCAAATATTATTCGTGTTTCAGACTGTGATTCTGTGACCGAGATGTCTGTGGCTTCTGTGCTTCATTATTACTCCCACTCTGCTCCTCTTCCTTCCTTCCTTCCTTCCTCTGTGCTTCAGAGCATTGTTTGCCTAATGGAGAGTTGCAGTGAACAGAGGATTGTGAAAGAAGTCGTTGAGAGGTCTCAGCATGCATCGCAGTGCTGATCGCACGGCGGGTGTCTTCGAAAAGCCCAGAAATGTCTCTCTAATGTCGAACCTTGTGTGTGAGGCAGATAGTTCTAGTAGCAGTGAATGTCCAGATTAATGAGCCAGGTCGAGCATCTCCTCCTGCAGCTGCCATCAGATTGTTGTCTACTTTAAATCAGAGCATCAAATTGATTTGTTTTTCTCTTCCTTAATGCTGCCCTCATCTTAGTCTTGTCAGAATGCCCAGTCGGAGACATATCATATCGTATCCGCTGCACTGAACTCCTGTTATCATTTCAGAAACTAATTTATGTCAAAGTGGCTCTTTGGTGAGGTTTATGCGCCAAAACACACGATTTCAGTCGCAATGCATATTAATCAATGTCACGATGACCACAATAAACACGTCGGTAATGCTTTCACACAGTTGTTGGACAAACATACAAGATTAGGTTCAGGAAAACATGAAACATGAAAACATTCCATGTTTCATTCTTACTGTTAACAATTTGTCATTGCGTTTCTCACAACAGCTAAAAAAAACACACTTCATGAGGTATCCTCTGTCGGTGCAGTTAGAGTGTACTGTTCTTATACTAAACGATACCTATGAGAGTGATCACAATCAGATATCATGAGGATGTGTTGAAGGCAAGAACAAATAGGATTAGGATACTGTGCTTTTTTTATGCATGGTTTCTTGTGTGTTTTGTCTTGTTTTGACACTATAAAAGAAAAGTTTATTTTATAGTGTCAAAGACAAAGGCAAGACAAAGTACAGTTCCTTTGGTAGTCCACAGTACTGTCTGTTTTTTGCAAACTCATGCAGGCATTCTCTCTGGGCAACTCAGGATTGTTACATAACTGAGCGGTTTTAGGAATCAGTGTTAGATTTCTAGCTGTTCTCATTGTCCCATAAACTTGTTGTAATCACCCCGTTACATTTCACCTGACAACTCAGTTTGAATATTCTGAGCCAGAGTTTTTCTTGGTTTTCAAGGGAGTTAGAATAGAAAAAGACCTTTTCTTTTTCTCTGCAGCTTTCGAATCATATGGACAAAAAGTACCATATATCCATTAAAAAAAAAAAAATTCTATTCCCAGTACATTCTTTATTTCAACTATTCTGTAGTTACCAGCAGAATGCCCATAGCACAAACAGATATAGATTTTTCTTTGTCGTGGAAAGAAAAACAGAAATCAAAGCAGATGATTATTGTTTGTTTTGTCTCCCTTGGATATTGTAGAACTTTTGACCATGAGCCACAAAGCAGGAACTGTAAAAGAAAATGTCCCCATGCGAGGTGAGCAGGTAATAAAATGACCAACAAAGCTAAAAAAACAGAAATGCACATAGTGGAACAAGTTTATATTAAAGCTGCAAGCAGCGTTGGCCGGGACCTCTTTTGGTGAGTTTGCTGCAAAAAAAACAATAATAACTGGCCCGTCGGAGTCGGCCCAATCATACCCCCTTTGGCCCCTTTAAATATTGATCAAATATACATTTTGAAGGTTTTAACAAAAAAGCATTTTTATTTTGAAAAATGTGGGGGGGCTTTTATTTTCAAAACCTACTAAACTCTAATGTAGCTCGTGGCATAGAGGCCACCACCTAATCCCAACCCGAACCCTCATTTGTCTGGTTTCCATAGATAAGGATCTATCAAGCCACTAGGGTTAGTCTGGTAACTCTGACCCTAGGGTCAATTAACCAATTAACTAGTGATCTGTAACCCGAACCCTGCGGAGGCTTGGCCGTCGGTGCTCGGTCCCTAATAATAAGAAATACTACAGGAACCATAGGGTCCTTCCTGGTCTTTCTGCTCGGTCCCTAATAATTCCTGTACAAGTACCTGTATAAGTGCAGGTCCCTCTGTTGCCTGAGTATTGGTATTTTAGAGGAGCTGTGGGCAGGAAGAAGTACAATTAGAGTAATTAGAGGAAGATTGATCAGAGGACACAGCTGGGAAAGAAACAGATCAATTCTCCAGGAAAAAGATTTATCCCCTATGATGAGGAAGAGATTTGTTAATGATGAGAGAGAATGAACAATGTTTACCTTCCGGCTCCAGAACAAAGGTCCATTTGATACTCAGTCCGATGAAGCGTCACACGGTAAATCAACCTGGTGCAGCTTCCAGGGTGTTTTCTGTCGTCAAGACAAACATGAGCGCACACACAGACAGACACACACACACACACACGTGTGTGTTCTTGAGTTTGAGTTCAGTATCCAGGGAAACTGCAAAATACGCTTGACAGAGACCTAGTCATATATCTAAATATTCAACAAAATATTGTGACTCAATGATTGTGTTTCACATCCACTGGAAGATTTTAGTGATTTTTTTTTTACAGCCACAGCTTTCAATAGTGTTTTCCTTCTTCTCCAATCAGATGTCTGGCTTTCATTGTTTTTTTTTTCCTCAGTAGATTCACGAGCAAAAACAAGTACTTGTAATATTTTAAGGTGCTTCAAATACTTTCAGAAAGGGCATTGTTCTTTATATTTCAGATGCAGATCTGATTCATTAAATTATATTTCAAATACATCTTTGTTCGGTACTGACAAAACCTTTGAGTGTATTATTCATTTTATACAGCGTTTTATTCTTTGAGTTCGATTTGATATTGTGTGTTTGTGCTTTTGTCTTTATCATTATATCATATTGAAGCATTGTTAAATCGTCAGCTTTGCTGTTGTTTGAGATTGAACTACGCGTGAAACTGTGTATGAAGCAGTTTAACCTTCCACAGTTGGCGTACTACTCACACACTGATGCTTCACATAATGATATTTTATTTATCTTTATACTTTGCTGCTGGTGTATCACTGCTTTCACTCCAGATTCAGATACACTGATAAAAGGTTTTGCTGCATTCTGTCAGTTTTCTATGAGACACAACGGGCGTACAATCTGAAGGTCATGAATAATAAATAGATAAAGGGGATTCACCACCCACAAGCTGCATCTCATGCACCAATATCAATTCCACCAACCACTTTGTAAAACGTCACTTAAAAAGCTGCTATCTGTGCTCCCAGCAGCAGCAGTGTTGTAAAAGACGCCAGCTTCTCCCTCAGATGTCACTTCCATCCTCCACAGTGTCCCAATGGCTGCCTCTTCATTTGGCTACAATGCCACATCCGTGCTATGCTACGCTGGGATGCAGTGCATTCTGGGATTTTTTTTCCTCCCCCCCCCCCTTGCATGTTGCTTGAGGTTAAGAAGAGCTATAAATAAACGCCGTGCTTTCACGGTCCATTCATGTGTCGCTCGACAAAGCGACACTCCTGCAGCATGGCTTGTATCACGCTCTCATGCAGACTGGGTAAAAAAAAAAAAAAAAGCCAGCTCAGAAATCAGGTGAAGGCTCAGCGTGGCAGCGATGGGAAAGTTAATGCTCAGTATTAGTGGTGTTGAATATTTCAGCCATGACTCACATACATCTGGCCCTGACGATATGACCCCCGCCAGTTCATCGCTGTCAAGACGATTTCACAAAGATTTTTTATTTATTTATTTTTTTTTATTTTTCCCCGCATCTTTCGTGTCACTGCAAATACGAGAGCCTGTTGCCGTGGAAACCACCTTGACATGTCCCCAGTGGCGCTTGGATATTTGTAAAAATACTAAGCTATGAAAATGGAGGGTGAAGCGTGTGTTGTCGTGCAGCAAGCTGGAGTGTGGTCCGAGGCTGCGTGCATGCTCGGCAGCTTGCCCTGAGTTGTACTCACACACGCACGCACGCATGCACACACACACACACACACACACCCAGAGTGGCTTTGATATCACTTTACAGTTATCGATGTGTCAGGGGATGCCGGTTGAAATGGGAGTCCAGCCTGTGCGTCGTGCTGCAGGGCGTGGCCGACACCGCAGGGCGCCCCGACATGGAATTCAGTTGCAGTTATCCGACACCGTGCAGGTCAGCGGAGCACAGATCCCACTCAGCACGAAGCACCTGCAAGCTTTCAGCCACCCTCGGATAACAGGGTCTGTTTGTGCTGCATCTTTTCGAGGTTGCAGGCCTGTTTGCCTGTTTGTTTCTATTTTTCCTCTCCTGTCTTATCAAATTATGAACAAATCCCCATAAACGTGTGAGGGCAGCGACTTCCCTCTTTCCGCTCTCTGCGACGAAGCGAGAATCCTCAGGAATTTCCACAGGCTGAAGGAGAACATACATTTCTGAGAATGCACAGTTTCTTCTCCAATCATGCATTGAAGCTATTAAACGACCCATGACAGTAATAACCTTGTGTAACATGCAAAACTTCCCCAGGCTTCAAATGAAGGACGCGAGTAATGTGGTGTGATGGTCTCGGGGCTGCTGAAGAAAACGCGATGAGCTCTGATTTTGCCAGTAAAAGCCATTTTGAGGACATGATTTCATCCCGTTTTGGGATGTCTTGCATTTCAAAATTCTGAATTGATGCAACGCCACCATACTTTGCCGTAAACACACTCGTCGTTGACTCTTATTACAAAATAAAGCGAAGTGCTCGATTTCAGTTTGCTTGTTAATGAGCCGCAGTTTCCTTCACCGAGACGGTTGTTTGTCGAAGTTGTTTTCCAAACCACGCATCATCGGCCGTAAATAAACGTCAACTTTGTAAGCAACGACTGCTGCTGTTGGCATTTTGGTAATTTATAAATCTGTTTCTTTCAAAAAGTGCTCACATCCACATTGTAGAGCATCTTCCTCCAACTCGCTGTAACTTCTTACTTCAGTAATATAAGTATGTACCGGTACACATTATAAAGATGCATAAGTGAAGATGAAAGTAGTTACATCTTCATCTTCATGTTCCTGCGAGCCAGCAGCAGCAAATAGCTCCATCAGTGCAGGAAACTGCATGGGGGTTTGGGGGGATTTAAGTGTAGATGTGACTATTGCTGTAATCAGTAGCTCCTACAGCTGGATGGACTCGCACTGCAATTACTTGCAGCCTTTCAGTACCACCACTTCTCCGTGGCAGCGCTCGCTGTTCCTGCGCTCCCACCAGGGTCTCGTCAATATGGCGTCTCCTGTTGTCACCTGCACATGTACTGCAGACCCTTCCAGACCCTGGTGTCTGCATTTCCTGTTGTTTTAATTTGATTGTATGCTGTGAGATTTTTTAGAAACATTTATTCTCGCTGGGAGAATGAGTGTCTTCTAGTTTTCTGATAAACCTCTTAGCATGCTGCAGAAGTTAGAGCAGCACTTCCGCATGTTGGAATTGACAGAACAGGAAATCAATGCTGCCTTGTCTCATAAACTACACGTGGCTGCACTTTCCCTTGTTCATTGTCTGCCAAGAAGGATCAGACCAGTTGATGCAGGTTAATTCAGTGCAGTGTGATCCACTGTTCTACACTCTGAGGTCATGTGACATATTTGATCGGTTTGTGTTTCCAGCCCGTGATACTTTCAGATAATCAGGATAATCGTGGATTATTGTGTTGTGGTTTCATGCTAATTAAAAAAAAAAAACACTATTGGTATTGGTTCTGGATCTAATTGCTCTGATTATACTGGATTTATATTTATCATTGTCTCAACACAGATCATTTGAACAATGGACCCAGTGTCTGGAGTCGTGTGTACTGAAGCAGGGGGATACAGTATCTGATCATGTCAGTGGACTTTTTTATTTCATTCATAAGTGTTTTGTGAAGCAGTGAGGAGCTCAAGATGACCGACATGTCGAGGATGTTGAAGAACTGACAACAGTGTATTTGGGCTTGAAACCATTCAAAGATCAGGAGTAGGTTTGGCTGGAAACTAGTTTTTTAAGAATTCATGTTTTCTATAAAGATGCATGTTTAAATGTAGCTTCTTCTTGTTACATTTTCCTGAAAAAGCTGTAGACTTTTCATTTAGGCTTTCACAAATTTGCATTTCAAGCACAATTTTCTCTGGAACTGTAAAATAATGTGGCTAAATAAACCTAAACAACAAATCGACAGTTCAATCACAACTGATGTTACCAATAATATCTGATGAAGTGATAAACAATCCAACACTGCCAATTGTTTCAATCATCCTCACACACTGGGAAATTCCTGCTTCAGAGAAAGAGACATGGAGTCGTTTACCCGGTTTGCAGAAGAGGAGGGAAATTCTGCTGTCGAAGCATTGAAACATTAAAGCACTTACCATGCAAATAGGTTCTTGTCTGAAAATTGCAGCGTTGCCTTCTGGGACTTGTTGGATTTAATCTAGGATATAACACAGCCCAGCCCTGCTACATCACTGTTTAAACGGTGAACAGGACCATAAAATTATTTATGATTCCGTCTGCTGTACGTTGCCACAATAAAGGAAATGGAAACAGGCTTCAAACGTACAAATAATTGTTCCTAATGATGAGTATCTGTGTGTGCCGTGTCCTTCGTCTCTTACTCCTCACGCTTGCACATATAAATAATTGAGTATGGTGGTGGGGAGAGACGGTGAGTCAGGAGATCCTGCAGAAGTGTGGCTCTGCATCTCAATCAGAACTGCGACTCCGATTCACTTCCAACTGCAGAAATGTATCGCCGACTAATTGGCGTTCAAAGGGGGATGGAGGTCATGGGAGGTTCACAGCCCTCTGTTGGTGAGCTCTCATGGGATTACGGTGGCTGTGTAGTGATGGAGACGTTTCATGAAGGGGCTTTAATATTTTGTCTCACAGAAGCACCAGACTTCAGAGGAGGAAAAGTAGAGAAACAGAGAGTGAAACAGACCAACTGACAGACAGAGGAATGGAAAGCGTCGGATGATGCAGGCTGCTGACTCATCAGCCCTGCAGGGATTATCCTTCGCACTTGGTGTGTGCGTGCGTGCATGTGCGTGTGTGCGTTTCCTGTCTTACTATCCTTACTGCATGATGAAAGCATGATGGAGGAAGCAAAAGAGCCAGAGGACTTGAAGCATAAACTATAGCTAAGTGACCTTGGGAATATTTTTACATTATTATTCATTCATTTTCTTTCACAACCTCCTGCTGCTTCCATGTTTGGTTTTATTCAGGGAAAAAATAATACGCAGCCAGCTTGTATAAATCCAAAGTTCGCTGATCATTTGTGGGGGGGGGATATACAGTATGTTATATATTCAGTTAAAAGGACTCTGTTACAAATAATTGGTTTTATTTCTCTAAAATGTTTAGTTGATCTCCTGAATCTTAATTCCAAAAACTTTGTTTGTCCATTAAAGACATTCACGTACTCATTGTAAAAAAAACCCAACAAACCTCTCAATAGATTAATACTAATAGAACTGATGTGTTGTGCACCTCTCGTGCAAGATGCTGGTTTCTCCTGATAGTTCATTATTGATTACTACTGAATTTTTCAATCTGTTTATTACCAGGCTGTAGATCTCATGTAATTGTATTTCTATACAGAAAAGCTTACTCCCATTTCAGAAAACTGGACTTCAGAGACAATTTCATGCACAATGGCTGCTTGTTAGAGTCAGCAGTATAATTCAAGAGAAAAGCATTAAACTCAGTATTAATCCATCTTGTAACATTTAATTTTCCTCATATACATCATTTACAGAAATCCTATTTGTTCCAAAGCACCCATCAGTCATTCCTCTCTGCCATGATCACTGGCGATGTTCGGCTCTGTGCTGGTGGGGGATTTAGTGTGGTTACTGGCATTAGATCTGCCTCCGGCTGGGGCGGAGGATCCAGCAGCCACCTTTGAGTTGCCTGCCAGTCTGCCGGCAGTAAGTGTGCAGCTATTGATATGACACCACTAATGAATCAGGACTCAACAGAAATGGCTGTGAGTCTGCCCCGCTCTGCTGAATCAAGGCTTTTAATATGACACCAGTCATGTTTCACCCCCCTCTCTGTCCATCAACCTGTAAATACAGATCTGAGTCTCCCCTCTGAGATACCACCTGATGGATGGAGGACAGCGCCTCTATCTACCAGTGATTTCCTCCACAGAAACATATTTGTTATCTCCCAGACAGAGAGAAACGGGAGGAAGGAAACAGAACTTTAGACAGGCCTCGTATATCAGGTTGTACAAGGTATTCACAGCTTTTTAGAGTCTGCCCTTTTTCTCAACCCAATGCTGATGGTATAAAAACTTTAAAACCAAAGATTATTGAGCTAAATTAAAAGACATCTTCCTTCTTTATCAATAAACCGCAGTAACTTAGGATCACAGTGATTCGATTGAAGAAAAGCCTGGAGAATTTGAGTTTGTTTTTGGATTTGTGCAGAAAAGAAGTCCTGGGTAAGCTTTAAAAGGTTGCTGGTATGAATCCCACTGCAGGTGAAAGGAAAGTTTATGACATTACGTCTTCAAGCCAGCTTCTGTGTGACCTCAAGGACAGATATAAATAAGCAATTTGGAAAGAATTGTGTCAAAATTGTTTGCAAGAATCTAAACATGATGAGGCTATAAAGAATAAATATTAATCTAGCGGCTTTTCTAAGATACAAAAAAGCTTTAAAAAACATTATCCGGTGTAGTTTGATGAAATGCAAATATTGAGTTGGAATGAGTTTGGAATAAATATCAACCAAAAAGTGAGTGAAAACTTTAAATCTTCAAATTCTGGACTCATTTCTAAGTTTTAGGCACTGTTCCTCTTGTAGTTGGTTTTGCAGTTTCTAACACTTTTGGAATCGATAACTAAAATTCATAGCACACTGTTCCTATATGTTTGACACATTTTGATGTTCTTTTTGTCCCATTTTCACCCAAATCCCTTCCAACTTGAGTGCAAAATATGTGGCAGTTTTTGCAATTTCTTTTAGAATCATTAACAAAACATTGAGCACACTATTCCTGAAAAATCATATTAAAGAAATATATTGAAAATGAACTGGACCCAAAGATAGTAATCTTTGCGCCTCTAGTCTTAAAGAGGCTGGCACACAGAATAAAGCTGAATTATCATTCGTCGTGGTGTAAAGTCTGGTGATTATTGTGCATTTGCTAGAATAAACGCTTATACGATGAACTAAAAACTATCAGTGCTACTGTGAATGAAATTCCGACAATCTGTATTAAGCATGAGTATTAAGTGTGACTAGATGACTCTTGTAATACGATGAAACATTTTTTCCAACAACCTTTTTCCTCAAAAAATATCCCTCGCTATTATTCAATATAATTAGATAAAGTATTGTATTGGCTATATGCATTAAATACAAATATTTATGTAGATTGTGTTAGTCTTGACACAACTATTGATCAGGTCACTCTTTTGCAATACGTTTATTTGCATGTGGATATCACAATAATGACTGATCAGAAAATATTGCGCCCTCTTAATTCTTATTTGAGTGTTCCCTTTTTGGGCCTTTCTATCGAATGGTGCATTGTGCAATCTCTCGCCACTTTCCTTTTTGTTGTTGTTAATGTTGTGACAGTGTCTCTGCGGTGTAACAGTGCCCTCTTTCTCTGCCTGTGCTGTGCTGGTGTTAATGATGGGCTGCAGAGACCGAGTGCATGACTCATACCAGGCCAGTTGTGCCATAATGAGAAGCACTCATCAAAAAAAAAGTTTCAGTTGGGAAAAAGCACTTTTCTGGGTCATTTGCTTTGGCTTCCACAGATTAGTCTTATATTCACTAAAGAATGAACAGACAGTGGGCAGTTGGTTCCCTTCAGTGTTTCTATTAAGATTTTTAAATAGGTTGATTCACTCTGAGGCGCTCAGGGAACCTTTACAATCAGTCAAAGTGAAAATGAGCTTCTGTGTGTCTGAAATATATCAAAGCCCAGATGCAACAGGGTGGTTGGGTTTATTGCGGCGCTCTCCTGCCTTTTCCTTCCATCCCTGCAGCCGTTTCTCTGTTTCCAGCGCAGTCTGTACCTGTGCTGCTACATTAAAGTAGATTTTTCACGATCTCCCTCACCTCTGTGCTCCTCAGACCTGATCCAGGCCACCCAGGACACCAATGTGAACGTCCCCCAGATGGCCGATACGCTGATGGAGAGGGTGGGCAATGCCAGCTGGGTGGTGGTGTTTAAAGCTCTGATCACCACACACCACCTCATGGTGCAAGGCAACGAGGTGAGTCCAGAACAGTCCGGTGCTTTTATTGTGTGCCAGCTGGAATTTAATGGAGAATGAAGTCAGGAAATCCATATATAACTTTTAATCAAATGTATAAAATGATGGCATCAGCAAAGAGTGAACCGAGACAGAGAGCGAACATTTGGTTGAGGAAACAGTGTGTTCATACAGTCTGAGTTTTTTTTAATGTGAGCAGGAGATGATCACATTGATTTTGTTAACTCAGAATTCTAATGATTGTGTGGAGGGCGACAATGGGATGTCAAAGTTGATCTGACATGCATGTTTGATCGACGTCTCACATTATAGATAAAATGTATGAAGAAAAGTCTTTAAGATCCTTAAGTAAACACAACACAGGAGCTTCCTGTCCACCATGATGCTGGTTCGAGTGAGCCGTCGACACAGAGGACTCGTACCGTGTTCAACCTTCTCCGAAGAAACCATCCAAGATAGACACACAGATACCTGAACAGACACTGAAGCAGGAACGCAGATTCATGCTTGCAAGTACAAATTGCAGCGTTTATTTCATTGAAGTGATGCTGCGTCTCAAATTGTGGCAATGACTCAGTATAATAGAGTCAATTAAACTGTGCAACAGTACAAATGACTCCATTTAAAATTGCAATGTACAACCAAGCTGATTCAAATAAGAAAACACAAAATAATTATTAAATAGGCCAATTCTGCCAAGCTGATGAAGCCACATTTAATGTTTATCAGAACGGCTTATCACAATCTATCATAATAACTTGATTTGAAAGCCAATGGTGACACTTTACCAGAGGATGATCAGGAAGCTAGAGGTTCACCTGTTGGAGCTTTTGTTGGACACATGCCAGCACACTTTGCCAGTTTGGGTTTGGATGCCCTTTTGCTTTCAGCACTACAATGTGACACGAGAACGCCACATACCAACAAAAACAGATTCACATACGGTATTGAAAAAGTCCAACTCTTGCTTCATGGAGCTGGAGCCGCTGCCATGGAATGAGCAGAGGGACTCTTCAGGTCCTGACCTCTTCAAACAGTTGATGTCCTTACAGTTGAAGCAAGCCCCGACTCTGAATGAGCAATAAGATGCGATCAAAGCTGTCACTGAAACACTGATGACGAAAAACGAAAACATACATATCAATGCAGGAGTGCTCATCAGGAAAGAGAGAGTGATTATTTTGAGAATGAGCTTTCCCCCGCTGTCCTCCTCTAAGGTATTACCACAGAGCGCGGGGATTACTTATCCCAGCATGCACTGACTGACAGCACAGGTGATAACGGCATTAACCTTTGTCATCGACACGGCAGCTGTCAGGTGGAGGTGCACTCCGGTTGTCATGAGTTAAAGTGCAGCCCGTTCATACGTACAGCTCACAAATGAGCTCAGTTCATAATAGGATGATAAGAAAAGGTGACATTTTGTGTCATAATCTATGAGATGTGGATTTAAAGGTTCACAGAAACGGTGAACAAGGGAATTATGCTTGTTTTTATTTATCGTCATTTAATGAAATTAATTCCTAGTGTCCTCTCCATGTGTTTAATTTTCTACTGACACCCGCCCACTTGTGAAGACAGCAGAATTGTTTTCTAGAGCAGACCACTTTCTCCTCGCTTTTAGAAAGAAATACTAAAATCACACCAGTTAGCTGCTCTTTCCTCTACAGATTCACAGGCGTTAAATGATTCATTTGAGAATGATGATAAATAAGCAGAAATCTGTATTCACTAGACGAGGCTCTCAAGATAATATACATTAATATACATTCATATATTTGTGTTCATACAGAAATTCATTCAGTTCCTGGCATCGAGAAACACTTTGTTCAACCTCAGCAACTTCCTGGACAAAACTGGTTCTCATGGTGAGTGTTTTCTGTATAATTTCCATTTTAACGGGCTCCAACAAGGTCTTTTGGATATGTTGTATGGGAGCACAAACAAAGGTGTTGTGTTTATCTTTTTGTTCAGTGTAAATGAATTTGTCTGCGTAGAAACACAATTTAACAGACTATAGCCTGAGTCTGCACACATCTCTCCCCGGCTAACACGAACATGCTGACACACACTTCTTTTTCCACTTGTATTGATTACAGTCTTGTTAATCATTTTAAATGTCTTAATGGTCTAGTGAATTCTTATCTATCAGATTTGTGTTCATCTTCTACATCCTTTCCAACATTAAGACTGCCTCTGGCTTGGTAGGACGAGAGAGCCATTTCTACTGATGACACCGAGCTCTCCCCCCTGCCTGCGTTGGAGCATAGCTTTTAACTCTGTGCCTGTGTGGTGATTGAATAGTGCTTCCTCTCTGGTTCTCCGTGTCATATCTTTCTATTTTGAATTTTTCTTTTTTCATCATTTTGAGGGAATGGAGGGTTGTGAGCAGTGGGTGGACAGGACCATGTGTCTGTGGGTGAAGGGAAGACCTCTGCTTTTAACTTGTAAAACACTTTCTACAGCATTTCACTCCATAAAAAGTGCTGTATTTAAATAAAGATTGATAAAAGTGCAATGCAAAGCAGCTAAAAATAAGATAAACAATCAGTTTTTCAGTTTCTTTTCGAAGCTTGCCTCACTTTGCTTTCAGCATAGAATAGAAAACAATCTGCTGTTTGCACTGCGGTGAGAAGGGAAGTTGTGTCTGTGTGAACATACTTTGTGTGTGTGTGTGTGTGTGTGTGTGTGTGTCCTCCTCAGGCTACGACATGTCCACGTTCATCAGACGCTACAGCCGCTACCTGAACGAGAAGGCCTTCGCTTACAGACAGCTGTCTTTTGACTTCGGCCGCGTCAAGAAAGGGTACCCATCCCTCGTGAATCTCTCTGTGTTGGTGTTTTTATTTTTGGATCGTTCAGCGGGCCGTGCCTGGATAAACTGCATTTACCTCCACAAATATTAAGATGAGCAGCACCCCACGGAGGTCGCATCACGATAAGAATACAATGTGCAGCATTGAGTCAAGTACATGCTTGTAATGGCTGCAGATTTGAATACAGATGTTTTTTTGTGTCGCTCACGGTGTGGACGGCTCTGGTTCGCAGATACAGTGTCCCTCTGGCTGCACAAACTAGAGTACAGAGTAGAGTTTATGAGATACACTGCTCAACACTGAGCATGCCTGGTGCAGAGAGGAGAGTAATGACGGCCGTCAGTAGACCGTCATGCTCTGTTTCTCTGTTTCTCTTCAAGCTCTCAATATCTCGGAGAAGTGCCGCTGCTTAATTCTCACGTTGTCTCTTTCTTTCTGTCTCAGGGCCGACGGAGCCATGAGGACCATGACGGTGGAGAAGCTGCTGAAAGGAATGCCCACCCTGCAGAGCCAGATCGACGCGCTGCTGGAGTTTGATGTGAGTGACACTCAAAACTGTGAGGACGTGCTGACATGACACGTTGCTGCGACTTTACATTGCTCTGCAGGACCAGAGGCCAACGTTAATGATGGATGGTCTTTGATAGAGTGTCAGTAAAAAAAATGATTCAACCCTGCTTAGTATGGAGAGACTTTCTCATTACATAATGTCATGAGTATTTGTATAGATAAAGAAATATCATATAAAAGTAACAGCAATTATAGAAAAGACAAATATATATATATATATATATATATATATATATATATATATATATATATATATATATATATACACCATGAACCAAGACTAAAGATATCCAGAATTTTAAAATATAGATACATTGACAAAATGAATACTACACGAACCTGTATACTCACAATAATTAAAAATATCACCAATTTATTTACCAGTATACAATAATATATACAAATTTGATTCGCCAACAGACCTAGTACATGAAATGCTATCAATGCTATACACAATAACTACATAAATAGATCTGATACACCAAAATACAGATTTCTAGATTCATCACAATCACCAACATATATACTAAAGGTTAAATGATATATGCACCAAAACAATAGCAACAAAAATACTCTGCTCTACATATTAAATGAAGCAGCACTTGCATACTTAATAATATATCCAGAACAAATACACTAAAATATCACTAACATGTACCTGTATTTAGAGACTGAATACACTATAAACATAACAACATAGCCACTGATATGAACAGATTAAAGTTCAAATTGAATACATCAAATGCAGAAAATGTATATATTAGTGTGGAGTGAGGTTTACAATGTTGAAAAGAATTTGAACTGTTTGACTATTTTCAAAACAAATACAATGACTTTAGTAATCTGTTGTTTCATGAGTCATGTTTTGTTAAGTATTTGATTTTGGATTCAGTTTCATTCTCAGTTTTTGGATCAAGACATATAATCTGCAATCTATCAGACTCTAATCTGACTAAATCCCTGTGTGTGTGTGTGTGTGTGTGTGTGTGTGTGTGTGTGTGTGTGTGTGTGTGTGCGCTCGCTCAGGTTCACCCACAGGAGCTGAACAATGGAGTGATAAACGCCTGCTTCCTCCTGCTCTTCAAAGATCTGATCAAGCTCTACGCCTGCTACAATGACGGCATCATCAACTTGCTCGGTAAACAGCAACTCCAACGGGCTTCAGCAGATTTATAATTTAAAAAAAAAGAGTTTGCAGTCCATGGATGTTTTTGTGATCAATCAGATCAACAACAAAACATTCAGTGGTATAATTAAAATGCATTGTGTCTGATTAAACCGCAGCGTGATGGCCTAACCAAGGGATACGCTGTAAACACTGTAAATACATTTGTTGTTAGTTTAGTTTATTAATGGTTCCCATGATCCTCTTCTCCACTGTATACCAATCACCTCTTTATTACACTAGTTAAACACAGCAGTTAAAAGACTTTGCAGGGCACACACAGGTTGTATTCAGATGTTTGTCAGGACAGCAGATCGCCGCTGAAATAAAAGCAGCTGTCCTCTTAAAATTTTAAACTAATGCTTCATCGTCATCAGCATTGTCTTTTTGAGATTTATTGCTTTCTTGGATCGACCTGAGCTATCGAGATTCCATTTCAACCAGACACTCTGGATGCATCCACTATTTATTCTGTGTTGTTGTTAATTCACGTTTACATTTTACCTAAAGGTGTTTATGCTGAGTTGACAATTTCAGGAAAAGACGCTCACTCAACCTTTGTCTCCCAGAAAAATTTTTCCAGATGAAGAGAAGCCAGTGCAAAGACGGACTGGAGATCTACAAGAGGTTCCTGACTCGAATGACCCGGGTTTCTGAATTCTTTAAAATTGCTGAGGTGAGCTGCAGTGTGAACGCCGAGGCGCCTGCTCCGGCGAGGACTCATAGCTCTGGTCTCACACATCTCTGCCTTCTTTTACAGCAAGTGGGAATAGACAAGAACGACATTCCCGAGCTCACTCAGGTAAGATGGAAGGCTTCCACGTATGTTTACTGGGCGATCATTTAAAGTCACATGCTAACAGAGAACGTCGGCTTTCTATCAGACTGTCCTGCACGCGGTATGAAAGTATAGAGTCATTTTCTCCTGTTCTGTCCTCCATGAGCACCTCCGCTTCGGCGATCACACATCCATGCCACTAACAAGCCATGGTAGTTTGGTGATTGATGGCCCATGTCGCCTCCTCCTTCTGTGTTTCACTTCCAGCCAAGCAGATTGATCATTCAGACTGAGAGTGTGAGTAGTGAGTCGAGCACAGAGCTAGTTTTGGCGAGCAGACGGACTAAGGCACACTACATGATAATCGGGTCGGTTTTAGTCCCGCTCTCCCCCTCCAGAGCATCGGGAGCAAAGGCCCAATTGTTGGACGTCTGCAAAAGACAAAAAGTGTCTGGTTTTCCTGTGATGTGGGGGGTGCTACGAGTGATTTTGTCGGATCCGCGCGGAAGGCAGAGCAATGCAGCAGAGCAGGCGACCGATCGTCTGAACGAAGCTTTAGTTTTAGCTCCGCACAAAGCACAGCAGACCGTCGATCTACAGAGTTTCCATGACACAGTCACAGGGCCTCTTTCCGATCCGGATTCCTCATTTGTGGGTCACTGACAAAATCGAGTCGATTCCCAGGAAGAGAAGCCTGATTTTCCAAAGTGTTGCAGCCTTTCAAACTTTTCACCTCTGTTCTGTTGTGGAATTTCTGTCGTTTCAGGCGTGAATAGCTGTGAAGCTCTTTGATTGCACGTTTGTGAGGTTGCTTTTGTGCTTGGGGCAATAAATGATATTCTTTATTGTGCAGAGATGGAGGTTTATTGTTGGACTTGGAAAAATTAAAGTTTACTATGATGTTAGCAAGTTAAAAACCTGCTTGTTTACCTTCTTGTCTGAAGTGGCTCAGAAAATGCTTGTATGCTAAAAGTGAGGCAATGTCAGAGGTCTTCAACCTGTGGCTCTGGAGCCACATGTGGCTCCTCAGCCCCCAGGTAGTGGCCCCCTGAAGCTTTCAGAAAGTTATTTGGAAATAAACATTTTGTTTTCATTTTTATTTTATTTGCATACCACACTGATTGTCACTAATCTCATGGATTAGCAAAATATGGTAAAAGACCTGAAAGAGTTACAGTAGATAAATATAATAACTAAAATATAATAACTAAAAAGAAAAAAACGGAACAAAAGTGGAAAAAAACTAAAAGAAAGGAGAAAATAAAAAAGGAGAAAAAGGAAACTAAAGAAGGGGGAATGAAAACAGAAAAAGGGAGTAGGGGCAAACATTGAAAAATATAAAAGGGCAGAAGAGAAAAAAATAAGAAAGGAAGGAAAGGAAAAAACAGCTAAAGTGGCTAAAATAGCCATATGGTCATAAAGTTTTCAAACGCTTCATCTAGATATTTTATGTTAAGGTACTTCCTGTCTTGAGTTGAGGATGGAAAAAAAAAACTGCTTCTTGAAAAAAAAAACTCTGCTTTGATGTTTTTTTTGTCACTAGAATAAATTTTTCTAGCATGTCACATCCAGAGGTTAGTAGAAATGTGGTTCCATTCGTCAATCTAATTTTTGCTGTGTGAAGGATGGTCAAAAATCAGTCCAGAAGCGTTTTGTTGTCTCGTGCCGTGACGCTCTAGATATTTATCAGCCTTGACATCTGCTGCTGAACATGATGGAGACTCGGTTATGGAGCCAGTTTTAATTTGTGATTTTAATGCGAAGCAGCCTTTGAAATGGGACACACTTGACATGTTGCTGCGATGCAACGTTCAAAGAATTGGGCCAAGAGTGTGAGATCTCAGGAAAAAAAGTTTTTACAAAACGATCTGAAATTGAGGGTGAGCTGGTCTGATTCTGTCTGTCAAAGATGGAGAACACTTTGACTTCTACAGACAAACTAGAATACATGTGTCAAACTTACTTCAGTTGAAGGGCCACATGTATCCCAATTTGATTTGGAGTGGGCCAAACCTGTAAAACAAAAACCTTTTATGACATCTTCAAACGTTTCTCTTTGGTTCAGTGTGAAGACATACACAATTTCAACAAATAATCTTCTCTCAAGTCCTGAACAAGTTCACATTTTTAAAGTGCAATTTCAAAACGAGTCATTGTAATGGTGTCCGCTGGTATGAAATATCCACAAAACATGTCCTTCATTCATGAATCATCCTCTCTTTGAGTTTTGTTGCATTGAAAAATGCGACAAATGACATAACGCTGCTTCACTTGGCAAAACCTGCAGAGACTTAGGCGATATTCTGCGCTACAGTAGCTCTCATAGGACTAATGTTGTAAACACTTCCCACACAGTTGCTGCTACCTTTACACAAACCCACACTCAAAGTGTTGACGCTGACAATATGTTCTGACAAATAGTATAACTTTCCCTGCATCATAATGATTTTCCCAATGACTTTTAACTCTTATGTTATATAACCCTTAAAGGGTACTCTTTTAAATACTTGGGAATTAATAAAGTAATAATCTACTTCATCAAAGAATGACCAAAGTTTCACAGATTAAATTTTTTTTGTCCGAAAAACATTTTTTATATGACAAGTTCTTATCGTCAAGTATGTCGTCAAAGGGGTTTATGTGTAAGTGTAAAGCGAGATAAGACAAAGAAATGTGGAATTTACCAAATGTGCATTAATGAAGAATTATTGAAGTGCATTAATTCTTCTCTTATGGTGTTACAAGCCGAGTTGTACAGCCATGACAAAAACGGGAAACACAAACACGGTCTATCTAACTTAACTACAAGTTATTGGTTTTAAGGAATGAGCTAAGAAAACTGAAATGAACTATTATTATATATGTGCGACCAGAGGAGTTGGTACTGTGCAAGAGTTTGTAAATGCAGGTAAAAAGTCGTTAGTCCTGCAGTAGAACCCAAACTGAAAACAACGCTGCAGCACCAGGATTCTCATGTATTATGGAAACCATGCAGACATGCCTAAACTCTTTCGATTCAACATTTGGAGTAGAAGTAGAAGATCGAGTGCCTTAAAAGAACATTTTCCCTGAGAAACTTGATCTTGCTTCTTGGATTGTGGTCAGGTTTTGCATTAAATTCAAAATGCAGATAACTGAACTCATGTCTTGAACATTACACAATGAATCAGTGCTCAGTTACTGAAAGATCGAGTTAAATTTGCCCCCGTTTTTGTGTTTATGCAATAAGTATTTTGCTTCAAATTAGCAGGGCAGCATCCTCCAGAGGCCAACGAGATCTCATGTGCGCGGCAGAATAAACGTTATCGTTCACACCAAAATGACTGCCATTCATCTCAATTTCAAGCACCAGTTTGGGCCCCTCCCCCCTCTGCGAGCATGACCTACGTCAGCACAAACAAGACGGAGTGATTTCACTACTGGCTGACTTAAGAGCTGAGCTGTTATGTCATCTCTCCGGCACACTTGCGTGCTGTGGTTTTTAGAGCAGCGAGCAGGAAAAACAAACGGCGGCAGTGTCAGTCACATCATAGAAATCTCGTACACGCCATCCTGGAGGCTTGTTGCTGTCACACCCGCAGGGAAATGGTGCAGTAACTTAGATGTTGGCCTCCATGAATGAGAGCTCAGTGGATGTGTGAGGCACTTCAGTAATTGACCTATTATACTGTATCTGCCCTTCCTGCGCCTTTTGTGCTTGAGGACAGACGCTTAAACGTCCCAGGGTGATGAATGGTCTATCCCTCTCAGGGTATTAACAAAGCACACCCGCCTGCTATAAGGACAATGGATTTGCCTGCTTTGAAGTGATAGACCCAAGAAATGGAGCGGGGAAGTGAAAAAGCAACATATTTTATTGGCTGAATTAGCTCTTAGGAAGCTTGCTGGTTATTGTGCTGCATGATGGGAGGCCATCATGTCCCATTTAGCCTGGATGAGCATGCAGCTTTGCATCGTGACAAGCCGGAACCACGTTTTCTCTCTGAGCATGAATATTAAGCTCAGTTTATGTTTGTATGAATGAGAGCTGCATAATATAACCAATGAATTAATGACAACAACAATAACCGACAAAGGGGATTTAGAAATACAAAGGAGTTGTTGTACACGAGAAATCCTGATGTCTTTGTCGTATTAAAGGTTTTTGTAACAGCGATCAGATGTGGCTGATATCTGATGTGACTATTATGATGTGACAATCGAAGACACTGTGTCTGTTGTGTTTCTGTGTGTCTATGTACTTCACTCTGGGCCTGATTCGCTGGGCTCCTCTATGACGCGTGCTGAATTGCATTCCCATCTAAACACCCTGTCGTTTCAGTGTGTGTGATTTTGGGGTGATGAACTAAAATGTTATTGTGAGTGCAGTGGGAGTCTTTGTGTGCATTGGAGCCGGTTTACAAGAGAAAGATAGACTGTATCGTTTTTGTCTTTGTTTGCTTGGTTTCTATCAGAGAGCGCTGTGTCCCACAAGCAAGATATGAAATATGATATTATGGACATACCTTTGGAGGAAGTTATCAAACAGATCGGAGCGTTTCTACAAAGAGGAAAAAGATGAGATTTTGCTGCGTGATGTTATTCTATGCATCTTCAGTAGGAGCCCTTCTATCATATGTCTCCTTCTCTGATTGTTCCCGAGCTGCCGCTGGTGTTTGAATCAGGGCTCGTAGCATTAACACCGCCTCTTTCTGCATTTTCCTGCAGGCCCCCGAAAGTCTTCTGGAGTCGCTGGAGACCCATCTGAACACTTTGGAAGGGAAGAAGCCGTAAGTCGCTATATATATCTTTTAGTGCTTGAGCTGCAGTATTTTTAGCGGCGGTGTAGCTCTGCTTCAGCAGCTCGTTTCATCTACCTGTAGCATCTATTATACTCGTCTAACATGACATTTCTTCTTATCTTTACACGACTCAGGGATGATAAGTAAGTATTCTGTCAAAGAGATAGGATTTGTAAGTGTTTTTTCAATCATTTGTATTGATTGTTTTGGGGGGGGGGGTGGTGGTGTTGGTTCCGTTTAAGGTTTCTGTTAAGTGATTCTATAGGAACAGCATCTGAACAAACGTGTGTTTCTGTGTGGTCATCATAGATGCAGATGCAGTTCTATAGAATTATTTTCTTGTTTTGCTGCCTAAAATAATGTCGATCATCAAGGTCTCCAACTTGAGTTGCGTCATGGCTAAAGTATCTGTCACCATCCTGCTTTTGACGCATGCGATTTGGAAAGCTTCCCACCTCTCAGTGTCTGTACAAGAAAAAAAAGCTTTGTTGAAGTGCAGCTGGGGCCAAAAGCAGCCGTTACTCAGCCGATGCGGCACGGATCCAGTAATTGCAGATGTTTGCTTAATGGGATTGCTCCGAAATGCTGCCTGCCCGAGAACAACAAAGCGATACTTACGCCTCCCGTCTCAATCTCAGCCATTAGTTTTCAGCATGCACATCATTAACCCTTCTAACTCCTGTGCTCTTATTGTTTCCGCAGGTCGCCCACTAAGGTATGTACTGTCACATGATAATCGCTATTTATTGTGGATAATGCTTGTTTTGCTGTAAAGTGTGGCACTTTTTGTATGAACTCTATGTGTGAACGCATGTGATTAAAAAGCTGTTGAATCAAATTATTACATAATGGTTTGCTTCATCACCTCATGGCGAGATTTCTCTGCTGCAGGATGGAACAGCTAATAACAGTGTGCCGGCTGCTGCTGCCGCCGCTGCCACCGCTGCTCCTGCTTCTGCTGCACCGCCCAAGCCTGCGCCTCCTGGCGGGCCCCCCGCTCGTCCTGGTCCACCGGCCAAACCACCCCCACCCTCTGTCACCCCCACTGCACCGGCCCCCGCTGCCGCCGTCGCTCCCGCCGCCAGCAAGTGAGAGTCAATCTAAAATATGACAAAGTGTTGGAGGTGAGGCCCATCAGATCAGACACACCCACACACAGTTTCTCCCTCTTGATGTCTGACCGCAGCGCTCTGGACGACGGCTTCCTGTTGGATTTAGACCCCATGTCGTCCTCAAAGACAGGAGGCGCTGCCGCACCTACTTCCACAACTGGATGGGGAGGTGATTCATGTCCTATTATCTGTTTCAGATTGTGAAGAATAATAGCTTTGGATGCAGTCATTAAATGTACTCGAGTTTCTTTTTGGACAGCATATAAGTTACATACATAGCAGCATTGTGTGTGCATACATTTCTGCATCCCATCGTTGACTTTACTTTTGAATCTACTGTTGAGCTGTAAAGATCCACTCAGTGGGGGTTCAATGAACTGTCGAAAGGACTGATTGACTTCCATTTCTATTACTTGCAGAAGCGAAATATCAATAAACAACAAAGTATATTTAACAGAATCTGTTCACTTTCGAAGCTCTAGGATCTTAAACGTCATTTTCAAACCATAAAGCCGACAGAGTGAGTTTCAGATTACATTAAGGTGATTGAGGACAGAAAATCGAAAATCAATATAAAAATCGGCACTAAGGTTTGAGAAATATTTGACGGGCACATCAAATATTCACAGTTGGTCATAAGTGCTTGAATAAACACTTTGAGAGCAATTCCCTGTTGTCAGATAGGAAGTGGTACCCTCTTCTGACATCCCATAATGTCTAAACACATTAGTTTAAATGACAGTTTTTCCAGTTTTTTTCTTTTAACTTACTGAGGCATTTAAAATGGCCTTATTCCAACTCAAGCTTTTTCACTGCCTCAATCACATTAAAGGTCGTTTCAACAAGCTACTCTTTGCTTTTTCAGTTCGTGTTGGCATTACTTAGCTGAAATATGTTTAATTTGCTAAGAGCATCTGCATATTGTGAAATCATTCGTCTTCTCTCGGTGCAGTCGATCATTTCTTCTGACCTCTCTGTTTTCTCTTGTTTGTGTGGTTGCAGATCTCTTGGCTGAGGGTGAGTTTTTTTTATTTGGCAGTACTTTGCTACGGACTGATATGACTGCTCTGTTTTGTTTTGCATTCTTTTTTTTTTCCACTGTCAAACCTGTCTTTAAAATCTGGAGTTTTCAAATTTGTTTGTCAAGCTGTGGCACTTACACCGTTAACACCCAAAGCTCTCCAGTTAAACTCTTCACACACACATCAGGTCTGAACTCCTTCCCCTTTGAGTCAGTGTGACGCTGTTTAGCTTCCACTTCCTCACTCTGTTCGTCTATTTCTCTCCTCGGGATTGGGGGTGGTGGTGGGGGGGTCTGTGACTGGGTCGTGGCATTTGGATTACGGGGTTTAGCGCCTCCGGCCGTTGCTGACGGAGCCTCTGAGGCTCTCCTGGCAAGAGGAAAGTCTGCTGATGCTGCGGCTGTTGCCGCTGCCGCCCCTGCGCCCGCTGCTCCCACCGCTGCCGCCGTCCCCGCCGCGCCCCCCGCCACTGCTGCAGCCGCCCCGGCGCCCACCTCGCTGCCCGTATCTGCTCCCACCACGACCGCCACGACCAAATCAGCCACAGACATCGACCTTTTCGGAGGTCAGTGTGGACGGAGTGTGGGAGTGTAGAGCAGGATACATGGCACGGCGGCTCGCCTGCTTTATCTGCAACATGCTCTGTTTGAGGTTTATGCAGTTTTAAAAACTTCAAATCATGGCTGAAAGCTCTACAATACTACCAATCAATCAATCAATCAATTTATTTGTATAGCGCTTTTTATACATGTCATGTAACACAAAGTGCTTTACAGATTTAAAAACCGTTACCCAGTTTATCCCTGTTTATGCCTCCATACCATCACAAACGAGTCTCAAAGCTAAATAATTAGTTTTAACTAGGCTGTCGCTGTGTGATACTTGTCGTAACCAAAACTTCTTCACTGTTTATTGATACAATTTATTAATCTTTAGAAAGTGGAGGAAATCAACATTATGCCCATTTTTTTCTGCGGCGTGTCACACATTTGTAACATGAGCTTCTCAGTACTTTATACCCAAACACACACAGCGTTATTGAAAAACTGCCAAATATCAGAAGTTAAAGTTGTGAAAAGTGATTCATTGTCTATAAAATATTTATAAATCCAGTCAATCTAACAGTTAAAACGGTTGTAAATAACAATCACTACTAACCACTAACATTGCGTGACATTTTTTGGAGAAATGTTTGAGAAATGTCAGATTTACTAGAATAATGAGTTGTTGTGGTGTATCTGCTTACATGAGAAAGATGCGTAACGCTCCTGACTCAGAATGTTTTTCTATCCTACTTTATTGCGTCCGCGTTTACTAATCTGCTGACATAACATCCAGCCATCACGCTCCCTCTTTTCCGTCCAGCGCGGGGCAAAATGTTTATCATCTGTGGCACATCCCAAAAATATATGACCACTCGCTTTCCTACCGGGTTTATTCGGGGCAGCACACTTATCACAAAACACTCACATGCTTGAAAGAAATGTGAGCGTTTGGTGGTGTTGTGATAGTGTGCACACTTTGATAATCCTGCTGGAGTTTATTTGTTCTGCTAATATGAAGAATATTTTTGGGATTTGGTTTCTTGATCTCGTGATTTCTTGATGTTTTTTTCTACAGGTGCATCTCAAAAAATGACAGTATTGTTTGTGAATTGTTTTGTCAGCTATTCATAAAATCAAAACTGAAATGTTTTATGCATTTTTAATTTATCATTGCCTAATATGATAAATGATTAAACTAAAAAAAAAAAGAAAAATGTCAGTCATTTGATGAGATTATGGGGCGGAGAACTTCTCCATCGTATTCTAATCTTCAGAGATGTGCCTGTATGTGACTGTCGTGTCAGCTGGATTTTCTTTGATGTTAATTTGTCTTTTTGGTGAAAACAGCTCTCACGCTCCAGCTGCTACTGAAAAGAACAAATGTTTGTCACAGAGCGATTTTGCCTTGTCCTTCCCTGATCCTTGACATGTCCCTCCTTGTCACAGAGTCAAATAGAACTTGTGACAAATTGCCTCATCTCACAAGCCTGCACAGGTTGTGCACTCACTGAATGCAGCATTATGCAGCCCGCCCGCCCCCTTAGAACCCCCCTCCCCCCCCCCAAAAAAAACCCCATGACTGATGGTCTGATGAGCGGGGCTGCATATTTCTTGTATTCTGCTTTTTTTCCCCTGATGCTGACCTCTCATTTTTTTGTTTCCTGTTCGTTTTATCTGTTTACTCATCTTTTGTTCTAAACATCTGTGTGTCTGTGGGTGTGTTGGCCCATGTGTTGCGTTATGCGTTTGCGTTCCCGCTGTTCTCGCCTGCGATACCCTAGATGCGTTTGCACCCTCCCCAGGAGACGGTCCTGCTGCCGTGGCCGCGGGCCCCGCTGCCGATGCCTTTGGTGGATCCGGTGGGTGATCAAACTGCTTCTATTGCACGAGTGTGTGCAAATGCGTGCGTGTGTGTGTGTGAGAGAAAGTTGTTTAGTCTTTATGTTAAAGCTTCTTCTGCTTCGGTTGGAGACAGTAGAATGAATGCCCCCAGGGCCTACTGTCTCACCCCAAGTCCTGCTTTAATGCCCCAGTCATGGACCCTCTCCCCCTTCATCCTAACTACTCCTGATGCCCCCACTAAATACTGCAGTAAAAAGCACAATCCAGCTGTTATTTTAACTCTATTTCTCACAATGACGCTCATAACCCTGATACTGCTAGACGATGATGACTGTCATAATCATCACTGGGCTTTTGTTTTACCTTTATTTATTTCTTAAACTCCATTCTGTTGCTCTCTTTTGCCTACGACGTTTTACATTTCAATACAATGACTGTAACAATCTGTGCTATTTACCAGCTCATTGTTTATTCAACATATTATCCTCAAATACATATTTATGGTAACATTTTTGAGAACTGCCTCGTGCATACTGAACTACTGCAGCTGTATGAGAATTACCTTCATGCTGCGTCCACAGGAAGCCCAGCGTTCTGTTGTTTCACTCATGACAGCGTCGGCCAGGGATGAGTAGCACCACAAAAATGTCATCCTCCCGAATAGTTGCTGGAATTATGAGAATATTCATTCAATGAAAGGAACCAGCTGGGTGTCTCTTAATTGAGGTTTATTGACATACATGCATTAAAATAACATTCAAATGGTTGAAATGCACGTAACATTTGCACAATGCTTTGCATGATGCTCTTTCGAGATTTGCCCAACATTCTCCAGATGGTCTTACCTACAGTATATTTGATGCTTCACAGTTGTGCACTTGATACACGAATGACATTGGATATTCCAGTTAATCATTTTGTGATTAGACGGTGAACCAAATGTAGCTAATGTGCGACAACCATGAGACCATTTCACAACATATTCAAGTTTTGCGAGGCCGTTATACTCACTTGAGGAAATAGCAAATGTGTGTGGAAGTCCACGAATCCCACTGTCCTTTTGGTCCCCGCCCAGTGATATAGTGAATTTTAACCCCGACTCGGAGCTCTGAATGCTTTTTACAGTGTTTGTTCTTTTAACAAACCCTTCAATCCCTCCTCCCCTCCCTCCTCCATCCACCACTCCCGTTCCCTTCTTCTCTAATCATGACCCTCCCTGACACCCCCCCTCCCCCGGCTGCTCTCCCTGAAGACCCCTTCGCTACCACCGAGGGGAGTGCGGACATTGCTCCAGAGCTGGACCTGTTCGCTATGAAGCCCTCCGACACGGGGGTTGCCGCCACCGCCGACGCCACCCCTCCCACCTCTATTGAGGCGCCGACCATCATCGCTCCCATCGCTGCCCCTGCTGCCCCCACCCCTTCTTCCACCGCTACCACCACCACCACCTCCGACACTACCACCACCACCACCACCACCACAGAGTCTGCAGCCGCCCCGACTCTAGATATCTTTGGTGGTAAAGTCCTCTCGCTCTCATTATGCCTGTCACTGCATTGCCCTGCAATATGATGATGATGATGATGATGATGATGATGATGATGATAGTGGCAATGATAATAACTTGCCCAGACCCTACATTTCAGATTTATTTCAATTTTCCATGACACCTTCTCCCTCAGTACAGATCACTTTTACAGTTAATCAAACATTTTGATCCGCTCTGGTATGGAATGGTAATTAAAAAAAATAATAATAATAATCATTTTCGAGCTAATGCTTTGCAAATGATTTGACATCTTGAGATTTATGAAGTCTTCTTCATGAACAGAGGTGGCTCAAAGTGTTTTGATTACCAACCTAATACTAACACATAGTTTGCCAAAACGTAGAGGGAAGAAAACTGTTTTCTTCACCTGCTTGTGACCAGTGTGTTACATGCTAGAAACTGAGGATGCTTTATTGTATTTTACACACTTGCGTTAAAAGGGAATATTGGTCACTGTTGAAAACATTACAAATTCCTATCATGGGAAAAACTGTGGCAGACTTTTCACTTTGTAATATCAGAGACAAAACAAGTTCTAAGCCATAATATGACGTTAAAACCATTATATCAGATTACTAGTGCAATTTATTGTGATAATAATTATATTTGTGGCAACATATCGACAACATAGTCAAAGCAGCTCCTCAAATTGGCAGGTTTGGAAATTATTTGAATTTAAACAATGTGTTTTCTCCAAGAAAATGCTGTTTTCCTCGGGGGTTTTTTAAATTTTATTTAAGCATCACATGGCCTGAGAAATGAACAACAAAGATTTTTTTTTCCCAATTAAATATATTTATTGCTACATACATGTGAAACAGAGAAATATTGTCTCAATGAGGCTCCAAACCTGAAAATATTTGTGTGATTGTGGCTTTAGAATTGATTTAACAGTGAAGAATCAGTTTAATAGAGGAGGATAAATAATTCAAAATAACAAATCTACTACGAAACCTTTTCTTTATCTATATGACCAGATTTGCATTCAAATTCACATTTTAGCCTCTTGTTAATTCACTGCCACAATATTTTTTCTTTCTGGTGACATAAGCCTTAAAAATAAGAATTGTTTGCGAGTTTGGTTGACCTATCAAATGCATGGATATTGAGTTCATTCCTCACATTTTGTGTTGAAGGAATTGTAGCACAAAGTAATTTTGCCCGGCAACATCTTCAGGTCAGAACAGGTTTTCATTTATGCAATACTGCTATACTTTGTATTATTATGTCAAAGAGTGCCGACAGCCAGACACTGCAGCTGGTGAGATAGAAACTCATTGTGTGGGAAAGGGGACATGAAGCAAGAATCTAGCAAAGCTATTTATGAAGGGAAAAACTTTAATTCTATTAACTTGTAGCAAAAGGGGAAAAAAAGCAGAAACAAGGGAGAACAAGACATACACGAGAAGGCCGAAGTTTACTGCTGTCACCAGGTGCAGACAATCACACACTGAGGTACAGGCGAAACACATCAGGGCACCAATCAGACACCAGGAGGGAAAATCAAGGACCTTAAAAGCAGAGACAGCATGAGAACCTTGAATTCGCCGTGACATATTATGAACTAAAGAGTTATTTATTCAGAAATCCAAAGCGCAAGCAGAAGGCTTAGAGCTTGTGTTGATTTTAAAGATTCTATAATTCCCCAGATTTCTAATCGCATATTTTAAATGTAAAATTGAAGGTTAACCTTCATGCTTACAGTTGTCAGTATCCCCCTTTAACCTTTGCACTGTCTCCTTTTACATTGCACTGAACTTGATACACTGCAACTTACCCATTCAATGATCCAGATTTCTGCTCTCTCTGCTCTCCCACATCTCTCTTATCTCTTCTCTCTTAACTCATCACTCTGTTTGCACTGCACTGGGAAAAAAATCTGAATGTCCATATGATTGTGTGTCCTTGTTCTTAGATATGTTTGATTCTATGCCTGAGCAAAGCCCTACCACAGAATCCAAAGCTGCTACCACTCCTAGCGTAGACCTTTTTGGTTCAGGTACAGGAGCTGATATCCATTTCTCTGTGTGTGGAACCTCTCCATCTTCTTCTGGTTTCTATATGTCCACTCCTGTGTCAAACTGTTCTTTTTTCCTACACGTCTTGGTTTGTCCCCCATGGTGCGATGAGAACTGTGCATGCAACCCACTTGTGGCGTAGTGGATGGTCGTTGTGGCTGCTTTCTGTCTCCGCTTTTATCTTTCCACCTGCCACGCTAATGCTTCTGTTTCTTTTGCTCCCCGGACCTCCACGGTTTCCTTCTTTCTTTGTATTCTGCCTCTTGCTTGCGTTGGTAAATTAGACCTCCCTGCTGTTTCACGCGGGCCCTCTCCTTTGCCCGAGCCGGCTCCGGCTGGAGACATCGTGACGGGTGAGTTAAGCTGCTTTACCTCGACTGCATCTCTGTTTCCCTTCCTCTTTAAACCGGGGTGCAGCCTCAACCAGTTGTTTTCTGCATGGTGGCGGCGACCTGCATACAAATGCAGGCCAGACCTCGACTCCCAAACGGTGTGCACTTTAAGGATGTGGATACACAGTTGAGATGCAGGGATGCTTGCTTTCCTCCTCTTCCTCCTCTTCTGCACGTGTGTTTTAGCTGTTAGAGCAGGCGGAGTAGCTGCATGAGCCAAACACTGCGTCCCCAGAAATGTAGTTGTGACTGATAAAAGTGGTAGTTCACTTTTGCTCTGCTTGTGTTTTTGTCTTTGATGCACAGATACATTTTCATCTCCAGCTGCGGCCGCTACCACTCCTCCTCCTCGTCCTCCTCCTGCTGCTGCTGCTGCTGCTCCAGCGCCAGCTCCTACCCCTGCCCCTGCCCCTACCCCTGCTCCAGCTCCTGCCCCAGCTCCTGAAGCCTCCTCTCCACCTAAAGCAGAGCCAGAGCCGGTCATCGACCTGTTGGGTACGGTATCTTAGACCAGTGGGCCTGATTTATGTTGCACATGTTAAACCAAACACAAAAATCTAATAGGTTGACAAACAAGAAATAAAAATGTACATTAATAAACGTGAATTCTCATCCTTAATATACCTTAAAACCTAGATCCAACTCTGTATGCTTTAGCTGAGTGCTCTGCAATCTTTAACAACAAAAGAGCTTTATTCACAAATGTCCACCAAATGAAATATGTCTGGAGCTGCAACACATGCCAATTATTTGAAATAAAGAAAAACCTTTAAAAGAAAACAACAATAGACACAATTAACATATATTTTATTACATTTCTAGCTGTTATGGCCATTTTTAAAGGCTTTTTTCCATGGATATTCATGCTTTAGCCATTTTGTAGATTTTGGCAGATTTAGCCTCTAGCTATTTATAGCTGCTCTGTGTTTCCTCATGCTTAGCTCAGTTATCTATCCTTGCTATTTTTTTTCTTTTTTTTAAATCCTTTTTTCAATATCTTTTCCTCGTTTTGCCTTTCAGTCCCTTTCTTTTTTTTCTTCCGTTTTTCTTTTTTTCCCCCCATTTTTCTGTTCTGGCTCATTAATCTGTTTTACCTTCTTTAGCTGCTTTTAGCTTTTAAAAGAAAAAAAAAATCAGTGTGGAATGCAAATAAAAAGGAAATTGTTGATCTACTGCTGAACTGACGTCACTATGAACAAGCCAAAAATCACACTGACTGTCAGATTACAGGTTATTATTCTGTGTCATGCACCTCTAATGCAGGACGTACCTTTTGCATCTGATGTCTCTATTTACAGTATCATGAATGTAACTTTTCTTCCCTTCCTCTTTTGTCAGTCAATTGTCGTTTTTCACAGTAAGTTCTCAGGCGAATGTTTGTTGCAGCTTTGTTTGTTTGGATGTTAGAATAGAGAGTAAAACAGTAGATCTTTGAAATGCTTCCAAATAGTAACTACACTGTGTGGTTTGTAACAAGCCAATTTAACTGAACTGAACTTAAAACAAGAAATATGAGTTATTTTAAAAGATCAACTACTCTTTTTCTATTTCTATCTATTGACCACGTGAGCATTTAGCTCATTATTGTTCTCTTTTTGAACGTGGGTGTTCCGCTCCTTGACCCTTCTCTGATCGTACCTCCTATCATGTCTCGTCGTGTTGTCCAGGGCTGACCTTTCACCCCTCTCTGCCCTTCATGCTGCCTTGCGGATGCTCCTGCAGACTCCTTCGGCGGTCCAGCCGAGGAGACGCAGAGCTCTGCTCCTGGAGGGCCCGGAGACGACCTCCTGGGAGGTGAGGCATCAAAACACTTCATGCAAAGTACGGTTCAATTAGAAAGTTCAGATGAGTTCGAAAAGCTTAAAAAAAAAGACCAACCAATCACTTGTAAAAGGTTTCACTGCTGGCAAATGAGCTGGTGGAAGTGTTTTATACTGATTAGGAAATTTTGCGTATAAATATCGGGATGTTTTCGCCAAGTACATCGCAGCAGAACATTGGCGAGACTTCTTGAAGTGATTACACAGCAATGCCAAAGTAGTCCAGGACGTCCTGAAGACGTCAAAGCAATCGCTCAGGTCAGCGCCGACTGAAACAGTTCTCAACTAAATGCATTAGTTCTGACTGCAACAATAAGCTTGACCTGCAAGTCATTCACTGAATGACTTTATGACTGTATGACCTTGGTCAGTGAAGTACCACAACTTCTGGTTTAGCCTTCAAAAATGTCTTCATTTGAAATCAGAGACTTGTCATAAACTACCATTCGGTCACTTGTTTTCCCTGTAATTGATTTAGATTGGTGTCTTCAAAATTTGATTAACATTTGATTAACATTTTATTAATTAAAAGTCTTGTCAAGCAAACATTACAGTAAACCTGTTGGAGGAAAATAATAACATATGTGATAACACATTAAAAATTAACTTAAAGCACTTAAAAGCCAAACAGTGGTGTACAGATTAGCACACCTAATCGAGCCCTGGTTCGAGTCCCGTCTGGACTTTATAGCCGTTCTGTGTGGAATTAGTATTTAATTTTTTTCATGCATTTTGTCCTGATACATTGGTATCATCCCACAGTCCAAAAACATGCATTACAGGCTGATTGACGAAATGTTGTAGCCTAATTTATTATTATTATTATTGTTGTTGTTGTTGTGACTAGTTGTGGTTTTGTGGTTGGATTTCAGCATTGGCTGAGGGTTGAAAGTCAGGTTTTTCAAACAATGTTCTAATAAATATCCATTGTATTGTAGACTTATATTAACTATGAGTTGTTGGGTTTCTCTGAGACAAAATGTCTTTCACTTACAAGCATCATTCCCTTTGGGGTGTTTCCAACAGACAATCATTTATCAGTGTCATTCCTTGCTGACATCACTGGAAATCAGCTGAGACTAATCACACCATGCGTGTAAAATCCTCCTTTCAAACTAACATCTATTTTATTTCTGCGATTTACAGAAAATGCCTCACGTAATCTCCTCTCACCTTGAATATTATCGCAGTCTGTAAATCGAGATGCTCTGACAAGTCTGCTGACTGTGCAGAACTCAGCCGCTCAGCTGAACCAAGACTTATGGCCGCATTGCACGTTTTATTCGGCATCCCGTTTGTTTTATTATTGATTTTAAGATGTTATTGGTTCATTTTAAAGCTCTCGTGGCCTGGCTCTGGTTTATAATTGTGCCCTTTAATTCCCTCATGAATCGGCGTGCAGGCAGACATTACTGAGAGTGCATTACAGTGCAGTCTTTACTAAAAAGGGGTGGCCCCTGTGCCACGAGTTCCTTTAGAACAGGGGCTGACAATGTTTCCTGAGGCGACCACATGATAAATTAAGACTACTGTGGAGGGCCGAGACATTATGCTTCTGCAAAACATGAATATATCTTATTAAAAAGCAGAATAATATGTGATTTTCATGAACTACTGGCCCTATCAAATATATTCATGCACAACAATGAAATATACACACTGGGAATTTTTTTTTTGCATGCATTCATGCATTAGGTACACATATTTCACAATTTGATTTATAATTTCTCGCTGACCTCCTGTGGGTTAAACAGCCAGAATAAAGAGCTGCGTCATGAGATCAGACCCTCTGAAGCTCTGTCTTGACATGAAACCTATACTCTTCTTTTGGCTAATATTTTTAAGAGTTTTTCCTCCCATTACAAACATTATATGCATTGTAGTGTATATGTGATCTTCCCGACAATAACATAGCAACTCATTTCTGTAGTTCATCTTTCAGACCTTCATGTCTCTGCTCTTAATTTCCTTTCATCACATTTACTGTAATGAACTTTGCTTGGGAATTGTTTTGGGGTTGTTCGTCTATTCATGACCACAGAGGCACCAACGACATTCCTGTTAGATCATTTAGTACTAATACTAATGTTGGCATTGGCTGATTCATGACTTTGTGTATGAGGGACTCAGGCTTGAATCCTACAAGCAATCACTGGATGTGGTGACCTGTAATACACTACTGCAACATATAGTACTTTATAGCTACCTTGGTACTTACCTCATGTCCATATTTAGATTTTAAATGCACCACCAGTGGAACCAGCCGGACTATTTCTCTCTCATGTTTCATCTCTAGTATCTGTAATCCTATTTGATGTGTTTTTCTTCCTGAATCATGGTGATTCCTGTGAACTGAGCCACTTACGAAACGACAGCCTCGCTCCTGTGTCATGCCTCCTTCAGGCCTGATGTCCCCCACCCTCGCCCCCACTGCCGCCCCCACCCTGGCCCCGGCCTTGACTCCGGCTCTGGCTCCGGCTCTGGCTCCGGTGCAGAACGACCTCCTGGAGTCAGGCTTTGACGCCCTGGGCTCTCTTCCTTCACCAACACCACCGGTACCTGCTGCAGCCAGAGACCCTGCATCGTCCGCAGCGGCTCCCCCTGGTGGCTTCGACGCGTCAAGTAAGACGATTCTGCAATCACGTTTGTTCATTCGGTTTCATTTCAGTGAACTGTGGGAGCGTTTCTTTTCCTGTCTGCACAGGTGTGCTTGATGTGCATTGTTCTGGCCTGCTTTACTGAACTATCGAACTATTTTCACCGAGGTTCTCTCCTCCTGCTGACAGCCTGACTTCTGCATGAACGACACACTAAGACGAGCTGCCGCCACTGTCCAGACGGAAAACTGTTGATTCTGCTGACTGCTTAACTCCTCAGCACTGCTGCCTCTGTTGCAATGATTTGTCTTTATCTCTCTCTTCTTCGACTTCTCTTCTTCTTCTTTTTCCTCCTTTTATTTCTCTCACACTTTCACAAATGCTGTGGCTTATCCTCCTCCCCATTTCTTTCTTTCTTTCTTTCTTTCTTTCTTTCTTTCTTTCTTTCTTTCTTTCTTTCTTTCTTTCTTTCTTTCTTTCTTTCTTTCTTTCTTTCTCTAATCACCCTCTCCCTCCCCCATCCTTTCACTTTCTTGCACTCTGCTGGGTCATTGCTTGCTTCTTCTAATCTGTACTTGGTGAGTTGAACCCCGCACTGCGTTGCAGCATGTGCACTTCGGACGGCTCTCCCCCACTTCTGCTTCTCTCGAGGGCAATTCCACTCTGCATGTTTTGAAATAACCCCAGTGTGTGTGTGTGAGTGTGTGATTCTACTGCATGAGATGAGAATTGTTGCCTCTGTTTGTTCAGTCCATCTTTGTTTACCCTTGGCCCGTTTCAGAGTGACCACATGCCATCAAGGCCTGCAGCGGCCTCACTTCAATGATGTGTTTTTCCAAGTGGCTCAGCAAACATTTCAATGTAAAAAAAACCCAAAAAAACAGTTTGTGATAACACAATAAAACTTCACTGTAAGCATCGGTTTGAGGCTTAACGTTTTGTTACATTTTCTTTAATTACAGTATAGCACTCTAAGAGCTGCTCTCACCCTCCAAAGGAGTTATAGTTCAGTCGATTACTGCAGAGAATCATGACCTACACAATGTGAGCGTCTTCAGACTTTCTGTAACTTCTTGATAAAATTGGTAAAAAAGGATTTGAAGTAGCCTCGCCTCACTTAACATGATCTGACCTAAACTGTTATCTGTACAGTATATTTAAAAAACATAGACATGAAATGTCTCTTCTTTTTGTCTTGAAATATGTCCAACGATCAAGTGGAAAACCATCAAGTTGTTGATTGACTGAGTCTAAAGTGCTTCACTAAGTTATTAAATAAATGATTAAAATAGTTGTAAGGAAATATCACATGATCCCAATTCAATTCAAGGTTGAAGATGATTAAAAAGCTTGCCCAGTGTAACTAAAATACCCCCATGGTGAAAGAGAAAGTTAAAATGTCACAGTAATTGCATATAATATTTCAACAGTAATTTAAGTAGATTTTTAAGTTCCTGTTAGTTTTTTGTTTTTCATATGTGGCAAGAGCAATGCAGAAAATGGACACATTTCAAAAGAAAAAAAATCGCCAACAGATCAGACATTAAAAGTGATTCATCTGATTTTTGCCAAAGTTAAAAGAAAAAAATAGGTTACAGGTTAAACTAGAAATAAATCATCTCAACATTGAGTCCAGAGTTTCACTAAGCATTGATAAGATGCTGACTGGAGTTCAGATAGTTAGTTTTTTATTAGTTTATATTTTTAAGTTATTGATTTGCTTGTAGTCCACAGAGCCTCCTCAGAGTAATGACAATAAAAATAGTGTGTGACCTTGATGACAGCTGGTGAAAAGCTCCACGTCCGCCTCTCTGTGGCTCCGGGTGGCCGTACCGGGCCCAGGTCCTGCAAAAGTGCCGCTGCTGTACTTCTGTCCCTCTGAATGCTCCAGTATTCCCAACGTCCTTCGTGGATGTGACGCACAGCTGCTGCTGCTGCAGTCACAGCTGGATCCCCCACCCCTCCCTTCACAGATCTGTCTGCCTGTGCTGGTGAGATTAGGAATTTTCATCTCCGTAATCCGTCGTTGTTTTTCTGATGTCATTTCCAAAGTGTTGGGTGGATTAGGCGACTTGCTGATGCCCGCCGTAACGCCCCAGAGCACCGGGGGCAGCACCGCCGGGAGCTTGGGGACTCCCGTTGCAGTGGGAGGCGTTACAGGAGCTACCCCACCACCCACCAAAACCATCGGAGGAGACCTGGACTCGTCACTGGCCAATCTGGTTGGAGGTAGACGGCAATTCTTTTGAACGTGGTGCTACTTCATTCCCACTTTATGATGATTGACTGAAGATAACTTCTTCTTTTTTTCTGTTTTCTCGCTGCTCAGACCTCGGAATGAAGAAAAAGTAAGTGATGTGTGTGTTTTATTATTGGAGTTTTCTAAGTTTCTCCTTCATCTTTGGGTCCAATAGGTCATATAGGCTGAGACAAGTCAGCAGATAATTGAGTTATTTTTAGGTATATTTCAGTTGGAACACAGTTTTAAAAATGTAAATATATAATTAAAATAGTCACCAGTCAGATCATTACCAGACTTTTTCCTCACTTCAACTGCAAATGTTTTAAATAATCAGCCCAATGATTTTTCCATTCTCAGCTATTAGATACACACACACACACACACACACACACACACACACACACACACACACACACACACACACACACACACACACACACACACACACACACACACACACCCCTTAAATAAGTCTAAATTAAAATATGTAGTTTAGTATAACTTTATACTTCACAACTTTATGGGTAGTATAAAGCTACACATTTTTTTTTATCATAATTCCAAAATCAAATCTAACATTGAACATGTGAACATATGTTCATATTTGTAAGACAACACTGACTGGAAATATATTGCAAATATTGTGTTCGTGCTATTAAATGTAGCACACACAGAAAGTACGTGATCTAAATTATTACGTTTGAAGCCGCCACCTCTGATTCTGGTTCTGCAAAGGTTTCTTCCTGTTAGAGGGAGTTTTTCCTTTCCACCGTTGCTTTTACTTGCTCATGTTGATTTGTTGGGTTTCTCTCTGTTAACAGCATTTAGAAATGACTGTCTTGCATGTGGTGCTTTAGAAATACAGTTGAACTCAATTGAATTGATCTGTTCCTAGGGTTAAAAACATTTTTAATAATAGCTTGTTTTTTGTTTTTGTCTTGATAGCAGTGGTTATGAACTGGATCAGTCTTTCTAATTTTTTGCGCACCCGATGTGTGTTTGTCTCTACAGGGACCCACAGAGTGAGAAGAAGCTGACGGGAGGTGCTAACTGGATGCCACAGGTGGCTCCTACCAGCTGGGGCACACCAGGAGCCCCCATGGTGAGAAAAACCATCACACCTCCTCCACAATATAATATCTCTGAACATGACATGTGTATACCATCACTCGGCTTATTCGATGGATTGAGATTTGAGACAAAGCCCTCCTATGAGATGTGCTCCTCTCCCCCACCTCTTCTCTTCAGGCTGGTGCTGCCCCTGGAGGCCCGGGAGGCCCTGGAGCCCCGGGAGCTGCTGCACCAATGAGCACACAGCCTGGCTTTGGCATGGTGAGATTCATTTTACTCTGAATTAACAAAATTAAAAGAAGCTGCAATTCTTTTTTTTCATTTTTTTTTTTGATGTTCACTACCTGTGAAATTCAGAATGTAATGCTTTGCTCATGTGGTCAGACTGCCGCTGGAGGCCCTGGAGCTCCTCTGATGCAGCCCATGATGGGGCAGCCTATGATGGGACAGCCCATGATGAGACCTCCCTTCACTGGGGTGGCTGGAGCTGCACCCGGAGCCGCTGCGCCAGGAGCACCGGTAAGACGTCGCACCCACTGAAGTCAATGGTTAACACAATTAATGATCCTGTGTTGCTCAGCTGATTTGCCTTAAGGATATTGGTTCAGTTTGTTTCCATTTAAATGATTTTAAGTATCTTGTCAAGTAGAATTAACATATAAGTGATGACTGACACCCTGGACATGCTCATATACGACTCACAGCTAATCTGATTATGCGCTAATTAGTTGTGCAATAAACATTCATGCATAATCACAACTTAATATAATCAGTGTGTCATATCAGGATCTTACTTCAACTGTACAATACTGAATATTTGATTCATTTGTGATTCCATGACTGCATTGAAACTCGGGATTGTTTTATTTGTCAGATCTCTCCAGGACCTGCAAACCAGAGCCCCAAGAAGCCCAAGGATCCTCTGGCAGATCTTGACCTCAAGGACTTCTTATAACGCTCCAGGTAGGAGCCCAGAACACACACAGCATGGAACAACGGCAACACGGCTTTAATTCTGCAGTCACAGCAGTGGGAATAAACACAGAATTCAGACTGCTTCACTACTCTGTAGAAATTACAAATAAAGACCAAAAAAAGTGTCTCCCTTGTCACTGTTTACAGGGATATTATAGACTAATATCACTGATTGTTTTCACCAGTTGCAAACAATATCTAGATGGAATCAGCTTATTTTCGCAAATATATGTGGCATTACAACACTTTGCATATAAATGAAGAGCCTGTTTAAGGGCCATTTATAGAAAGAGTGCTAATTGACCTTGATCATCACTTCACTGTTGACCTGTAGTGTAAACACACCTTCGCTAATTGCATGCAATTTTACTGATTAAAAAAACTGTTTAATTCCCACAGGTGGCAATTCTGTGGAGGTTAAACGTAATGAAACAAATGGTTCACACATTTGAAGATACAATGGAACAAAACAAGACGGTTTTCCTAGCTTCAGCTTTCGTGCTCATGTCCTTCCCCTTTTTTTTTCACCCAATATCAATGACTGGAAAACAGAGCCTGCAAAACCAACAGTGATTTACAGACGGCAGGTAGATTTACAAGGTCAAGGTTGTGATTGTAGTCGGACCACACCACGCCTCTGCTTATCTACCATTAGCATAATTCAGCCAGACGCAAGGTGCTGCCACTACTTGTTACCATTAATGTTCAAGTTGATTATCGTTTTCTTTACTGACAAAGTGTAAATGAAGAAGAATGGATGTACATGGAAATTCATTTTTATGTTCCTCTTATTTCTCTTCCATCATGATTTATTCCCAAATAAACAGATAAGTGGGCTTCTCTGTGTTGACCGAGAACTCTTCTCTTCCAGCTGCTTTCCTCTCTGGATCAGAGGCCCTCTCACCTTTGTATCTGGCGTCCATCCCGGGACGTCGACGACGCTCAGCCACTCGACCTTATAGGAGCCTCTTTTCTCCACCCCGTCCATCCACGTCCCACCCTTCTCCTGTGTGATGTCGTAGCACAAACTGTGAAAGTGAATCATAGCGGATTATATAATAAATATAACAGGAAAAAAAAATACAAGCGTGTGCTTATGTCGATGTACTAATCTTTTGTCTAAACAAAATCACGCAAAACCACTTAAAAAAAAAAAAGCGAGAGGAAGCGTGTGTGTTTAGCTTTATTTCTAGTGTTGAGTTGAATGATGGATGTGCTTTGGTGTCCTAAGCCCCGCCCCTTTCACCGTGGCCCCACCCCCTTGCCAAGGGGGGAGGAGCTCTTGTTTGTGCCACTCCGATTGGTCGAGAGTGGTGAACCAAACCCAGTAGATTTTGTTTTTCTTTCTTTGGTTTTCATTCTGGAGAAACATGTTGTGTGTTGTTTACAGAACGGTCCTCTTCGATGTACATAGATTTCTCTGGCGAGGATTAAGTCTCTATTCTGTATGTCTGTTGAAGAGAAATATAAATGTGAATCTGACATGAAGTCGTATGAAGTCGTGTGAGTATCCCTCTATTTCCGTCATCATTTGAAAGTAATTGGAAAGTCCAGCTGTATGATTAAATATACTGTATATTTAGAAACTACTTCTATGGGCTTCTGAGTCACCAGACCAGCAAGTGATTCATAATGTTTTGTGTTTCTATTTTTATTTTCTAATTGTGGTTTCATTCACTTTTTGGTTTGTTTGTTTTGTTGTCTTATTGTTCTTTGTTATTCATATTTGGCTCGTTAAGGAATAATCCTCCAGACTGCTGTCGATATTTTCCTGGCATTGTTATGAAATAACATATCTTAAACACTCTGATTCTCCTCCAGTAGAACCATTCAGCCAACTACACTTTGTTCTGGCCATTTTTTAACAGACTATGTCAGCAGCGTAGGATTTATTTCTTCCTTTGATCATACCAGGAGGGTTTATTTTTTTATTCAACAAGATTGCAGTTAAAGCTCTGTGTTCTGACAAGTCCGCTTAGGTCTGTTCGTGATTTAACAGCTGGAGTGGTGAAGTTAAAACAGATTAAAGCTACCCTGTCCAAGCAAAGGTGTCAAACATTTAGCCAAAATCAGCCGATGTGAGGGTTTAATCTGACCGGCAAGCTTTGCAAAATGTTCAATAACTTCTATTTTCCATCAAATGTAACTGCTATAGCAAATCTGTCCAGTGGGGGTCACACTGCCTCAGTGAGGGAGAAAAGTTATGGACCCTATTCCAAAATAGCATTAGCATCAAAGCCATAATGATAAAGTTAAGTGTTAAAAAAAAGAAAAGAAAAGCAGTGAAAGGATTTTGCCTGTTTCGTGTAAATATTTGAGATTGCATTTTTTTAGAAGAAAATTTTCATTTTCGGAATGGAGTCTGAGAATCATATTGGGTTGTTTAAGACCCTCCAACACCAAATAACCTCAAGTTATTCCACACAAAAAAACGTGATGAACCAAATCACCTGCATTGACTTGCATTGGCTACAAATGACTTTTGCTAATTGTAATGTTGCTCTTCAGCACTCCGACTGGTAAAAACAAGAAATTCCACAGGGTACCTTTAAGACTTCCCAAAAACAGACGTTTACCTGCGACTGATGTCTAAACACAGTGTTCGAGTTGTTTGTTTGTGTGGCCACATGACAGTGTGCAAACAAATCATTGAACCCTTTTAGCTGTGAGCTTCTTCATCCTTCAAAACATAATTAACTGGAAGCTTCTCTTTCTTTTCTGACCTGTAGTGGAAACAGTTTCTTTTCATTTCCCACCTCCACCGTCTACTGTGCTGTAACCTATGGACAGTTTAAAAAAGCATACTCTTGTGTGTTGTCATTCTAGTGGACCGGTTGTGAGAATCAGATGTGATTCAGATTAAAAATAACGGGAGAGTATTGACATTATTCATGACTGTATAATTGAAATTGTATTTTTGTTGAGTTGTAAATTTATTTTATTTACAATGGCCCTATCCAGTGCATGTAAGCCCTTTGAGATGCAATAAACTCAATGACGGATTGAATGACCCTTCTTTTTTTCGCTTGACTTGATAAATTGTTCCATTTTCGCTTGTGACAATGAAAAACACCTAAAGACTCTAAAGACACACTGGTGTTTTTAATGTCATTAATAGAGTCACCGGAACAGAGATGAACCATCATGGATTGATCTATGCCCTGTAAACAAACTTTTTCTAAATGTCTGCATATAAAATTTTGTTAAATCTAATGAATGATTGGAAAATGATATGCAGTAAACCAAGGACTGGGCATCGTTTGATGAAAACTAAATTGGGTATATTGGTCATATCTATTAAGGTCACATACTATCAACACAACATTGTCAGCATTAACATGGGCCAAAAACTTTCTCTTGTCTCCTTGACGAGTAATGAAATTATACTATTCTGTAAATAAAAAAATTGATGTATCTGCTCTTAAACTGACAACTTGTTATAACTATTTTCCAAACAACTAATCCTTTTCAAAACATTGTCAATCCATAACAACAATACGTCGATGGGGAATATCTTAGTTTAATATAAGCCAAATGGTGAGCCAGATCAGACTGAAACACACTCCTGATGTCTTCTTAAACAATATTTAGTGATGCATTACAAGTACACCCAGTGTATGTTAGATTTCACTTTCCTGCAACACATTTCATCTGTCACTCAAAAAAAGCCACGATAGAAATTGTTAATGGAACAGTGTCTGAATTTCTTTGTGTCTACTTAAAAAGTATCGTCATTAGTGTTATTTCAACCAGTCAGCATTAAGTGTGATGTATATGACATTACGTTTACCTCTCCAGATTTTAAATTATGTTAAATTAAACAGATATCTTGTAGAAATTCACATAAACAAATCAATGTGAATTTCATAATGTCATTTTTGTAAATGAGTCCCTCAGCGACTTAAGCTATCATGATCAGCTGAACCAAACAGATGCAGAGCAGTCAGAGGAAAGGACCATCACAAACACACACAAACAAGAAACAAGAAGTAATCTTACTTTAATGGTTTATCGTCTTCAATCTGCATCATTACCTTTAGATATTTTGCATTCATAAAGGCCACTCATGATTTGTATTTTTATTTCTTGGTTTGGAAATTAAGCAACACGAAGATCCCAAAATATCAAAAATGTTTGTAATCTCATTTAACCGTCAGAATTAGAGAAATATTAACAGCTCAAGTAAATTGTTGAATGGTTCAGTCCCATATTAACACAACCCCGCTATGTAGCCTCACATTAAATACAAAGTTACAGTACTCGGCTATCAAAATATATTCCGAAGAGTCTCCCCATCCCACCCCATCTTTCCCACCCCCCCCAAAAAAAGTGTATATTTCTATAAATTAGCACCACGTCTTCTGGACAAGCACCGATATCATTATGTGCACAACAATGAAACCATATTTCACTGCGTTGCAAGAAGAAAAAAGACAATGAGACACACAAATCAGAAAAAACAAAGCTTCTATCCAGGAACCATAAGGAACCTTTTTCTATTTAGTCAAAATAAAAATAGTCTTTACAAAAAAAAAGGTAGTTGTAAAAAAAACAAAAAAAAAAACGTTCTAGATATACACAATGCAGAATACCAGCAATTAAAATGTTTATAAAAAAAAAATTGAAGAATCTAAATATTTCCATGTAGATTCTTTGCAACATAATAATAATTTTCCTGGGACCTTGTTAAAACAAACTCACTTTTTTTCTGCAGTGGTGGAGAACAACTTTTTAGACAAGTAGGAGTATGAATGTACCAAATGTAGCCTTTCCAACATTGGAAAGACGTCAAATATTTGTTTAGATGAAAAAAAGAAACTGCAGAGCTGCACATACATACAACATTTTGTTTTCTGTGTTGTTTTTAAAAAATAAATTAGAAAAGTTGAAGAGCCACAGTTCTCTTGATGCGCTGATGAGTTCCTGTTGTTGTCAACGCTGAGTCTGGGTGGCTGTGTGATGAGTGTGTGTGTGTGTGTGTGTGTGTGTGTGTGTGTGTGTGTGTGTGTGTGTGTGTGTGTGTGTGTGTGTGTGTGTGTGTGTGTGTGTGTGTGTGTGTTTGTGTTGAGTGTGTGTATGTGTGTATGTGTGTGTTGATCGGTGGAGCGAGGCACAGGAGGTCAACTGGAAGGCGGGGAGAGAAGAGGCAGTCGTCAGGCCCCTGGTTGGTTTTGGGAGTCTTATAGCTTGGATGTTGAGTGAGGGGATGCTGGGTAAAAGATGTAGTGAGTGAGAGAGGCGTCCTGTGTTGTCTCAGGCTACCTGGCACTGGCTGGAGTCCCCATGGACCCAATAGCAGATCTGAGCGTATTTGAGGGGCGTTATCCTCACCGCCACGTTGTAATCCTGCTGCATGCCGTCCCCGTTAACATCCACCCACTGGTGACCAGTGAACACCCCGATGATCTTCCTCCTCCACTTCTTCTTGCCGGGCTCTTTGAGGCGGATATACACCCCGGAGCCGCTGGAACCCGGTTTGGCGTCGCAGTATTGGTACATGAGATCCTTGGATTCCTCGGACACGGAGCAGAACCGGTAGACCAAGTTACCCGGACGGTCGTCGTCGAAGCCGGAGAAGTGGATCCGACCTGCAGGGAGCTTCTTCACTGACGGGATAACACCGAGGTCCATGTGCTTGACTTTGGGGGCTTTCTTCAGCTCCAGAACCGCGTAGTCGTAATCCGCAGCCAGTCCATCGGCCACTCCTTTGAACCAACCTTTAGGCACCTGGGTCTGTTTCACTCTGGTCCATCTGAACGAAGGTTTCTCCAATTCTGTACTCCGCCGACTCCGGCTTTTCCTACTTCTCCCTTTTCCTTTCCGATCGTCTTTCTCACCATGCTCGTCCTTCTCCTCTGTTTCTTCTTTGCCTTTGTCACCCTTTCTTCTTCGGCCCTTTCCTCGCCCTCCTCTTCCCTTTCCTCCTTTCCCTCGCCTGGACTTCTCCTTCAAAATACCAACGCGAAGCTTCTGCACCCCGTCTAGATAATCCTTCCCGTCGTGGATGCAGTGGGCAGCGGTCAACACGTGTTTCGGCGACACCAGAACTCCAGAACATCCGGTAGAGATTTTCACAGACGTAGAGAAGGGGTATTTAGTTGAGAACTGCTTATCCGCGATGGTGAAGCGAGAATCTGTGCCGTAAACCTCTCGTTTGCGACGGGAGCTGGACGAGGAGTTCCTGGACCAGGCCGTCACCTCGTTGAGGCCTTGCACTGAAACCGAGGTGAGCGTGCGGGTGCCGTTATCATAGACCGTCTCATAGGACAGGAGCTGCTCCAAGTCGTCCAGCGAGGGCGAGGGAAGGTGACGCTGGCACTCGATCCCGCAGGTTCCGCTCAGCTCGGCTTGAGACTGGGCGGAGAAGCTGGGGCTGCTGAGACTCACGGTGCGTCTCTTCCTCACCAGAGGAACCTTCCACTGTGGCCAGGTGTACTCATCGTTGACAGCGTACGGCTCCGCAGCCACGACCGCCACCACGGCCAGCACCGTCACCGGGAGCAGGAGACACAGGGGGATGGGGCCCATTGCTAAGTTGGGCCTGGCTCTGGAACGCAAAGCACAAACATGGAAAACATTCATCTCTATGTCCTTTTATAGCAACTGACAGACTTGTTGAGAAGAGATAGTAGGTGGTGGTAACTCAGGTCGTACAGCCAATGTCAAGGTCAATACTTCTGCGTCTCCAAACCGAAACAACAACCACTTTACCGAACGTCTTATTGTGACATGGTGACTGCGACAAAGCATGCAAATCATGTTGAGATTGATCAAGTGTGACAGCTTGCTACTCAAACAAAAGTCTATTAATTGTAGGTGTGATCTATTTTTTTTTTTTTTTAAATCAGATCTGAATTTAGCAATCGTGTTCTTCTTCTTGACAAAAATTGATCAATTGATTTCTCTTTACCTACAGACGGAGTTTTTCTAATGGCATCTGTCGCTTACTGCAGTTCAGACCAATTGGCTGCAGTCCTCAGTGGGTAAATCCTCTGGTGATCCTATAATGTTTTCAGGAACACCTCAACCTGGTGAAGTGAAAATATCTAAATCTGCAATAATGGGTTGCCGACAATTTAACAATAATGATCTGAGAGAGAGAAAAAAGTAAACTGTTTGATTATCTCACTGTTTCCATGAGGTTAACATGTGTGGCTTGAATAGAAATCTCTTTCAAAAAAACCCTCAAGGGTTCAATGAAAACACAGATTATTCAAGCAAAAACCTATATCTAATATTGCTAATAAATAAGGCTTCGTTACACATATAACCTTCATTGTGATTTTAAAAGATGTAGGAGTTGTATGTTGTTCATGTTGGGATATCTATTTCCTTTCACGAGTTCCGCTTACAGCCACAAGGGGGCGACATAGGCCAGCACATTAGACCCAACAGCTTTTGGTGTTTAGTGTTCAGCTCAGCTGTTTGGGTCATCTGGTATGATAATGCCTATATGAATTGTTATCTACCATTTGGCCAAAATGTTAATATATTGTTGAATATTTAAAGCACGTTGCTAGATGACACACTATTCGGGGCAGATTTATATCCTCCAAGTCTTGTCTGAGGCTGCAGACAGCCACAAGGAGAAGATGAACCCTGAAGCCTTTGAATGGGTAGAGACATTGGCTTGGAGGTTTGCCACAATGGTTAACCTTCTCTTCCAGTAATGACCATATCTGGTTTCTTTTGCTCCATGAGACTCTGTGCGTGTGCCTGAGGCTGCAGACAGGCTGCTGCTTCATGCCTCTATACTGTACAAGTATGAGGATGCTCGTGTGTCTGATAAACCCCATAAAGAAAATTACAACTTTAATAGATTCACCAGACCATCACTTAGTCCATGGAGGAGGAGGAGGAGGCAGAGGAGGAGGAGGGCTTTGTTTCGTCAGCATAGCTGCGGTGGTGAAGTCAAACGGGTGACTTCAGACACAGGGAAATGAAATCAGTGCAACTCCAGCTCCTAATTCCTAACAGGGGTTAAGTGTGAAGTACCAGAGGGACACCTTCACTGTGGCTGTTAGTAAGGCCTAAATAGAGGGTGACATCTGCATCTGGAGGACGGTCCTGTGGGGGGACTTCACCGGGATGGGGTCTGTAGATTCTCTTTCAGTTGAAATGAGAAGCAGCCCGGTCTGGCAAACCTCCCAGAAGACTCAGCTGAGAATGACCTCATGGCATGTGCACCTCGAGTGTTTTGAGTTTTTCACCCAACTTGTCAGTTGAAATATTACCTGTTTTAAGTTGAATTTCTTTGTCATTAGCTACACCGTCATCCAACTGAGTGCATAGGGGGACGTTTTGGCTTCATTCTACCACACAGCGCCCAATAAAACAATCCTCGCGGCCAACGTCTAACCAGCCTGAAAGAGACGGCAATAAAATACAGGCCCACAAGAGCTGTATAACAGACTCAATAAATGAGGATACAAAAATGACCCTCAGTCCTTCCTTGCACAGCCTCGCACTCCCAGCGGCCAGGCTGAGGCACACAGGAGGAACTCCAGCAGAAAACCTGCAATTATTCAGCTCAGACTGGAAACTGATATGGTGCCATGGTGGCTCTTTGGGTCTCATTTTCAAACCAAACCATTTTCCAGTGCTGTCAGCTAAACAAGAAGCTGTACCCCCTCTCTCTCTCTCTCTCTCTCTCTCTCTCTCTCTCTCCCTCTCTCCATCCCACCATTGAGTCATTGTGGGAACGGCACCCAAAGAGGCCAGTGGATGGCGCTCTGGCGCAGACCTCTGTGTCCAGCTCAGTATGTTTGATGTCCAGTTCAAAACCACATTTATTAAAATGTGAATCCATTCATTCTGACCTATTTTTACGACTTTGAATCGAGCTGACTTTTCTCTCTCTCTCTCTTTTATACAGTTTAAAAATAAAAATAAAAATTACATCACCAGACAGACTTTAATTTTGGAGGAGAAAAAACAAAAGCCACTTAAACCTCTTAAAGTAAACTTCTTAAAGCATATAAAATACAATAAAACTAGGGACATATAGAAACAGTGTGATTTCCATCATTTCAGCAACTAATCTCTACATTCAGGAAATGCATGCAGTTGGTAGGTTTAATGTGTTTAATTGAATAACTTATTTAATAAAGTTCAAGGATTTTTGAATGATCAAAATGACATAGAAGCCCCTTTTCAACAAAACTGATCTAAATCCATATGAGCAAGAATAGAAACAACTAAAGACAAAGTGTTTTAAAAAACAAAATCACACCAAACTGTTAATTAATATGAAAAACAGAGTTTATTCTCTGCATGTCTCCATTGAGTGATCACAATAACTGCGTGTCGTCCTACCTGCTCGCATCCGATTGATGAATCTGCCAAATCCGCAGGGTATTGTTTGTTTGTCCCTGGATGTAGACAAATATGATCCCACCAGAGAACAAATCCCAGACGTCCTGGTATCAGCAGGGTGAAGGCTGCCTTCTTCTCATCGCCTCTTCAAAAGAGGCTGAGAGAAGGGAAAGTCTCAGCCGGGACGCTCAGGGCTGCACTTGATGCTAAGGAGGAGGAGGGAGAGAGAGAGAGAGCGAGAGAGGGAGGGAGGGAGGACTGAGGGGGAGACAAATCTGAAAAGAAGTTTTTTTTTTTTCGTTTTTTTTTTCCAGCCAGTGACAAAAGCTGCTCACATATAGGTGGGGCCAGAGCTAACAGATCTAAACTAAAGGCTGAATTAGGGGGTGAGGTCAGTGGTCTATTCAGCAGCAGGGAGGTGCGTTGGTATGAACTCAGGAGGAGGAGGAGAAGGAGGAGGAAGAGGAGGAGGATGAAACACACCTCAGTCTGAGAGACTTCCAGCGGACTGTGAAGGAATTAGTTCCACCGGCCTCCACAATAGTTTGTGAGGCGTTTCATTGAGGCTTGTGTGAAACTGAACATCTGCAGCACTTTGATTCTGCAAAGTCCAGTGAAGTGAAAAACACAGGACATGTGGATGAAAGATTCCTAACACGTGTTTAAAAACAACAACAAATACCTCCCCTGATGGTCTATATATCAGATTCAACCGTAACCATGACCCGTGAAGACGCTGCTCTTTCGTTTAAAGTTCCAGAGGTGGGAAATTACCAGGAGAGAAATTCACTTCCACCAGTTATGTGTCATCAAGAAAAGCCATCACCAGTAATTTCTGCAGCCCTTGTCTCTAAATCAAGCCAACAAATGCATGAAATGACGCTTGTGTATATCACAAAGCTATTCTGCATTCAAGTGGGATGGCCACCAGTTGGGAAAGTACCATTTCCCAGTTTACACAACATGTACCAGTTTGAACTCACACTGATTGATACAGAGGCCTCATGTGTACAATAACTAAGGTTATAGGTACATTAAAAAAAGTAAATTATTTTGTTTTACATTACAGCCAATGAAAAGACATAAAAACAGTATTATTTCTTATTCGTTATCAACAGTTGAACGATACAGATAACTGAGCAAACAACTCGTAGGGGTTCATGCGGGTCTGTTATCTACAAAGTAAATCAACATTGGTAGTACCATCAGGTCAGTGGATAAAAAAAATACTCAAATAATTGTAACTCGATAATTTTTTTTTTCAGGTCAGGCTTCAATGAAGATAGTTATTGTAATTATGTGAGGATGTGTCACAAATCTATCATCTATGTTAATACCAATACACAGACATTAAAATGGACAATAATCTCTGACAAACAAATGTTTAACTCAAAATACTCATTTGCATGTAAATATTAATATTTTGACATGAGAACGTAAGTATTGATATTTTGTCATCTAAACACTCATAAACATCAACTGTTGGATGAAAACATGTTTACATATAGAGATTTGTTTACTGCTCTTAACTCATCAGCAATCGGTTACAAAACGATAGATTTATTTGTTTCTCTGTAAGTTGTAAGAAGGACTATTAAACTTTGTAGCTATGAGAAAGAGCAAAAATAGATAATAGTTTGTTTTTAACTTTTACAAAATGAAAAACCCTGCCGTGTTAATTGATGTCAGATTAGTTGTGTTGCCTAACCTTAACCCTAACTTTCACAATTGGAAGCTCAAAGTGCATTTTTTGTCCCACTGGGGGAGTTTGGACCTAGTAAATAATGGGTCATCAAATTAACAGATGTCATTTCTTCACATCTGAAAATATGACTGCCTACAGTTGATTGCTGAATATTCGTGAATTTTCATTTTAGCTGTGTCGGGCATATTTAAGTGAATCATTGTGAAATATTCCTTTCCAGGTACACAAATACAATCATGTGGAGTGACAACACAGCATCGTCTATAAACTCTGTGAAACATCTTGCTTTTCCAGTGTTTGACAGTTTTCACATTAATTTTTCTCACTCTTAACTCTTTCTAACTATTTAACAGCAGTTCAGGTAACTGCATTTATCAATGGAGTTAGATCTCTGAAAAATTATAAAATCACAATGAAGGACTCCCTAATGTACATTTAGATTTAGGCCTAAATGAAAGCCATGGTTTACATTTAGTGTTCTTGTATTTTTTTTAGTTTCTGATTCTGTCTCTCATTTCAGGCTCCTTGACTTCCCTGTCTCACATCTGATTGTTGTTGATCACCCTGATGTGTTTCACCTGTGCCTCAGTGTGTGATTGCCATCACCTGGTGGCTGTGGTATACACTGGGCATCTTCTCTGTGTTCTGGCTGCTGGTCTGTTGGTGCTCCTGTGTGTAAAGCACTCCAGTGACTCCGTGTGTGTTTCTATGTTTTTACATCTGAACTTTATAGTGTCTCTTCATGTTTCCCCTCTGTTCTTGTGCACTTGATTTGCATTTTTTTATTTTTTTTTATTACTGCCATTTTAGAGTAAAATATGATGCTCCTGTGGCTTAAAGATGTGTGTATGGCCCATTAAGTCCTCTCCAGAACCAAACCTAACAACATGCGAACATGTTTTTATTCTGTAAATCGCTATAGATTTGTGTCTGACTTGTGCTATAATTATTTGGGCATTTTGATGTGGTCGAAAATTGCTTTTTTCAATTTACACGTCTTTTATTTTTCACTTCACTTTTTTATTTTTCAGATGACTGAAGATCCCCAAAAAATCCTATTATGTGAATATTGTATGTTACAAATGTTGTTTTGTCCATAGAGCCCCATGTCGCAGCAAACCGTCAGGCTCGACGGTGAGCACGACTGGTAATTGGTGCTTAAACATCAGCCAAATACCATTTGTAGATAAATCATAATACACATATCAAAAAATATTGAGCATTCTCTTTGTCTATAAAACCACTCTAATCCAAATATTAAAAAGCCTGACCCGCCTTTTTCTTTGAAAAACAAAACTGAAGAATTGCCATTCTCATTATGACAAAAGCATACAGCTGAGAGTGCAAATATAGATTCCTCCTGATGGAATATTTCAGGAAGCTATAGTTATTGCAACATCAGTGCATATAAATACAGGAACACATCGTAAAATATATTAAACTATTCACTTTTTCCCTCTCTCAGAAATAATTATAGGCTAAAGGGCACTTCAGAACCTGATAACCTCAATCCCTTGGCTTTCTCTGAGCACTTAGAGGCTTGACGTGCTCCCCGAAAAATGTAACAACCCGGGCTAATATTGTGTTGTGTTTAGTTTTTTTGTGATGCGTGGTCGGCAGCAAAAAGAAAGAAATGAAAGGGGCCTCCGGCTGACACGAGGAAGAATGCCACGGTGACTAGTTGAAATCTCAATGAGCCAAGAAAAGACACGGAAAATATGTGTGTAATGAGGGAGAGAGAGGGAAGAGAGGGGAGGGAGGTGATGATACACATCTGGCTACCGGGGGAACGACCAGAACACGATGCCAGAAACTGATCGCTTCTGTCAGTCACCGTGACGTGCAGCAGAATCCAGTCCACTGCTGCTGGCGTCGGCCATAAAGTTACACCTGTTCCTCAAACTGTGGGAGGGAGGGAGACGGGGCGGACCGGGAGACATGGGTGGGCTGCGCACCTGACCTCTCTGTGAATACTCATGACGTCCGCTCGTCCACGTGGGTGGTGACCACTCACACACATACGTATGCATATCTCACTCACAATTTTCAAAGAAGGATGCACCTCATCCTCCCTCCTGCTCTTTGGGTGCGGGCCCCCATTTTATCACACCAAACCACCATAACTACCTTTTATAGGTTTGACCCACTGACCAATTAAATGTTTTACGAGCACCCTGCAGTCCCGTGCAGATCGTTGGCTCCGGTGTCTGAAGCTCTTGACTTGTGCACCGTCATGCTCGTGTTCACAGTGCCACACAGAGACTGTGGAAAAACGTTGTGTATAAGTGACATCACCAGCTGCTTTCTGAAGGGACTTTTTGAAGCTTAAGCTGGGTTACCACTCGCCACAGTCTTACTCCAATTACTGAAGCCACAGAATCCAAATTATTTAGGTAATAAATTGGGAGGAGCAGAGGCAGGGTGAGTGCATTGGTTTTAAATCCTGAAGTATCGTAGTGGATAAATGAAATGACAAGACATACAATTTATTTAATCTTATTTACACCCAAAAGTAGATTGTCCTTGTTGACATAGCTGAATCTGAGATTACTTTGCAGTCGGCATAGGAGCTGCCTCACACAGCTGTAAGCTGGGTATTTGTAGTGTATTTTACCAGTATTGTGTCTTGAACATATTTACACTACTCATTTTATTCTGCCTCTTCGTAGCTCACCCTCAACATAAATACATAGTCCCTATTTGGCCCCGTCCATAGACATTCTCATTCAAGTTAATTCAAACAAGACGAGCGTGTCCTTCACAATGAGGCAAAGATGGAAATCAAGCATTATTTTATGCAGATGGAAAATAGGATGTAGACATGTAGACTCTTGTGGAAAATACTTTTTTTTTTTTTTTTTTTATATTGCTGCTCTTTTATAGGAACAAATACAATAGCCACTTTGACAATGTCCATATAAGTTTCTGAATCATAAGCAGCATTTGTCAAAGCTTATGGCTAATATGTCATTTGATAGTTTTAAACATGCATGTGTTGTCATCCAACTTAGGGATCAAATCCTGAAGCGGTAACCACTTTGGGTGCCTGAGTAAGACCATAGGCACCACGTCATGGCAGCCCACCTCTCCAAGTATGGATTCACTAAAGGTTAAATATGAATGCGATGTGTTAAATGTGCAAAATGTCCCCAAGGGGATGAATAAAGTCTGCGTTATTGGACAAGCTGTGCGGGGAATGATGATCAAAATACAGATCAGGTTGGAAGTGAATAAAAATCAGAGTGACAAAGAGACAACTATCTTTACAGAATCCAACACAGCGATTTAACAAAATTTCAGGGTTACAGTCAGTTTCCTCAGACCTGCTGATGGATTTAATGATATGCATCAAGTGGTATGAAGTGGATAAGTATGAGTTTTCTTGTATTTATAAAGGTGAGGTTACAACAGCGAGCTGTGCACACCAACAGATTAAATATTTGCACACTTGAAATATTTCACGAAGCCATTCTGATATGTTTGGAGCAGTTTTTGGCATCAGCTCAAAGAAACATTTGCAGAACCAGAAAAAGGTGGAGGCTTTCTGCTTGGGGTTAGTTCACTCCTGGTCCTTGATGGCTGCATTCCTGCACACCTTCAACGTAACCCCACTTTAACTGAACGTAAGGATTGGCTTGTTATCAGGCTTTCTGCAGAACTTCCTGATGATAAAAAAAATATAATCCAGGTGTGTTGGAACTGGAGAGCATTGAAAACATGTTATCCTGGAGGACCAGAAGTGCCCACCTCTGGGTTAGAGGAGAGAGAGAGGGAGAAGAGAGAGAGAGAGAGAGAGAGAGAGAGAGAGAGAGAGAGAGAGAGAGAGAGAGAGAGAGAGAGAGAGAGAGAGAGAGAGAGAGAGAGAGAGAAAGAAAATAATTGGATAGAGACAGAGAGTGATAAGCAACAAAACAAACCACCATTTTAGAGCTCTCTCATTTCTGAAATGCAAGTAATTACATTAGATCAGATTATTTTTAGGATCATGTAAATGGGCCCATGTTTTTCTTCTGACAGATTTAAGCAATTGGACGTCTGTGTCTGGGGTTTGGCCACTGAGATGAATTATAAAATTGCCTCAACAGTTGTAATTTTATTTGTAAAGATGTTTTACAAGTATTAAAAGGACAAGGTCACCCTGCTGCACCAGACACCACTGTGACAATTTGAGAGTTTTTGGAGAGGCCCAAAACAATAAAAAAATCTGATATCTGATCCATTAAGTATTGTGTTCAAAGTCTCTTTCTTTAGCAAAGTGGCCAATCAACAATAAATAAAGCAGGTTTTCCTCTGTTCCTGTGGGAAGAGGGTGAGACACCCAAACAGGCAGAGCTCAATCATCTTCAATCAAATGCTCGGTTTCAAATCCATTTTCTCTTTCCCCTTCATCACCACATTGCACCTGCATTCATTGTGCTCTGTTGAGTCGCCTTATCTTTGATGTCTAGACTTACCATCGACTCATCTTCCCGACCTTAACCCTCCTGTAGCCTCACTCAGGTCTGGATCTCTCACTGAGTCACTCATCACTTCGTGAACTCGTCGCCAATCTTCATCCGTACTTCGACTCTCTGCCCACCTGCACTGAGTTACTCACCACTTCTCCACCCATCTCCAACTGACAAAAACAAAAAAGCTGGGAATGGACTCACCCATTTCTTAAGGTCTCAACAAATGATTGAATGGACACTGCTGGCTCCATCGCATCTTGCATGTAAATTGTTATTATGTTGTGACACAACTCCATATGGGAACACAAAGCAATGCAGCCTTTCATGCTATTAGGAAAACTTACGTTATATATTTTTAGGTAACTTTATGACTTCCACAACAGTCGTGCTGCTCAGCTGAATGTGATCAGGGTTGTTGTGATTGTAAATTTTTTTACCAGATGAGAAATCACAGTCATTCGTAAAATATGTGAAGAATTAATAACAGCAGAAGGGATTCTTCCACTTTCACTTTGTATATTGAGAAGTCATTGGGCTGTGCTGTTCTTCCTTTAATAAAACATGGAAGAACAGACGTCATTGTTATTAGGCATCTACTTTTGGCGGTAACTCATTCATAACTGACTAATCATCCATCTGACTTCGACACCGGCGGACTGTGGGCGACGGCAGGATACACCCTGGACAGGTCACTACTTGATTACTGTGTAAGCTGATAAATTGACCAACCCAGAGTTTAACTGGTGACCACTTGCTGTAATGCAATACTCTAATTAGTTTTACAATTTCATTTGCTGATGTAGTGGATTCACTCTTCATCACTTTTGTAGTCGGTTCAGCTTCTGCCTCTCTTCATCCAACAGTTAGCTTTACCATTATCTGAAGCTGTTGGCCCTCCAAATATTTGACCAAGCTTTTGGGCACAACAGTTATAGTGCTTCATTACATGTTAGGAGTTCATCTGTTTTCTGTTTGTCTTGTTTTTATTACTTAATAGTTCAACTTCCTACAACTAACTGATTTAACTTCAGATGAACTCAATGAGTGAATCAGTCATCAGATTGACCTACACAGTGAATGTGTCACAGAAAAACTACAATAGTACAGTACACAACGTTGCAATAGATATCTTGAAATCATGCTTCCACATACCAAGCCTCATTTTATTTATAGTCCCTTAAAAGGGGACTGCAATTGTTTTTGAAAAAGTAATTAGGAACTGTATAATACGCACAGTTCTGGTAATATTCTTGGTTTGGTGCATAAAAGTCTTGACATGGTAACAATTCCATTTAAACCACACAGTTACCCCAGAGTTGGTACAAACATGCCATCAAAACTAAACAAGAGGAGATGGTGCTTCACAAGTTTATGTGTGAATGTTGTTTTCAGAAGGAGCTACCGCTTATATATGTGTATTTGGCATCTTTCTCCGGTCCTCTCAGACGCTCCTCAACACTGTAACTGTGGCCACTGTTGTCACGATCGCAACTCGCGCAGATGTAGAAAAGTATTGAATGTCCCTGTTTTCAATTGAGTTTGAGGTCGAAGGTCAATCAGGAGCAGTGAAACAACACACACAGAGGAGGTGGGAGGCCTGTGCCCCCTGTCCTGTGGCTTTCAAATAGAAAAGCAGTGAGTGATATTTCTGCCGCACTGTGTGTATGTGGGTGTGTATAGAGGGGCTTTTGTGCTGAGTGACACACCCTCACGGGAAGTGCTCCCCTTTGCGCTCCGTTCCTGTAGGCGGACGCTTATTGGTGGAAGCGAAGGTTTGAGGAATTTCATTAGATGTGTTTGGGTGCACTGGATGACACTTGAAGATCCTTCTCAGCAGTAAACCAGCGACTGATCGAGGGTCTTCAAGGACTGCGCCAAGTTACAGTGCGACTTTGATCCTCCAGCCGACATCTGCCCTCACTCAGGGATGTTAACAGGCTGCCGCTGTGCACCTCTTCAAAGTTATTTATTGTCTGGAGGAGACCAATTTAAGATGGCACAAACCTTTATTTCCTCCTCAGCCTCCCGAGACCCTCGTTGCTCTTTTCCTTGCTGCCTGTAGCCGTACACATTAAAGGCTACTGGCCTCTTTTACACAGACCGCACTAATAAACCAACTCACTGACCCGTAGTTGAAATCCCCATTTTTTATTTAGACAACTGAACGGTCTTTTTACCCTGCTGCCCACTAAAACAGACTGCCATTGATTTGATGAGATTCTCTAATGCATTGACCCGCAACCAAACATTAATGCAGTATATATATATATATATATATATATATATATATATATATATATATATAGTAAATGTGTATATGTATAAACAGCAGATGGATGGATAGCTAAAGAACTCGCTTAGATCCACATTGAGTTTATAAGCTTCTTTAATGGTAAATATTTGAGTAAATGGTTAGCATGCCAGTTTGCACAGACTCCACTGTACATGATGAAAGGCCAACTGAAGTCATACGCGCTGCTTTGATTCTCATGTGCAGATGAACAGATGGCCACAGTCCTGCTGCTGAGAGGCAGGTCACAGAAATGCCACTTATTAAATAAAATAGCTTTACCGTTGCATTTTGATTCTGCACAAGGATTTTGCACTGACACTGAATATATACAATTTCTTTTGTTTTTTTTACATTTTATTTTATTTATTTATTTTATAATTGGGCTGCACTCCTATTGAACATTTCACTGCTTTTGCCATCTCGACACATGTTACACGATCTGGCTCGTCCCCCAACACAGTCCATCACACACTCACTTATGGTTATGGCTCTCATATCAATTAAATCTGAAGTTTACTGCCGAGCCCAAGTCAGCTAAATCCCAGATAAAAAGACAACCTGGTCTATCAGCTTAGCCACAACATTAGTTACATCGAAATTACAGTGAGCTGACGGACCTCCCCGGAAGTGATGGAGATAACAATGTAATTGTACTGAAAACAAAAATCCGTTAGTGAAGTAATTCTTGTATTACTCTAACCTGCTGGAGGGCTACAGGACTTGCTTATTTCATGCCAAAAAACAAGCATCTGAAGCATCTATCAATCTTATCAAAAATGAGGAAATAATGTAAGCTGCCTTGCAAGCTTGCTTTTTGTTCCCACAAATCCAGGGATAATATTTGGATGCTTGTGGCTTCCAGTTGTGATTTATGATCTTGTAATCTCTGCTGTCGTACAGTAATTGTTAGTTTAGCAATGCAAAAGGGCTTGAAGGCAATGGTATTCAAGCTCTGTGTATCTGTTGAAAAGGGGAGACCCAAAATAGGAGGTGCCCTTTCTCTGACCTTTCCGTCACATTCAGATTCACTCGGACGGCTGCTGCACATACACAGCAGAGCCTGAATGCTCCACTAAGCACCGGTGTGACGGCTCAGTTTAATTTCCAATGAGAGAACAGTCCTTCCCTCCTCATCCATCCTACTTATGTCAAAACAAGAAGCACGGCGGAGATGTTTTGAAAAAGAGGAAGCAAAACAAACTCCAGCCCTATCTCTTATCACCATAATAACATGTACACACACATCAGGCAGTCATGCTTCAAGCAAAAGTTTGAGCAAGATATCAGCTCACACAAAAAATCTGTTTCTACCACTGAGCAATGTGAGCAGAGATGTATGTTGTGCAGCTTATACAGCTGATGTACATAAGCAAGGATCACTCAGAAACACTGGAGAAAGTGGAACCGACATTTCATGCTTGTTGTCGACAGGAACGGAGCCACGGTGGATATGCACTGAGATGAGACTGTTTAGACACACTGAGACAAACAAGGCGGAATATGACATCTATCCCCAACAGGCCTCTTGTTTATAGTGGAGGTTTGGACAGAGAAGGTGTTTTCATTTCACTGCACTGTGCCAGGACCCGAGATATTTGAGAGGAAGAAGGACACGAAGGTCTATCTAAGAAGGACACGTGTATATCTTCAAACCTTTTTGTTTTATCCAGGAAAGCCTTCTCATTTGCTTTTGGATGGAAAAATACAAAAACATCATTAAAAAAAAAAATGGCCACAACCTTTCTTGCAAAGAGAAAGAAGCAAAGCAGAAAAGCGTCGGTGTTTGCTTGTTGAATGAGACATACCCTGGGGGGGTCAAAAAGGTTAAACAAACACACTGTGTGACTAGGTTAACACACTAATCTCTGTCCCCTTTCCTGGAGAAGAAAGGGCTTTTTGTTGAAGTGCGATCATGACGCCTCTCCGGCTCATTCTGCCAAATGCCATTTAACAACTTTGACTGGAGAAGCTCTCCTGTCTCCCTGGATCGCCTTCTGCTGACTCACATTCAAAGCCATGTTCAACTCTGTTTGGGAAATCTCGGCTTTACTGCTGCACTGCTTTTTGTCTCTGGCTGCAGTCGTACCAAGCGCAGCGGCACACCTTGTTGCATGGATACAGTCTTTATTAAAAAGGTTAAAAGACTCAAATAAGTTAATACAAGTAGAAAACCATGCGTGCTGGGCACACCATTGAAAATAATGCTTTGTTAAACACTTACTCTAATGAAGCGTTTGCTATGGAAAATAGTAAAAACTCTGAGAAGACTTGCGACATTGTTAAATTTGATAATAATGAATGGGGTATATTTATTGGGGTTTACTTAATAATTCAAATTCATCAGCTTCAGTAAGTATCAAAAACATGATTTAGGGTCAAATTTTACAAAACTACCAAATGACCATGACACTGGTATGAGGGCCGTGATGTGAGCCTACTTGGTACATTCATAAGGCTTACTTAAGGGCTCAATAGTACTTTCCTCAGGATGTGTTTTGGGCTTTTTTTTTTACTCAACCTAGCCTATTATGATCAAGCTCCTTCTTGCAGTACACTTGTGTCAACTCAGCTTGCTCTAATAATGCAAGACAGAAAAGCTGCAACTTAAAGTTCTCTCTTTTTCCACCTCCCCAAATATCCGTGGGCTCGAACAGTGGGTCATTATGGAGAGTGATCAGTGAAAGAGCCCATTGATTTGGTGGGCTGTGGGAAGGTCACGTATGGACTGGAGCGAGAGAGAGAGGGGTGGGGGGGGGGGGGGGGGGGGGGGGGGGGCAGTCATGTATGCATGGCACCAGATTTGGAAGTGCACGCGTCCCCTCAGGAACCCCTCCAAAGCATCCACCCATTTCCTCCGCTGGCGCTGAGGGTACGCAGCAGGCCCAACGCCTCAGACCGCTTTTGTGAGAGCGTGTCAGCCAAACAACAGCAGTTCAGGCTTATTGCAGGAGGAAACGTGGTTCTTGTTCAGACTTTCCTCTGCCAGTGATCAAACGTACGCGCTGCCAGTTCCGAGAGGTGAAATGCTTTTGACAACCTATGGAATAGCAAACTGTGAGAAAGGGTGTTCTGTGCAGAAACAAATCACACAGACGTCATTGTAGCCGGAGTGTAATGGTCCGAGGTAGTGATAATTAAAGAGGGTGAAAGGTCAAAATGGAAGCTGAGGCAGGTGAACACACACTCGCCCCACACACACTCGCCCCACACGTTGGCGAACAATTTGACTTTTCTTCTCATCACCTGCTGGCTAAAGTGTGTATGACTTAATTTACAGTACACATCTTGTAACATATTTTGAGTGACGTCCTGGAAAGTTCCATGCAGAAACATTCTCCTTCCGTTAAGGGTTGGTCATTGCGGCATAGAGGTGATGAAGCCCCTGATGTGAATCAGATGTTCTGCCTCATCACTCTGCCCATAAAGGAGGAACCCATGGACACACAGGTGTGACGGTCGGGCGTGGACAGACAGAAGAGCCTGGAAGAGGCAGCAGCGTTTGGTTTGTGTTTTGTTTCACTTTAATAAAAGTATGGTCTTGGAAAGCCTGGACTCTGTGCCTCTGTGGGGGAACCCGGTGGTGGCAAGTGCAACTGCTACAGTCGTATCTCAGGAGAAGCATGAAGAGGGAAGGTGCAGCCCAGTGCGAAGCATTCATCAAAAGGAAGACAGTGATGATCTTGTTTTTACACTGAAACACTGGAGACTGTCCTAGTATGCATTACTCTATAGTGACAAAAACTATACTCTAATTTTCGAGTGATAAAACTCCTCATGTGCTCATATTTTAACCACTTTCTGCACACGACTGAATCTTTCATGACGCGCTTGGCGGTATAATGGAAGAAATCCACAGGAGAGAAATCTCGAGGTCTGAGGACATAAATACAGTCCCAAAGGTATTTAGCACCTCCAAAGTTAATTTTTACTTTTTATTTGAAAGTTTTTACACTGATTAACAAAATATGATCATATTTTAGAACGCTGTTGATCTACACTTTGATTTGCAAAGTGGAATAAAATCAACAATTGAAATCAAAATGCAAATGACCATTTCTCACTAGATTTAGAGTACAATCCCATCTCAGTCTTTCTGCTAAACATACATTGCTGATTAGAAGTAGGTAAAACTCCAATTTGAGATTTGTTTGGAGAAACATCGTGAATGCAATGATCTTTGTGTATGTGGACTATACTGTATTTAACTATTTTAATTGAATATCGATTCTGGATGACATGATGATGAACAGTTCTAGTTCATGCTTGATGCTATCACAACTGTTCATACTTGCGGATAAAAATATTGATCAAAAATCATTTGTTCTACACAGATCCATTCATCTTTTAATTTTTCACCGAATCTTTGCAGGTCACAATTGACATAAATATTTCTGATCTCAGATCAGCTGTTGTGACATTATGTATCCATGTGTATCAGAAATGCCACATAACTTGGATAACTACTGTCTTGAGAGCAATGTGTCTCTGTGTCGTTTCCTCGCCTACACAGCTCGAACACCACTGCCCCTCCTCACACTCCCCCTTGCACTCCACACTTGGTGTGTATTGCATCATTTGGATGTCTTGAATTAATTACAGAGGAGGAAGACAGCCAACACCAACCAACTTTTGGCACAACGTTCACTCTCCATGAAAGTCAACACAGGAACAATTCAAGCAGTCTTTTGTCAAGCCAACATATAATTACATGCAAATACTGGAAGTCGTGTTCTCATGACAACAACTCTTGATTATAAGTTACAACAGTTTTTTATGCATAATGCGATCTAATTTTTGTTGACTGTTTGGATTAAAACGCAATAAAAAAGCATTGCTTTCTGCAGCTGTACACCCTCCTGTTACACTCAGGTTTGTGCAGAGCTTTTTTCACAATAAAGTATGTTATCGTCATCAACTGGACATTGCACTCCATTCTAACAAATAGTGAATTAAATACGTTTACCATTTTTCACGATTTTATTTACAGTATACACAAAGAAGTAGGCTAAGAAATCTCTCAAAATATACCTTGAGGATTGTATTTGTCAAACAATAATTTCCATGTAATGAGATTGTCTTATCTGTGTTCAAACCACAGTACTGTTTTCACAGCTAATTTAATTTATGTTCACGTTTATAGGATTTGCTTTATAGCCTCCAAACACCGTCTTTCATCTGTCGAATGACACATTAAAAAGTGCCGTCCCCACACTGCTCCGAACTTGAGTGGAACTCTGTTCCCTATAGTTTATACAGTGACATCACAATCAGGAGCTCTTTTCCCACCATACAGCATGTCTGTAATTACATCTAACAACTACGTGTGTGAATCCTTTACCATCAGACACAGTGCAGGAAGTGCGGGCCAGGTGTTGCTGTCAGTGCGTGGCAGAATGATTGGCGGTAAGAGAGAAAACCCTGTGTTTGTGGGTGATTTCATTCTCAGTAATTGTATTTGTCTTTGTCTGCTGCCTCCTCCTCTTCCTGACCAGAAAAGCCTCACGGGGATAAACAAAAGCCAAAACACACAGGGAAAAAGAGGGGGCTGTTGTTTGTGATGTAGACTGGATGGAGAATTCATGGAGAATGTATATTAAAGCAGCTCCTTTCCACCTGTGACTAAGATGCCATAACAAGAGAGCAGGCCTATAAAGCATCTGGTTCAACAAGGTTGTAAAAAGCAGAGTCATTCTGTTAATAATACAACTAGTTATAACTGGAAGAGTTATATTAGATGTCATTACATCACAAGTAATGTCTGTGTTTTATCTTGCTGCTCATCAGAGCATGTCAGGGAGGAGCTGCTCACATTGACATTGATCTTTGGCACTCTGGCCTTGACTGATATCCACATGAAGCTTTTTTTTTTTTTTTAATCATTGCTGAAGCTTAAAGGAGAAAAGCAATTTATTCACACCTGATGTATTCACCACTGACTCTGTGACCCTAAATTGAATGCAGCAGGTATAAAAGATTGATAGATTAAAATGATCATCAACATGGTTATTGTAGCTATACATGTCATTCAACATTGATTTTCAGAAAATAAGGAATCCTGACAATGAATTGTGAATACATTTACATTTAATGGGGCTCCAGGCAGCTTCTGGACAGTCTGGCCAAAAGTAAACACAGATATATCATCTTTCTGGACAACAGTTTTGCAACAGCATGCACATTTTCTACCAATGGAGGAGTGAGATAGTGACGTGACTTTGAATGTGGACTGTGGACACTGCAGGTAAATCCAGTGCCAAACGACCCCACAGACCCTTCAGAATGTTTGCAAATGACTCCAGATTGCCGGCCATAATAAGTGTAAGCCAAGTCCACAAGCACAGACCTAAATTAAACTGAAGGGTGAGACTTGGGAGGATGGAATCAGAGGTGGAAAGACTGCATACCTTGGCGAACTGGTGGAGCTCCAAGTCTTAGTGCTCTGCTGCCAGTTAGTGAGGAAAGCTTTTTTCTACAGACAGAAGATCCTGTTGATGCCAGACCTGAAAAATCCCTATGTCCATTCAGGCTGTGGGATGAATGAATGCATCAACAGCTTCAACAGGCACTGATTTAAAAAAAAAATGTTTTTGCTACATTTAACTAACAGGTTCTGGTGCTTCGTTCACTTTGAGGTATTTCCACCAAATGTGCATGGTTTGTCATTAAAAAAAAAAAATAAAAAAATAATCATCACAATAGGCAAAAGGCAGAGTGCCTTGACCTGCAAAGATCATGATTTTCAAGTTCCCTAAAGTGGAAATGATGAATGACGGTGAAAAAAACAAAATGCATTTGAAAGGACCAATATATTTTGTGTTTGATATGTTGCTCAGGAGACTCAGGACTCTTGACCCTGGAAGCATTTAATTTACATGTGGTTTACTTGAAAACTCATCTCTGGATCTCAGGTCCTGAAGCATAATGAGTCAGGGCATTCCCTGCACCAAAGAAGCAATCTGCAATAAACACGATGAAGACCGGGCCTGAACACGTTGTCAAGTGACAGAGTCTGGATAGAGTTTATAGTACATGGTGCTAGAATAACAAAACAGTTTTGAATTTACATACATTTTGTTTTCTTGGTTCACTTCTAAACACTTTACAGCCAGGTGGACGACTTCCTCCATCCTTCCATCCAGCTGTTTGAGCACTGTGACCACCTCTGGTGGGTGTGCTGGTGGTACCTCTCAGGCTCTCATGCATTCCTCATTCCCTCCGTACTGCCAACTGGCAACCCGCCTAAAACCTCCCAAATCACTTCCAGCTCCTGATAAACACATGGCAGATGTTTGTCGTCCAGATTAGTTATTCAAACACAGAATCAAAGCCTGCTAAACAAGGTGATCACGAGGCCGTTAGTTTTGTGCAGGCTCACTTTCGGCTGGACACTGATGGGTATCAAACAGCGACTGCTTTGATGGAGCTGCTGGCAGTGTCACTCCTTTCTGCATTCCCCATGGTTGACTTGAAGTCATTCAGCATGGAGTCGGGGATGTTGCTGCTGTTTTATCTCTGTCTGGGTTTCGGGTTTAGCTCAGACACATTACACGTCTGAATTACAGCTGTTGGTTTGTACTTTTCTTAAGCGTCTAGCAAACGCAATACATGTATGGTGCATCCTTTTCAGGGACAAATGTAGGAAGTTCCCAAGAGGCTTAGGGCTGCTCAAGTTGTGTCAATAATAGGCAGCGAGTTCAAGGTCTTGGTTGGAGTGGAAATGAACAAAGCAATCGATTGTGGTTTGACTGTCTGGTTATAGTTGACAGCGAGGAGGCCTGGAATGCGTAGATTGGGAGTGAGATTAAGGGATTGAGGATGTTGCGCAGTGTTTTAGAGGAAAGGTTTGAGAATCTGTCTTGACATGGATGGGCTCCGGTCGGGGCCTGATAGAGGCTGTCGAAGGAGAGGTGGGGGTGTCTGCTGTTTTATTATAATACATAACTGTTGGATGATTATTTTAGGGGGTGAAACAGACAGACAGGATCTCAGAACATACTAAATAGTAGACTGGGGTATAGAAGAAGGGGTTCAATTAAACAACAAACAGCTTTGCCTGTTCCTACTAGTTTTTCCAGATATAATTAATGTTTATATGCCTGTGTGATATGAATGGGTTTATGTGGGGGTTATGGGTACATTTTTACATGAACTGTGTGTATAAATGAGTATATAGCTGAACAAGACAATTTTTTTTAAGGTAGACATGTCTGAAACAAGTTATCACCACCATCAAACTCAAAGTGTGTGATTAATAGCATGGCTGGAAAAACTAACACACAATTCAGATGAAAATCACATCCACACAGTCTGGACCAGGTAAGTTGCATTCTAAGTTCTAAATTCCTTTGGAATTTGCAAGGAAGAGCTTTGTTTGGTTTAGTTTGCCATAAATATTTATTATTCCAGACAAATACAAGTGAGTGGGATAGCAGAGTCCTGTCAGGTCTATCCATTTGGCAGCAAAACTTTGATGTTGTCTTGGGGGTTTGAGGACAAAATATTCCAGAGCTTGTTGCCAATGGCGTACAAACACTGTGTGACGTGACCCCATATGAACTTCAGCAACTCATTGACTCTGTATTGGTGGCCTTTTGCTTTAATGCCACCAGATGAGTTATTGCAGAAAGGGGTTAATATAATAGAAATTCTGAATCAATGGAAATAAATGTTTGAGTGGTGATGCAGTATCTTGAATTTATGTATGGTCATGCACAGACAGACGGGCAAGCTGATGTTGATGGTAGTTACATGGTTGGCAAAAATGCATGCCACTTTGGAAAATGAAATACATGTCAAATTGAAAATATATTTTTTTAAATCAGTAGAAAATAAAGGTTGTTGAAGAACAAATAAAAACAGTCTAGAATGTTGAATTAGCATATGCTGCTCTGAAATAGTTTAAAATTGCACAAGTTAAAGAAAACCCAAGCATTTTGCAATGAAGAGATGGAGGAAAATATAAGATTCCTCCACCCTGCTCTGCAAAAATACTCAACTCTATCAGCCCGGCCATCTTTTTAACCTCAGGAGTGAGACTCCTGACATAAAATATGCAACACACAAAGTTCCATGGGTTCACTCTCCTTTTTATCTCACCATGATGCACACGGCCTGTCAGACTGACACTGTTGCATGGGGCTGAGCTGCAATAAGTACAACTTGATTGTGGTCACTATTAATGCAACTATAAAGCAGTATGTTTTTCATTTTGATAAGCTTGTGCACTCCCTGTGCATCAGTTAAACAATTGATCCCATTTATTTAAGATAACAATTTAAGCCTTTACCCTACAAAGGGTTGTAGGTATTGGAATTAGTTATTAAAACATTAGTTATTTTCAAATGCATGTTTTTGGACTGTGGGAAGAAACTGGAGTACTCACACAAAACCCATGCACAGAAAGACAAGCACAATTCTGCAGAGAGAGACTCGAACCGAGATGTAAGATTAGATTAGATCAAACTTTATTGCTCAGTATGGGAAATGTCCATCAAGGAAAGAAAATCCAGCAGCGATACAGTAGCAAAAAAGAAAAGTAGCAGCACACATAAATAAACATGTCGATAAATATACAGATTTCTTAATCATATCTAATATTGCATCTGTGGTTCTTACTTAATCCTTTCTCTGCATTTAACCCTTCATATAGCTACTTACCCTTAAACACATGCTGAAGTACTGAAGTCAAGGGCCTCAGTCAGTGGTAACCTGTCAGCAGTAGGATTCAAATCAAAAGATTTCCAGTCACAGACTTACTTCTCAAACCACCACAGTCCTAAAAAAGAAGGTGCTCTGTGCAACATACCGTTCTTGTGAGTCTTTGAGGACACTTTGACTCAGACAGACTGAGATGAGAGATCTAACCACCAACCTTTGGATTGGAACACAACCCGTTCTACCAACTGAGCCACAGCTATCCTGATTATACTGCTATATATATACACACACACACACACATACATATATATATATACATGTATACACACACACACACACACACAAATATATATATATATATATATATATATATATATATATATATATATATATATATATGTATATATGTATGTCCTCGTCTGTGTCTTCATGACTAAAAAACAAAAAACAAAAACACTGCTATAGTAGAAACCAATGACAAAACACAAAGTTCTAAATACTCAGTGAGCCTGTGACAGTCACCTCGTCAGCTTGAGTGTTAAATAACCTTCGTCTCGCTCCCAGACTGCCGGGGTATTCCTCGCTATCAGACTTCACTGCTGCCTAATGTTGCATAACTCTCCCACCATAAGTATGTAAAAGGCTGGAGCTTGACCTTGGCCTCAGATATCCTCTCTGCTGTCGCAGCACTCAGATGCATCACTTTGTAAAAGGAACTTCACTTTATGCCTGCAACAGTAACCAAGTCTCATCCTGAAAGCCGTGGGATGACAGCATCAGCTGGTTATTTTCTGTTTATTATGCTCTGTAAACGTCAATCATGCCAGACATTAATAATCAATGTTAATATTATTATTTTACCAGCCCCTTTATTCATTTATTATTTATGTACACATATTATGCAACTAAGGTTTATAAAGGTAATTTCCATTATGAAAATAAACATAGTGGTTCAAAACAGTATAATAAATGGCCGTACATATTTCTTTGTGACAATTTTACACAATCATTTCTAAACTGTGCAGATATCGTGACAACAACAAGAACGTAGCACCTGCTGACACAGAAAAGACCAAGTTGAAATTTTTAAATCCCAGAACCTTAACATTGGCAATGATCGACATTTGGTTGTTAACTTTTCTACAATATTTTTTGTCATGTAAACAGATGGGAGATTTCTTTTTACATTCTTCAACCAATACTTTTTTTTTTTTACAACCTTCATCGATTTAAACTTTTTCAAATAAAAAAACATCTTTAACATTTTTAATATCTTTTAGACTTTTTAAAATATTTAAACTTTTTAGAAAAAAAATATTTTAAACAATGGACGGGAACACCCTTCAAATGACCTTTAACCTCCTTCAATTTTGAACTGCTAGAGGTCGGCTATACTTTCAGCTAGAGATTTCATTTAACTTTTAAAAACATTGCCGCATTTGTCAACTATTCAGGTGACAGTCCCGCAAGTAGCGAGGACCTGGTTAATGCTGCTTGCAGCTTTTACTTCGAAGTATTGGTTCGAATTTGACTTGAGCCAGTAAGTGTATTCTAGGAATAATACAGATAGACTTATGTACATATGTTACTTTGTCTGAGATAGGCTCCATGCAAAAATTCAAACATGTAAATTGAATAAGCTGGCCACTTTATGTTGTAAAACAGGGTTGGTTAAAAGTTAATACTGATTTTGTAATACCTTGTATTCTTATTAAAGTATTTGTCCCATGCATAATTGAGTACAATCTAAGCATTGTACAAAAGTGAGTACTCATCCCACCTCTCTAATCTAATTTGTCTGAGTGAAGCAGTGAGTTCACCTCCTGCAGTGTCAAACTATCAGGAGGATTAAACCATGTGTTACTATTTGTGTTCTGGTGTTTTGCAACTGTTGCCACAAACAAGAGGGAGTTTGCTCGCATCAAGACCTTGGGTAGATAAGGAATAAAAGCAGGCTTCCTGATAAAGAGGCAGCAGGACGCCTTCGCCCTCAGCTGAGACCTGCGGCCGGATCCTGCGCATCCACTTGTTGAGTTCACCACAGTTCACCGGAGCGGCTCTATTTAAAGCGGCGGCAGCGGCGACATGGCGGCACGCGGGCTGGTCGAACGGGAGTCGGTGGACACCGAGATGCACAGGTCCGAGGAGAAGAACAAAAACTTCGTGTACACCAAGAAGAGGGGCTACGATGTCACCCGGAACCCGCTCCTCAACAAGGTAAGGTAAAGCCGGACGCGCGCAGGGAGTTTCCGCCTCGTTTAGGTGAGAGAAGCGGTTAAACATGAGTTGCCTTCACGGGCCGTGGGAAATAAGACCACTCCACTTTGAGCGTCAATTTTAAAACCTCAGATTCAGCTGAACATGTGATTTTTATTTCAAACGTGGATGTCGGAGTTTAACTTACTTTTAGCAGTTTTAAATGTCTTGAAATCGTTAGATACAGACACATATGTATTTCCAATCTTGATAGAATGTTCACATCAGGCCTGCTTTGAATTGAGCTCACTTCTTATCGTTATTCTCCACATTAGCAGCATCAGTCGCTGTGTTGGATAATTAGTGTCTAACAATTTATTCATCCAAGTGTTTATTGTTTATATGTTATGTTTGGTCAAGTCACCGAGGGGTAAGTGAATGGAACATTATCCAGGGGGTTTAGGTATGAGCTTTAGACAAGGTTATATTTAGATTTAAAGAGACCAAACGTCTCTCTCTCTCTCTCTCTCTCTCTCTCTCTCTCTCTCTCTCTCTCTCTCCCTCTCTCTCTCTCTCTCTCTCTCTCTCTCTCTCTCTCTCTATCTCTGTCATGTATCACGTTACAGGGACACAGACAGTATGACAGTAACACAATCAAAAGCAACTCTGAATTCCTTTTCTGTTGTCACAGTTGTAATAATCCATGTATGATCATTTTATTCTAAGACAAAACGTACTTGAAATGTAGACGTAAATGAAAATTGCTGATAGTTCCCTAATAATCATGTTCTGACTGTGAATAAGGCTGAGCAGCATCCTGATCATGAGACAAGAGGATGACGTTGCATGTTGTTGCTGGAGGGAAAGCATATGCTGCTTGCATAACTTGAGCTAAACATTTGGTGTTACATTAGAGTGAAATTGATTCCCATGCCTCGCTTAGATGCAAAACAAAGAGCCTCTGGCAGCTCTTTTGAGCCTTTCTAGCTTTTTCTCCCGGTTTGTGTTGGTGGGACGGGCCCCCAGAGGTCAGGCTGTTGTGACAGCGTCTCTGTCCGTGGTGCTGACTGACCTTCAAAACAGCTCAGGGTCATTCCTATGTCAAGTGTGTCCTATATACACAGAGTGAAGTCGGGCTGCTATGTGTCAGACTCATTTTGGAACAGTCTATTTTTTACCCTGTGAACAAATTGTGTAAACGGAATCGTTTCACAGTTGAAAGTTGGATTAAAACTGTAGGCCTATCTGCTTTGTTTGACCAGGATACAGTATTCAAAATATGCAGCTGGCATTTTTTTTTTTTTTTTTTTACAATATGAGCTGTTTCATGCTGATAAATGTTGCAGTTGATTTTGTGCTGCTGGCCTGGTCGCTGATAAGTGAGATAGCAGAGTTCACACAGGCCAGTGTGTGTTGGGGTGAGAGAGGTGGAAAGTTGGTGGCAGCACAGAGACATTTTTGTTAGGCTGGGTAAGACCTCTGGCCCTGAGAGCACTGATTACAGGATATCGCCTGCGTGTGTGTGTGTGTGTGTGTGTGTGTGTGTGTGTGTGTGTGTGTGTGTGTGTGTGTGTGTGTGTGTGTGTGTGTGTGTGTGTGTGTGTGTGTGGCAGTGTTAGGTGTAAAATTGGAATGAAATGCTTGATGATGTTAGTTTAATCAGTTATACACATTTACAGTTGCTTTAACTTATTTTCTCAATGTTTTTAAGTACGTTTGATTAAAGAAAGCTTCATTGTCAATGAGAAATAGTCTATTTATTTGCTGTGTCCTACGAGCCAGGGAAATAGCGAAAGTAAATGTTGAGGGGGAGGTTTTTGCACAATAAATACAGCCACTTCCTCTTAAGTTCAGTAACGTGAGTATGATAGTCCTACTCATGTGCTGCTATTAAGTTGTACCTTTGAGCACTTGAACTTATTTGAATACTTATTTAATCGATGTATTGTCATAAATTCTTGAGCTCTTATACAATCTAGAACCCTGCCACATTCTAGAACTCTGACATATTCTGGAACTTTGACCCATTCTACAACTCTCACATGATTTAAAAATCTCACATGATCTAGAATTGCAACGTATTCTAGGACTCGTACATTCTCAAGCTCTGACTGACACGTTCTAGAACTCTTTCATATCCGAGAACTCTGACACATTCTACAACTGTATAACACATCCTGGAGCTCTGACGCTTTCTAGAATTCACACAAAAGGCTGAATTTCAAAAGCTCCCAGCGTGCAACACATTGACGTCCACTGTCATTTTCAAACATCCAACAGTTAAAAAGTAACTGATCCTCCATTACCACTCATCCTACTATCATGTCAGTATGTTTAAACAACAGTACTTATTACATGTATATTTTTTTATATTTTTCTACTAAACCAACAAGTAATAGGTGTCATCTGAAACAGCTCATTGTGGCAAGAATCCACAGTTTGATTTTCAAAGATACATCCCGATAAAAAACTGAGCAGCATTTTGAGCTGACACCACAGCATAAAACAGCGTTACATAAGATGATATCCGGGATCTTCCTTTGTGATGTCTTAATCTTCTCTGCTTTGACTCTGCACAAGCAACCCCTGCTTCCTTGTGCGCAAGCTCGACTTTGGGGTGTTAATTTGCTTCTCTGAAGTCGTCTTTCACGCTAAAGATTCTGATTTTTCTGTCTGTGAGCTCATCTTTGTGAGGCTGTAGAAAAGATTTGTACACCTCATCAGTTTTGTCTGGCCAGGCCCAGTTCCCTCCACAGCTTTTCCAAAGTGCTGTGTCTAATTAGACTGTTTGACTTCTCAACCAAATGTACCTGGCAAACCGTACATTTTGCTTTGAGACAAATGAGTATTAGGTTGAACAGAATGTGTTTATATTCATTGATTGAATGAAGTTTTAGTCTTGCCTGAAAATGACGGGAGGAAATCCCAAAGATCTTGGAAGATCTGAATAAATTCCAAACATTTGTGAATCTATCATTTGCTTAATTATGTCAATAGCCTTAATCATCTTCATTAGAGTCTTTGCTTGGTTTATGACATCTGGCCTGCCACTCCTGACAGAAGTTTACACTTTATAAATGAGACCAAATCGTCATATAATTATCTGTAAGTGGCAGACTGGCAATTTAATGGGAGAGGCTGAGAACATTAATAAGTAGGCGTCAATGCTTATGTCAGCAATGGTAGTTTCATCGTGATCAGGATGGGGCTTCAGGTTTGAAATGTTGTGGTAGATATTCTAAAAACATCATTTCTTCCTTCACGCACAAAACATTTTTATTTATAGACAGAAGGATCACTGGCCAATATGTTTTCACAATCCAAGGAGATGTTGTTTGATGTCCATTGAGCTCAAAAACCACATTTTAAATAGATGCCGTCTTCAATTCTCACGTCCTCACCGCTTAATGACTTAACAGATAGTTTGTAAATACAGACTTTAGACATCAAAGCAACAAAAATAAGCATTTTAATTGTGCTGGTGGTTATTTACAGATCCATCCAGCTCAACCTTCTCTGTTCGCAGATCCAAGAAGGCTGCAGCCTTTCATGTTTTCATGTCTTCCTGCTAAAACACCTTAATTTGCTATAGATATAATTCATAATGAAAAAAATTGAGAATGGCTTGTTTTTTCACTTTTTTTTTTTTTAATTGTTTTGGGTCATTCAATAAACACAATGCAGTAACTGTACTTGTCGCTCTTTTTGCCACCATGTTGAAAACCTCTGTTGGTTTTTCTTTTTAGGGAAATGTGACTCCCTTCTGATAAAATCTCCCTCACTGCTCTGATTTGAAATAGTTTCTTTTTCTCTCCAGACTAAGAGGGTGACTGTTTGTGGTGGAGGTCAGTCTGGAGGCCTCCAGCTCTGGCGCGGAGACCTGGCCCAGTAAACTGTTTGTTTACATCTCAATTTACACCCAAGGGGCTTTGAATGGACCCCAGTGTACAACAGGGCACTTAAAGAGGGGCGAGATATGGTGACCTGAATCCTTGTGGAAGAATCGGTGGTCTGCCACTCAGGATGTAACACAGTGCTTTGTCTCTTTTAATCAAGATAACTTAGACTGGACTTCAAATGTTTGAATGTGGGTCCTTTAAAAAAAGTGTTACAGAAATTCCTGTATTTTTTTCTCTTTCATGCTGTTCACTTATTGCGTTTTGGTTTCTTCACTCTTTCCTAGTGGTGTGAAGACTGAGCGCGACAAGAGCCACATTTATTTGTTCTACATTTTACAAGGTGGCGTTTCACTACACTTAAAAGCGGACCGTCCGGAATGAGCTCAGAGTTTGTGTTGTCACATTGTTCTCAAGGAATATTGTGTGATTTTAATGAGGTTTTGTTACGAAAACAGAAACAAGCCTTTTTGGAGACTGTGACTGACTTCACTCAGCACAAGCCACTCAATTTTCTTTTAATCCTCTTGAATGTGTAACTTCTGCTCCCCTTCTGCTACGTAACACTTGAGCCGTACATGTGTGAGGCTTAATGAAAAACCAAGCCATGAAACAAATGCTCAGTTAAAAGTTCAAAAGTGTTCACAGTTGCAATATCTTCCATGTCGGATGATTTTTTTTTTTTTGTCAGGGGATGTAAAGCAACTGAAGCAGCACCACATGGGTTGTTGTAGATACTCATTTGTAATAGAAAGGGTGTCCCTGATTGCATGCACTGGTTTTGCATGTTTTCCATCCAGCTGTTGTTCCTCTACACAGCTTTATCCACCAGGGCAGGGTATGTCCTGGACGCCAGTCCATCACTGGACAAACTATGGTCTAGAGCAGCGGTGGGGAACAAAATTTCCCAAAAGGCCACTTGAAAAATTAGCTCTACTTTTGAGGCCAGAGACGTAAGTTGACTTAAGTTTTGCTCAATAGGAATTGTCTCTTGATAAAAAGCAGTTTATTACATGATTACCATGAGAGACTGTTGCTCTGCCTGTCTGGAAATCACGATTATGTTTCTCTAAATGCTAAGTTCAGTAAATAAGTATATACTGTATATTTTCTCTTTTTTATTCACTATGAAACACACTTTTTTTGAGCTAATATCAAACTCTGCTAACCAAGGTGTTAGGCACAACCAATAATATAATAGAGGTAAATAATGTGAAAAATATCAACATTTTAGAACTAATTTACTTAATATGTTTTTGGAATACAGGAGGGAACCAGAATAAAAAAAGCCTCCATCAGAGGAAGAACATGCAAACTCCAAGTCCAGAATGAATCATCTGATGGTGAGGTGACAGTGCTCACCACTACATTACTGTTCAGCCCCATTTTAAATGTCCATGACCTCATTTGAGACTCTTTTGGGGGATGCTGTTCTTGCTTGAACCAAGATTATGTGTTGTGATTTGACCTCCTTCCAGCTGACTTTGGTTGAATCATAGAAAACAATGCCTCCAGCCTTTAATCACTGTTGGTTGTGTTGTGTTAACTTAACCTTTGGTGTGAAGTCTTGAAGGGGGAAAAAAGGTCTTTGTTTTGCAGCCAGCTGAACCATCTCGTCTCAGTCCTGTACATAAACTGTGGGCGAGGAAATTGGAGGAGAAGGTAGGAAATGACTGCTGAAGCATGGTAGCAGCCAGATATAGGCAGACTTCTGTGGTCGAGGCAGTGGCACTTTGTTGCCCTCAGTCTGATTTGAGCGAGCCCGCGGGGACGAGGTGTGTTTATCCCCCCGCTTCAGCTGGCCCACTTCACCTCTAACAGGAGCCAGTCAGAGCACAACCTGCTAATTGATGCTGAGGGACGCGGCGCTGAAAGCAGCCTGTCCTCACATCGTCAGGCTTCGATTTCCTTCTAATCTCTCCACACATGCCCGCGAGCCTGCGCGGCAGATGTATGGACACACACATGAAGCCTCACCTTACTCTTGAGTTCACCCCCGCCATTTCCAGAGGTGGAACCGGATATTATAGGTGTGTTTTGTGTGCGCTCACCGTGCAATAAAGAGATGAAGTGGGGGTGCGCGGTGCAGAAAGGCCCCTCTGTGGTGCCGAAGAGAGTGCTGGCCACGCTCCACAGAAGTCCCTCTGTCTCCCTGCTTGATCACGCCTTAATGAGGCATCTGTGTGAATCCCGGGCCTCAGTACGTCCCTCTGACGCTGGTTCCGCCTGCCGCTGCTTTGAAAAACAAAAACAACAACAACTCTTAGCGCCCAATCAGGGATGCTGTTTCACCTCAAACACTGAACTGAGCTGCTGGTGTGCCGGCGCTCAACAGATGACCATTCACCGAATCTGCACTGTGGGCAAAGGCGAGGACAACAACCAGTCAGTAGAAAAAGGCCGAGGAGAACAAGAACGATTACTCCACTTTATTTCTTGTCATCATTCACAGTTTTACCACACTGGCACATTTTGTTAGCTTAAAAACATCAAAGACGGCAACAATGAATCGTACAATCCCCATGAAGTCAGGACATTATGCAAGATGGGGATGAAAACGTCGATGCTAAATTTCAACAGGAGGAGAACCAACTCTTGTAGTTTAGAATTCACGTTTTTTTTCTGCATTAAAGTGCAAAATGACACGCACTATTGGTATTGAGAATTTGCCTTCATGAATTTGTAGTATCAGAGATGTGTTCAAGATTGTGAAAAATACTGGGAGGAGTTTATGCTAATAGATTAATGTAGAACCTATAATGTGTTTAGGAGGAGGTGCTAATCTCCTCAGTCTTCTGCAGAGATGCTGCTGTTATTGTGGTGAGAGGCATTTTCTAAATGGTCTCCCCAAATATATTTTCTGTGTTGTACCTCCTCTTAGGTCCTGCAATCTTTTCTGAATCTCATTTGCTTTTTATGTCCTACAGCTTTGACCATATCAGGTATTTTGATTTTCTTTGTCTTTTTTAAAATGTTTTGATATGTTATGTAATTCCTCTCCTATCACTACCACGTCCACTTTACATTTATGCTTGTTTACTTCAGTGCTCCATCTGATCACTCCATGGATACCACAAGTAATGACAGAAACAATACTATTTCTAGTAGATAATCCTCATGTAAGCAAAGCCTAATGCACGCAAACCCTCATTGTGAAAACAGTGCTAGAAGAAAGGAAGAGACATTGTTCATCTACAAAATGAAACCATGATAACATGGAGGCTGTAACAGGGGGGAAAAACTGGCATATGATCAGTTCATCAGTTTGTATATTAAACTGCGGCCATTGACTATTGCTGACAGTCACACTCCCCTACCGCCTAATAATATAATGCAGCTCATCATGATAAACACATAGTAAGATATATTTTTGCTTTACTAATTTTAAGAGAAATGCTTCAAGAAGTTAAGAGAATAAGGGCTACTGGACAGAACAAATTGTCTTGTACTTCAACTGTATACAAATCTGATAGAGTTGCTATAGATTCTGACTAAACGCTTCAAAAGAGTTTTAATGTGTGCTGTATACAGACAGTATTTGAAACAGTTGTATTTTATAAGTGTGTTTGTAATTGGTCAATGCAGTGATTTTCAGGAGTTTTGTATTTGATGCTCTCTGTCATGCAATAACTTTTCTTTATTAATATTATTTACCAGATATTGTAAAATCCCTCAAACTCTTTGCATTTTTTTTCTAAAGATAATTCTTAAATCTTGATCTTCACATTTTTGACTGCATTTCAATGTTCTACTTATGATAAGTCACATTTCTGACCCATTAGAAAAATATTTTGTGAGATGTTCCATCAGTTTTCTTTATACAACACATAACCTTTGAACTCTTGAAACCTGTCTTAACTTTTTGGATTTGTTCCAATTTTGGCAAATCTTTCTATTTGAACTTTTTATATGCTGTCTTTATAATAGATTGAATTGATGTAACTGTGTCCTGTTTTTGTTTAAACTCTACAAAACATCCTCAATTCTCTGCATTCACTTGCTGACATGTTGTACAGGCTGCTGAGTTGTTGTTGTCTTTTTTTAAATAAAGGGCGTGGGGGGGGGGGGGAGTACTGTCATTCACATATATGAGCTCTAAATCCCAGGAAAACTCAAGCTGATCCCCTTGATTAAACAATGAGGTTTTGTTTACTGGGGTCTGAGAAATTCACAAGCTGTACGCATCATTTGAGTCTGTGAAAGGCAAATTAAACAGAGCCCAAGGCCAGACTGTGTTGTAATCAAAAGCCCTATTTGTAACCACAGGCTCTATACATGACATTGTGAGATGGCTGGCTTTTCAGATGGCGAAATGAAGAATCTCTGTTGCTTTACAGCGATGAGCCGAAACGTGTCTGATTGCTCACTGAGGATGTGCTGCTCTGCCAAATAGCAGGAGTTCTGATAACCCACTGTGGCAACTGGCACTTATTAAGCTCTCATGTTGGATTTACTCTGGTTTGGCTGCAACACTCAGCCCATTTTTCACCTCCAGAAACAATCTATTTTCACCACCAGTTTTAGATTTTGCTTGAGCTGACTAAATTTAGCAACAGAGAAACAAATGGCAACGGATACAGTTTGATGGTTTGATTCCAAAGCAGAAATGATTCTGTTTTTTTGTGGCCCGAAATCTTCTCCTGTGTCGCCTGTGGCTGGTTTCTCGACAGTCAATGAGTTTTCCATGTGAGACATGATGTGATCAAGGCCTCATATGTTTTTTTTTATTATTATTATTGGCACTTTAACAGAATTATATCATAGCAGGAGATGCCAGTGATGAAAATTTGTGATGAGCTGGCAGTAAATTAAACCATTGTAGTCTGGATTGTTGCTGAGTCATTATGTCAGTATGACACGAGTCCAGGGTTTAATTTCTCTTCAGCCTGAACTCGTAAAAGCGCTGTGCTGACAGCTGTCTGTGTTGGTGAAGTATTGCAGCAACGTTCCGTTTGTGCTCTGAACCAAAGTTCCCATGGACGTACAGTTTCAGCTCTTATCACTCTCCCAAGCTCTCTGGCGTTCTTCTGTTGTACAATCATGCTGGGACCAAGGGAAAAATGATTTTTCTTACTGATAGCGTGCAGCGAAAGAGCGATAATGCCCTTTCTTCCAAGTGCTTTTTTTCTTCTTCTCCATAATACTTGTTCTTAAACTTTGGAAATTTATGGAAAATGATCATACCCGATTTCTTGTAGAGATTGAGATAATTGACACCACACTTGTGAAGAAAGTTGTGAGGGGCTGGCGATTTAGCTTAATCCTGAGACTGAAAGAAGTGACAAGAAGTTGGCAGAAAAAAATGGATATTTAAATGGAAAGTTCCAGGAAATAAATTAGAGAGAAAAAATATTTTCAGCACGATTTCTTTGTCAAACTATCAAATCAACTGATTGTTTTCCCGAGAGCCTCAGCTGTATTTTGTGTTTGGATTAAACTAGTATATGTTGGTATTCATCAATTGATGCGATATTTTCATTCTCATTTTCATTTATTCTGATTCTAGGGTTTACATTCTCCCAAAACCAGAGCTGTACACAAGCTATATGTCTTTAATGCTACTCATTTCAGGAAAGAAGTTAATTTCTTTGAAATGTATTTAACCTTAATCCATATTCTGCCAAATATTTTGGAAATATTAACCACAACATTTTCATTTTCCATTACTACTTGATTTTATTTCCAGACAAGTGGCTTACTTTCAAAACATGAAGTACAAAAACTAGGTCAACGCTTGCACATAACTGTATATGCATTACCTTTAAAAATTTTGTACATAACTATCATATTCTGACATTATTGAAACATCATTATGAGTGACAAACATCATAGGATGTTGTAGCATTGATATTCATGTCCATTGTGGCTATACAAGTGACTATACATTTTCACAATATCATGATGCACAATGTACTTATTGAACTGTGATTGTGTTTACATGCACTGTACATTCATGTTCTGCAAGTTCAAAATGACATCATTTAAAAAATGTGATGAATTGCATTGAGGTTCCAAAAATTTGTGATTATCCAAATGAAAAGTTGTAATTGATTGACAGCCCTAATTATTTCATACCTGGTCAGAATTCAGTGGCACAAATGCACAAAAATAATGGTAATAGCCCAAACACAAAATAAAAGACAAAATAATCACTTTCAACAAACTGCTCCGCTTCTGAGACCGGAATATAAAAAATTTAATAGATTTTCTTTTTAATTTTAAAGCACAAATATATTAACATCTACTTAAGTTTGTATTTATTGTTTATTAAATAGTATTGCCATGCTCAACAACATTGCATGTTTCAACCTAAATCGTGAAGCCCAAATGTCCCAGTTATATTTTACATTTGATCATATTTTTCACAGTATCTACACTACTGTGCCTGTTTCAGTAAGTTACAACTAAAGAGCCACAGGCACTTTTTTCTTAATTTTCTTCAAATCCCATTTCATTAATACAATCACTTTGTATGGGGATAAATCCTCACACTCAAAGATGAACTGATGAGATTTTTGGACCCAGTTAGTCGTGGTCATTGTGTGGAAATCAGTCCGTGATGATGACAGACTTCCACATGAACATTCAAAGGGTCTGTCCGTGACAAGTCTGGCTTTGTGTGTCATAATGGGAGCTACTCTGTGCATTTGTTAACAATTCTCGCAGCCTATTCCACCTGCTTTTGGTCAGACATTAGTATTGAGTGCAGCTTTGTTCTTTTGCAAATGCAAAACAAACTGTCTGGCAGGAATTCAACACAATTTTCTTCACTTTTGTTCTGCGCGTGCTGCAAAGACAAATGAAAGAGGATTCTGACGTTGGTATTATCTCTGGGCGGGTGCAGAGGCCACGCTGAAACCTCGGTGGGTGTGTATTACGGGCTGTTTAGAGGTGGGAGACGGTGGTTATGTGAGGTTGAACTTGATGATGTTGGCAGTCAGATTACAAGGCTTCGTTTAACTGAGCGGTGAAAATGGGACAAGCCTTTCTCTGTTCACTTTGAATGCAGAGCAACTGCACTCGTCAGGCTGCTTCACTGGGTGGACCACTGAGCTCCTTCGAGATGTGTGTGTCATGTATTTATGCGAGTGTGAGTGAGGGGCTGTCCCCCAGGTGTGGCCAGGTGCTTCAGTTTGACCGCACGCATTGCCGGTGACCAGACATTCCTCTGATCGACTGGAGTGAATCGTCCAGACGAGGAGGAATTGCACCTCCGTTCCCCTCCGGTGACCACCCTGTTAACCTGAGCTTTACGTACACACACACTCCCACAATAACGCACATGCTCACACACACACACACACGTGCTGTTACCCCACTGCCCCCGTAAGTGCTTTTAGCAGTGTTTTCTTCTGGGCTGGCTCAAATAAAGTGAGTGTAATACGATCAGACTGTCAATTCAACTGTCTGCACACACACACACACACACACACACACACACACACACACACACACACACACACACACACACACACACACACACACACACACACACACACACACACACACACACACACACACACACACACACACACACACACACACACACACACACACACACACACACACACACACACACACACACATGCGCTGCTGGCGCTCTGTTTATTCAGCAGCAGCTCCGTCCAAATCACAAAACCTCTTGAGCTCACTTTTGTGTTATTTTGTGAGCTGGGCCTTCATTCACAAGGGAACAAGAGGGAAGCCATTAGGTTGTCTGACTCAGAAAGAGTGAGACTATCTGAGCCTCATCACCTTCCTATGAAGCTCGTCTCAAGCACCCCGCCTCTCTCGGCCTGTCGTTCTCCCCTCTTCTCCTCATCAATGCCGCTTTTGTCTGTTATATTAGAGTGGTGGAGGTCTTGTCATGCCTTAACAAAGATGCGACAGAGAGAATGTAAAGGTAGTATTTTGTTTCAACATTCTCCAGCATGCAGATGTATGAGCAAATGTTTTTTTTTTTTTTTCTTTTGTCCCTGGGAGGAGAGATGGCAATCGTTGTGAATGATCCTGTGCAGACTGACAGCTTCTGTGAGGGGAAGGTTAATACTAATGAATCTCTGTAGTCTTTTGAGTGATGAAATTGTTCAGTTAAATATATTAATTTCATTGGAATCGTCAGTTTACTTGAAGGTTGTATGTCCTCTGGGCGAGACACTTCATGTTTTTATTACGGGTCAATATAAGTAACCTACATTCATTTATCCTGGTGGTATGATGAAGGAGCATTAATTAGTATTTTGTTGAAGAGTTTGCATGAACCCGCTGTGCTGTCATGAGTTCTTTCATGGCTTTTCCAGATTTATTGCCCACTCTAAAGACCTGCGTTTGATTGATTGGTATCTTTAAATTGGCTTTAGATATTTAGAATTTGTGTATACATTTTTTTTTTTTTTGGATTCCTTATGTTTCCTCTGACATAGAGTGGAAGCACATCAATGGCAGAAAGTACCATTTTCCCAATGTCATCCTGTGGTTATTCTGCAGTTAATTAAACAAATTAGTAAACTAGGGAATGAGAACTTTTCTTGTCTTGTTGACCTACTTGATGATAGACATGGTTCAGAGAGACACATAGCAGGAGTGAGCAGCAAAGGGGCTTCAAAAGCTTGTGAATCACTGGGTAACTGGCAGCCTCGCTCACCAGTCATCATCAACTTATGGAAGATGTTACACAAGTAGGGCGTCATGTTTGCCCTTTGAGACAGCATTTCAACTTTGGTGGCCTGGAAACCTGTTGAAGGTGGAACCCACTGGAGGAGCAGAATGTGCATTTAGTTATCTAAGGTACCCAGTGTATCGGGTGTCTATTTGTGGGGGAACTTTGCTTGGTTGGGTAGGTGTTTTACCCGGATGGAGGAAACTGCTTTTTGAACACTGAAGTGGGTTACACATCTGGATGCATTGGAACGATGAACGTGAGTGTACTGGACGCTGTGAGTTTTGGATATTAATAAAGAAACAAGGTGATTATTCAACAGTTAGGACTTTCATTCATCCAACACACCAGCACGCAGCGCATCAGTTAAGACTCTGATGTTGCAACTCATGGGCTGAAAACAACGACTTGGTCTCCACGTCTTTGCTCATACTCACCATGAAGCAGCTGCAGCGCTCAGGAACTCTCAGATGGATGGATGTGTGGAGTGGAGAGAGTCTATAACACCATGGACCTTCACATGGGAGGTCCCATTTTAATTATTCTTCATCACTTTTAAAAAATAAAATACAAAAAATAGCAGTTGAAAGTCAAACAGTGTCAGATCTTAACCAATCAGTGGCTGTTTGCCTGTTGTTCATTGTGTGTTTGTTATTGCTCCTGTTATGATGACGGTCTTATGTTCTTGTTAAATCAATTTTCAAACTGTGCACGTCCAGATGCGTTCAAACCACTTTTTTCAGGAAACAAGACTTCCAGTCACATTCAGACGCCTCTCATCAATAACACATCTACAAAAAGGCAGCAGTTAAAAACAAACTGGCAAACTATTGCTTTTTTAGGTGAGCTGTGAGTTTTATAATGCTTTACTTAACCAGTCTGACAGTGTTATGGGCTCATTCTCGCTTTTTTTTTTTTTTTTTTTTTTTTTTTTTTAAGAGCATTCATGTTTGTTTAGTGAAGAGGCAAGTTCCTTTCCGTTTTTTCCTTTACCGTCATGGTACTTTCAGGGGGCCGGGTGCTGTGTAGGTGGCCGTTCACACTGCATAAACTTCTGTCATCACAGAAACTAGCAGTGACAACAGGAAAGCACATTTCAGTGGGGCCCGGAGTATTTGCTCCACAGTTTAACATTCATTTAGTTGTACGCGAAGTGACAGAGGTGGAAGATGCAGGTTCACTGCCTCTTGACATGGTGCAGAAAGAAGCCCAGTGAGAATGCTGCTGTTGAAATGTCCTCGTTTTTGTTTCTCGGCATCGACGATAGACTGACGGTTATTTTGAGGCTCCCTCTGAGATTGGATTGGCTTTCTGTTGGACCACAAAGAGATTAATCGGAGATTTCCTGTTAAAGTTAGACAGGTCAGCTGGAGTACACTTCCCTGTAAAAGAGGAGTAGTCAGCCTTATTGTTGCAGCTTTTAGATTGCACTTATATAAGTGACAAGTAAACTCTTCTGTATATATGTGTGGTAACTAATAGATTCATGACTCAACTGTTCAGATTTTTCAGGTTTGACAAAAAGAGTCTTAAACCCCTGTAACATCCTCTAAGATGGTCAATGAATGCTGAAGCCCAATTTGCCCAAAAAGTAAATGTTTGGATTCCAAGCTTCATGTAGTTGCTGATTCCTTAAGGGCCTTTGGAAGTTTTCCCTGCAACACTCAGGCTCCTAAGGGACCTGAACTGTTCAGCATGAAAAGAAGGCTTGCCTCCAGGGAGCCCGATGCGTTTGAAGAGTTCTACGTGTCTTCAACCCCCACCCACTTTAAGGCTGCCCTCCCTGTGTCAACAGCGGCTTGGTTTTCCTGGTGCTTCGACCAACAAGCGTGGCCCTACATTCACCAGCTGACACCTCTTGATTTAAGGAGCCCCGCATTCGCATATTTGCTCAGGATAAGGAATTTAAGACCATCCTTTTTGGTGCGTCTTGAAGCTCGAGCTGCTGCTAGATGGAGATCGTGACTCACAGAAGTGACACAGGAGGTTGTCTGCCCGCTAAGTGCAGATTTGGACTAGAGATGTGCTGATCTTGTCAATTTTGAAGGCTTCATAAGACACACTCCTGGAACTGATGCATAAAGCTTCATACAGTAATTACAGCCTCTGTGTCCTATTTTTTTATTGAATTTGGTTAAATTTTATTTTATATATAGAGCGCCAATAACAGCTAAGCCAAATAATGGAACATTTTCGGAGAAAAAAAAACAACCTAATATTTCCTATTGATGCCAAGATTTAATTTGTTTCTCCCTTGGTTTTCACAAACTCCATTCCAAATATCTATTCAGATTATCTTAATTTCAACAATTGAAGAGGAGGGAGTAGATAGCTCTTGTGGCATTCACAGCAATAAACTTTTTCTTTCTTGGTGAATTATATCAGCACTGCTTAGAATAACCAAATGTCACATTAAAGCATTTTACGGGATGTTCTGTTTTTGCCAACAAGTGGCAGATTCCCCTTTTTCCCGTACAGCACACCACTTTTGCTGTCAGGACAATTTAAAGTGACTCAAGAAGAGAAAATGTGTTTCTGTTGAATCGTTGACTGTTTCATAATCTTTGGAATAACTTCAAATAGCATCTCCGATGACTGAACAGTATTAATCAAATATGATATGCAAACACTTTGTAGGATATTGTAATTGTGGCGTGACGTTAATGACTTTGTACTTTGGTCAAAAGTGAGCCCAAGAAGAAAAAGAGCAGGTAAAAATCCCGGTTTTAACGAGGCCAATAACATTTTCTTCTCCTTTTGATCATGTGTGCCTGCAGTTTCTTCCATCTTTTCAGAGGTTTAGGAGTTATTTCCTCGAACTTCAGGCTTTTTGCCACAATGTTTGATGTAACATTGAAATAATGGAGTGAAACATGATCTGTTGTGAGAATAATCTGCTGCAGTAGCCCTCCTTCTACTTCACCTGATCTGTTTATATGCGGATTGTATTGTTTGGCCAATATTTTGTTAATGTTAATATTACAACGCCAATAAATTGGATGTCTCGGCAGCACTTGGAGCAGCAAATTCATTCAGTTTCTTTCAGTCAACTTGGCAACTGTAACAGTGTCTAACGGGATTTTCCTGAAAATGTCTATTAGACAGCTGCAGCTAATTCAGAGCGCTGATGCTGGAGTCCTCACACACCAAGAGAATCAACCACATTAAGTTTTCCAGTATATGAGCTGGCTCCCTCTTGCACGGAGTCAAAATATTAGTTCTGATCTCCAAAGCCCTAAATAGTTAAGTTCCAATTTATTCCAGGTCTTCTGCTATGAGCATTCAAAAATCTAAGGGTCGTCTGGATTTTGTATTAATTTTGAACACTTTTATTCACCATTATGTTGACCTTTGAGTCTAAAACATAGTCATATTATTAAAGAGTTAACATGAGACTAACATTTTGCTTAACAATGAAGTATCTTTATCAGTCATTCATGTAAGACTTAGCCAACGATCGACGTGACATTGATTATGGACATTGTTGTTGATGTCAGCCAAAACGATGCTAAATGGAACAAACATGGATCCCGTACTTCATCAAATGTCAAATTTCAGTTTTATACCAGATGTCATACTGCAGCTGCAGTCACTATACTGGACAGTTATTGTATTTTCAATTATTCAACTCTTCTGTTAAACAGCCAAAAAGTTTCATATAAATCATTTCCAATCAATCCTGACTTTAGCAAATAGTTTTTAGATATTGTGCCAACACTGAAAGAAAAATCAGCTCGTATTTGTGCCTTTGTTGACTTTACTTAAGACAAAGAATGACTTCTGTCAGCCAGTAACACGGCTTCATTTTTTTCAGATGTCAAAAACAAGTGGATATATTTTCTCTCCTACAGAAAATGTAAAACACATTAAACAAAAAGATGCTCTTCAAAGCACAGAACCCCATTTCTGTCCGATGTTTTTCAGTGTGCTGAAACTACTGCTATAGCATCCAACATTTAACAGATGAAAGAAAACAGATGACTTCACAGGGCACATTTATCAGGAGATATTTGTTGGGAATAGCTTAGTCAGGCTCCAAGATTATCAGTGGAGACGGACAGGAGCTGATGTGTGCTCTTTCTCTTCCTCCTGAGAGGAAGGGATGGATTTAAAGAGCTTTTATTCTGAGTTCAATCCAATTGAACCCTGCTATGTGTGCCATTTTAACAGGAAACAGATTGGGGTAGGGTGGCTTCTAGCTTTTGCTGAGTAAATCAACTTTGGTTTGAATATAATAAGGATGCCTGCAATGCTATGACTTCTGTCTGAATGCAAAACATGGCAAAAAGCAAGAGCTTATGTGCAACACCCCCCCCCCCCCCCCCAAAAAAAAAATCCCATAACGCTCTGCCACAACATTCATTATAGTCCTAAACATTTGCTTTGTGAACATTTTATAACATGCGACTTTTAGCTGGGAAGGTTGAAGAATCTGGAATCTATTTTTGTTATCAGCCCTGGAAGACAAACATTGGTTGAGCCCGCTGGCACATTTATGAGGCGCTGTACAATCCTTACATTCACACTCTGTTTCCTCTTTCTACCAATTATTAACAAGCCCTTTGTATCGTGTACGACACATACACATGGCCTATACATTCCTGCTGGTTTTTGCAAATACTGAATGTAATGATTAGACACGCACAGTAAACTGTCACTGACCTGTAGCGAGCTACCGTATTTACAATCGCTGATAGAAAAAAAAGGTCAAAGCATAGACTCGTGATTTACTGCAGATTGATAGGAATTTCTTTTTTTTTTTTTCAGCTACAGATTTCCCTGAACGACAGTAACAAAACTCTCAGTGTAAGTGCTCAGATTTCAGCAGCGATGATCATCAGTCTCAGTGTGGATGTCTCACGTCGTGCTCTGAATGACCCGTTTGTCAGGAGCCTCATACAGGTGGTCTGCTCTTTTTCCCACTGGCAGGTTTATTGGGCTCAGTGTGCAGTCCAGTCTGTCACTGCTCATATACACTCACACACGCAGGAGGAAGATGGGTGACACCGAGCTGTCTTACCTTCAAACCCTCTATAGCATATAGACATACAGTATACTGTATGTTATTATGGGATCAAGAAGAAAAAAATGGCTTCCTCATCCTGATGACTGTTATTATTTTTTAAGCCTAAAATTAAGTATTGAGGTGTCTTTCAAGTAACTCCTTATTATAAAGCAAAACAGACCTCAAATCCAATTTGAGGTTTCAGTGTTTGGACAGTTTATTTTAATGGCTTTAATGGGAAAATTAACTTTTTTTTTTTTTTTTTAAACCTGTTTCAAGTCAGTACTGTGACAATATCTAGCAAAGGTTCACCATTCAAATATTGTCTCATATTCACAAAAGGCTGTAATTCAGGCATTAAAGCTACTCTACCAGAATCCACACAGGAAAAAGGAAGAATTTAGGAATCCAGTTTTAGTTGTTGATGTACACCTCTAATGCATTGTCAAAATCTTTCAGGAGGAAATTTGTCTTTACACAAATACAAAAATGTATTTCCAGCTTTTAAATTTTGCAGAACGTACCCTGCTTAGTTGACATCTTCGCATCACGGAAACTCCCGGGAACAAAACGATTAACGATCAGTTTCACAAAATGTAAAACCATTCTTGTGGCTTGAATACTCTTTCTTTGAGAAAGTCTGGCTTTTTTTCGGGCTGCATCAGTCAAATGTTGATATTTTCACCCGAGGTGACGCACGCGTCTCTGTGTATCCTTTTATGAGAAGTATATTTTAAAGATGATTTCTGGTCGAGCAACTTTAACATTAGAATGGGCTTCTTTTGGGGAATGTCCGTCACTTCTGTTCTGATCTTTGTCATGAAAACACAATATTTTGCTGAAGTCTGGTATTTTCTTCGTAGAAACCTGAATCAAGCAGATTCAGCATCATCACTTTACGCTTTCTTGTGGTCGTCCTTTTGGCTCTTGACCTGGTGTTTATGTCACTCCGGTATTTTCATGGCTGTAACCGTGTGTCATGGTACTTGACAACCGTCAACGCATTTATACATGTAAAAAGCACATTGCAAGTAGTTTACAGCAGGCCAGTTGGTTTCTTATTCATTTATATTCTATTTTGTTATTGCTTGACCCAGAATTAGAATTCAGAACCCATAAATAACCCTTCGACTCACTCTGTGTCTAATTAGGTCAATTTAGAAAATACTTCACTCTTGGTTGGCAGCAGGAGAAAACACTTTTACTGCTCCTCAAGGTGGCCTTTATGGCTTTGCCGCTGAGTTTGTGACAGTGTCATTTGTTATTTTTAGGTTAGGTGCTCAGTCGTCACGAGGGAAAACTGAGAACGTTGTGGAGGAGCTTTTGTAGGCAAAGACTCCCGACACCTGTCATGTGTTGAACAGAAAAGCAGCCATGTTTTCAGTGGCCGTGGGCCAGGTAGTGCAGAGCATCTGGCCTGTGTGCGGCTCTGAAATGAAGAAGTGTGTGAGGGAGAACCGGGGTCATTTAAAGACCGCGTGTCACTGCTTCACCTCCATGGGAAATGAGCACAGACGTCTCCACCCTCACGCTCACATTGCTGCCTCACACTTTATTTGCTCTCTTGCTGCATTTTGGTCGCTCGTTTGCAGAATTTTCTATAGCGTTATGCAACCAACCGGAGTTTTAAACGCAACATGTGTTCTCTATGCCGCTCTTTTCCTGTACGTGTGATTTGGTGCTTCAGCAAAACATACAGAGGAAGTTCAGTTCTGTCAGTGAGACATGACTCGACTCTTTTCATTCCCGCTGGACCTCAGTATCGCTGATTTGTCCCCCTTTTGTTTACACTGACAGAGGTTGGTTTGTTCTATCTTCTACTCCATGTAATGATGAAGAAAAAGTTCCATCAGCCTATCATACACTGAGGTCTGTTAGAACCAACAGCATGGCTTTTGAGGCCCATTGGAGCGGCTCTGCAGCCACCGCAGAACGACTCTATTCCAAAGAGGTATGGCCTTCTAATATTGCTGCCATTTCCACTTGATTGCTGGTGCCTGTAGGATTGATATATAGTTGGGGGACTGCCACATCCATTTGGAACAATGAGTGCAGTGATGCCATTAGCATTGCTTCCTCGAAATTAGGAAATGCATTCCTGTGAAGTGTGGGCCCACTGCGTAGCTGGTTTAGGTTTACAATGAGGTTTTTTTTTTGAAACCCAAGAACATTTGCAGGACGCCTCTATGTGGCTGCACAATTTTAATGATTGACACAGACACTGATCCAGACATCTGACCCCCCCCACCCGTCACCCCCACCCCGATAACATGAGGTACACCATGAGGTACCCCAATACACCATGACCAGACCGAACACACACACACACACACACACACACACACACACACACACACACACACACACACACACACACACACACACACACACACACACACACACACACACACACACACACACACACACACACGGTTTTACTGTTGAAGTCGTTCTTAGAAATGAAAGAGCGATGGATGAAAGACCTGAGAGGATTTATGAGAGAGGAGGATAAATATTTCTGAGGAGCCTGGAGAGAGTTAAGGGGGGACGGGTCATTAGTTTGACTATGAGGGTCCCTATTTGTGTTGGACTGGAACCAGTCCGGTGCTCGCCGCCTGCCAGATTCATGGCTGCCGCATGTTTTGCAATCAAACGTGGAGAGTGGGCACGATTCCCCAATGAATGAATGCTTTCTTTTTACCGCTCGTTCCCTTTTATCACTCATCCAACACACACTTACCCGCTTGCTCTAATTTGAGATGTAAGGAAACACGTGTGAACTCACCGGACGTCACCATGCTGAATCGTTGGGCTGAGACTGCAGTGCCCTGGAAAGCACTAAAGAGCGAACAACAGAGGTTTAACACCTGTTTTCAGTCACTCATTTTCCATTTCCATAGTCTACCAGAATGTAGACTAAAGGTTGTACCTTGAAGAAAAGCTACAACAGTCCAAATCTACCAAAGACACTTGCGTCATTAAGAGTAAGCTGGTTTCCCCAATGGTTTTTAACTGTTGATATTTATGGCTTTAAGGCATAAAAATGTGTCTCTTAAAATTCCCTGTTTAATATAGTTCAATGGAAATAATACATTAATCTGAGAAATGTTAAGTATAGAACAAAGAAGGTTGTTTTTGCAGTTTTAGTTCATACAATAGTTATGTAGTAACTATAAATCTGCACTTGAAAGAACAGAAGAATCTATGCTGTCGTGGTTCCAAATTGTATTTTCCTATTTTTTATTAGGTGTGACGACAGGGAACTTTATCTGCATCTATATTTTTTCACAATTAGATTTGCACATGTTAAAGAAAAAATATAATACAACACTTAGACGGGCTCCAGGGTACAAACGGACCACAGGTTTAATTTTTATCCGCATATTCACAATAACTGTGTAGTTTCTCTTTTTCCTATGTTTTCTTTTAATTTGAACGTCTTACTTTGTCACCATTCCTTTCTCTGTTTCTCATCTGCGCTCTCTTAACCCACTTCTGTCAGTTGCACAGCCATGGTGCCTCACTCCATCTCCTCTCACCTCCACAAAGCTGCACTGGAATAAAAGAAAGTCATGTTTCATAGTTATCTGCCGACATCGTTGTCCACACCGTACTGCTACGGGTGACAGAACCTGGATGCAGCAGGTATCTGCTAAGCTGAAGCTTCATTCTTACATACCAGATAAAACACAAGCAGGATCTGGTAAAACTCTCACAGTCATCTATCAGGAACCACTCCCGAGAGAGTTCTCTGAGTATGCTCACAAGTCTTCTCATTTATTTGTTTTGATTACTAACACAAACCAGAAACGGGAAACGTGTTTCTTGCGCTAAAAAAAGGCCAGGCCTGATAGTTCATACAAGATGAAAATGTTGCTATGTGTAGGTGTCAGTTTCACAATGTTTATCCCTTTTAAATTCATTATTTTCTTTTTCACACTTTCCAATCAGAAAAAGTCATGGAACTAAAGTCCTTACTTTTTTAGTCACACATAATATTCTAATGTTGGCTCTTTGTTTCAAATTTAGCTAAACAGTCCAAAAACGGTGTGTTTATTTGATTAATTTTTTTTACAAGGAAAGCTGAGGGTGGTTCCAATAACATAATCAGCATGAGATGCTCATCAGTGATTTTATGTGCATGTCGTCATGGTGATGAGGCTGGTTACAAAACACTTGTTACAGAACATGAACCAGCTTCCTATTTGTTTCATGTTATTGTGTCATGTTGTTTCACTATTAGATCAATTGGTGAAACATTGGCTTGACTTGAATATGGTTGTTCATTTAGTTTCTTTAGTTTTGTAGCTACCTCACTGTTGAAGGATTAAGTCTGTCTGACGTGTTGACCTGTCCAGTATGTACCCTGCCTTCACCCACTGTTTGCAAAGAGCTCAGAAACAGTGTAGAAGATGGAGAAATGGAGTTCAGGCTCATTGTAAGCAGACCTGCATCTGCTCTTGTATGTAACAGGTTTACATCTGCAGTGAGGATGGAGGGTCTGTGAAAGCTCAGTCATTATTGATGAATATACCACACTCTGGCTGAAATGATTGCAGGACATTTATTGATTCATTGCTTCCTCTGTTCTAGAGAGATTCCTCACCGATGACCTCCTTCCTCTCGATTCAAACTGTATTCCAATGCTTTTCTTGTAAATTCCAATGCATAAGAACCGATAAGACCGTGGCTTGATTAAGATTTTAATGTATATTTTTGTTGTAGATGAAATGATTCCTGTCTGTGGAGCTCTGATAGACTGCAGTAGTGAATGTTTGGTCCTCCTCTCTTTTTCTCGACGTGGCAGCACCACATGGAGACTGAGCTCAGTGTGGTGAGTGGTTTGGTAGAACTGCAGTTATATAACGACCCTGGCCAGTTGGCTGATCACAGACATAAAGAGCTGTGAATACTGGCCAGGTCACCCCACCAACCACTATCCAGACGCTAACAGCCCGGTCAGCTTGTCTCCGACCTCGTGAAGCACGACCCTGCCTCCTACATTCTTTCTTATTTCCTCTTTCCCGCTCTTTTCTGTGTTTTTGTCATTCCACTGCCCGCCATTTTTCTCATCTTTGGATTCCATCCTCTAATCCCTGCTATGATAACTGCGGGATAAATCTGTCATTCCACAGGCATATCCACTCTCTTACCCCCACCAGCTGTTGTTACAGCGTCTAGACACACATACCGCTATTGATCAAACAAAAAGAGAGAACGGTGCGCTGCCGGACAATGAGGACGTCGTGGAGTGTGGTTCCTCTCCTGCGGCAGGATTAAATACACTCACCGCTAACATTTTGGCGGTTTGGATCAGGGTTTACCGCAGCGTTGTGTACAGCTCGTGTGTGTGTGTGTGTGTGTGTGTGTGTGTGTGTGTGTGTGTGTGTGTTGGTGTGTGTGTGTGTGTGTGTGTGTTTATAAACATCACAGTGGCGATAGAAGCAGGCGTATGACTCAGTCTTTCCTCCAGCTGTTGGCGCGAGTCTCTCCCGAGCAGGACTCATCGGGAGGCTTCCTGTGATAGCGACTTTCTAATTCTGGTTCATGCTGACTCCATGCATTCGCCAGCCTCTTGCATGTGCTTTGGTTTACAAATGCGCTTACTTTGCAGCGTCTGCAGCGCGTGTCGTGTTCAAGGTTAAGACGGGAGACGGTAACGTGGGGGATGTCTGAACCCTCAAGGCCTCGAGACCTCTTTGCTTTCAAGCCAAGTCCAAATCCCAGACTTCTCGTTTCTATTTTGTCCGTTTGCTGCCCAGCTGCTGTCTTTCTTCACTGACTGCACGAGGTGCAACGGTCAGCTGGGGCGTTACTGTACGCTGCACATCTCAGGGTAGCAGACCCGACCTGCAGCGCTTCGGGAGAACACGTGGCAGTAATGACGGGGTAGAGTGGATGGAGCTGATGCTGCTGATTATGGGACTGGCCTGAGCAGTCCTCCGCTCGCTGTTTGGTCAGCTGCAGAGAGCCTGTTGGTGGAAGAGCTGTGACATCACCAGCAGAAGTGGATCCAGATATCCCGGCCTGTGGCGGAACGACGGTGTGGGCGAACGCAACCGCTAAAGATGACTTTCTCACAGTCCACCTAAATGTCATGCAAATGTTAGCCTCCCCACAGCTTCAGTTTAGGTTTAGTCAAAGTCAACTTTGGTTTGGAAACCATCTACAAATTCTTTCTTTCTTTCTTTCTTTCTTTCTTTCTTTCTTTCTTTCTTTCTTTCTTTCTTTCTTTCTTTCTTTTTTTCTTTCTTTCTTTCTTTCTTTCTTTCTTTCTTTCTTTCTTTCTTTCTTTCTTTCTTTCTTTCTTTCTTTCTTTCTTTCTTTCTTTCTTCAAGTCATGTTATGTGGGACATATCTTTGCACATTTCTAACGGTCAGAAAAGTGCCGAAAGAAACCTTTGAAGTGTGAGCACTATTTCATCAAGCAAAAACTCCCAATTAATAAAGGAAGAATATAAGAATCCGGTTTGGAGGTTTTTGACTGGAATTGGTTGGTGTCATCTCCCAGTGGGTTTATCCTTAGATTGAGTCCTGAATTGGGGGCTTTTCTTTGTGGAATTTGCATGTTTTACCTGTGTGCATGTGTATTCAAGGAACCTTGGCTTTGCACATAGTGAGCTGGGTTCACCTCCAGCAACCTGTGGTCCACAGTAGCATAAATTGCCATGGAAATCACTAAATGAATAGATTACAATAGAACTTTATTGTCACTCTGTAGTGATGTTAACACAGTGCGGGCAGCAGTGAAATGTCGTTACAGTGACCTCAGGGTTAACAATATACACACAAGAGTAAAATGCAAAACTGCGAAGAAGATGGAATATTAAATATTAGAAACTGAATGTACCATGACGTGGCCTAAAAGCAAAGTTTTTACTGTTTGGTTGAGCTCTGTCCTAAAACACTTTTATAGGTTGTCAGCATCACTGATGTGGCTGCGCTCACTATATTTTGCAAGCCCATATATGTATCGCTTTGTTCTTTTTCATCCCCCGAAACCTTCCAACATGCTTTGTCTTAACATGCCTCATGAATACTGTTGATGCAGCGTGAATCATGAAGCTAAGCAGTCAAAGACAACATTTCTCAAGCGATGCAATCTGAACGCAGCAACAGATAAATGAGGGGACTCGGGGCTACGATGGCTATCGCTATACATCACTTTCGTCAAGCGGTTTAACTGATAAACAAGTTGTACAAGAAAGCCATATTGTCTGGAGGCCCGGTGCTCCCGCCTCTGAAAAGGGAGCTCTCCCTCTCCCACACAGCATTGAATAGAGAAGTGCTCTGTGGCCACACACGTCTCTGCCAGGTCGTATCTCAGTGCCAAACATTTGAGCCCTCTCCCTGTTGAAGGCCTGCAGGCCTTTGTCTCTGTGTCTGATCTGCGACTGCGGTTGAGCGAGGCTCAATGGGGGGAAAGGCCTCCCTATCGTGTTAGGCTCAGGTCGCTCTCAATAGAGGCTGTTTCTCCCAGAGCAGCGGGTCTTTCCATTCAAATTCAAGCAACAAGGGAGGCACGGGATGTAGTGAGGCGGCGTTCAACGTTTTTATTGTTTCGCTTGTTTGATTTTGTCGGGATCAAGTGTCTTCTCCTCTTATCTGTGAATTTCAAAGCAAAGTCAGTCATGGCTTTGTTGTGGGATTACATCATTCTCAAGTTTTCCCAGGAAAATGTAAGAGTTTTAAGGTTTCAAAGTTTTGGTTCAGGTTTTCCTTTGTCACCGCAATGACAACATTGTGGATGTTGACCAGTTGCTTATACTTATAGTGAAACCACAAGCCACGCGTTTGCTTAAAAAAGGATAGACTATTAAAGCAACACACAATTTCATGTAATCCCATTGGAAGGCTGCTCTATATTTTGCTGCCACAATATTCATGTTATTTTCCCAATTTGTTTTTATGGTACATGGTAGTGTATGGTACGCTGTGGCAGCCTGTCACACCCCCGACTTTACGAATCACCTGCAAATGCATGCTGTTGGACAGTTGTAGATATCGACAATACCTTAAAAACACTTGAAAACTCCACATTGAATGTCCAGAGTCAAACCCACAACCTTCTTGTGACAAAGCAAGTGTGCCAACCACTTTAAATATGAAGCAAAATTAAAGTAAGAATGGATATTTCAATAAGTTATTGTCTTTCTGTAAAATTGGAGTTGTCTTTTCTTTCTGTTTTTGCCTTCTGTTATTTTCGAGCTCCCTCTAGTGCCTGCAGTCACAATGACAGAAACAAAGAAGGACTTGAAAGCTCTTGTAAAGAGATTGTTTCTTTAAATTGAGAAACTGAACATGACAATCTTATAACATTAAGTGCATGTTTGTTATTTATTATGTGCATCAAGGGTGACATATTTTGAGTTTATTTTGTCAGGAGGATTGGAGTAAAACTGTCACCCTGATTTTTTGTTAAAATAGTTCAAACAACTTTGAGCATGTGTCATAGGAGAACCCAATACTTTTTGGAGGAGATCTTAATCATGAGACAAATGACAAATTGTGATATCCTTTATGACAAAGGGTATCTGGCCCATCTAGTCTGACACCTATTGAAATGCAGTAGGCCGCTGTCATGTTCATTTGTGGCAAAAAAGAAAACTGTAGAATTGTGACAGCTCAGTAACACAATCTGCATTTCCAGGCTTTAGCGTGGAACAAGTGTAAACAGTGCTGCAAACTGTTTCTATGATAGATTTCACCAGTGAATTTATAGAGAATGTAATCCAATACATTTAGTTGTATGAATAGATACATGTACAGTCGCTATGTGTGCAGAAGAAAATCTGTCTTTTTAAAGAGATTTTGTTTTCTCCACAAAGCTGGCTCACAGAGATGACACAGATAAAAAAAGAAAAGTTAAAATTGAAGTGGCTGAAGCAAGTTTTTGTTCCTGCTGTGGTTCAAAAGAATAACCACACCATTTCCCATAGTATAACCCGATGTTATCTTTGTATCTTGGGGTTTATGTTCGACATTTGAGTCGGCAGGCTGAGCGCAGTTCTCCAGCTTCTCCAGGACCCTCAGAAGACATGGCTCTTTTCATAGTTCAACAAGGAGACTCAGCTTTATGGCTCTTTAATGTCGGACTCCATGTCTGGTAAAGATCACTGCCTTTTTTCAATCTTCTGTCCGATTGGAAGTTTGTTTCACTCGTGTTTATAAAGTATCGGAATTTCCTTTAAATTCCCTTCACACAGAAGGTGAAATATGACTCGACACGTGATGGGAGGGTTGTGTGTGAGAACGCTTCGGGAACATTGTTGTTTTTCTGATAAGGAGCTCTCTTCTCCAGTGGCAGTAAGGAATTTGTAGATGAGGGTGAACCTCGCCTGTAATGAAGGGAGCGGCTTCGCTGTCAGCTCGCTGTTAGACGGAGCTCTGTTAAAAGGTTGTGGTAAAAAAGTGTTTAGGTTTCTCAAGCTTCGCGCTGAAAAGCTGCAACAAACCCGCCCTTTGAACTCCCTGGCAACAACTGAAAGGCATTTTATCAGTTTAAAAGAGCCCGTGCTTTCATCTTTCTTGTTTGTCTCATCTGGTTTACTAATTAGCTGTTTCCTCTCCCCGCTGGAGGTTTTGGGGTGGGCATGGCAGCAGTCCGAGGTTAGGGGCTGGCACTGCCCAGTGGGGAGATTACAGGTTTAGGTGGTTACCACAGCTCCTGGAACATGAAGCTGCGGGCGTCACATGTGTTGGCACAGGGTGAGGGCACCTCTGATGTGGTCGGAGGCCATGTGGAAGCTTTCTAGGGTTTGTGCCGCCCGGCCCAGTTCAGGACTCCCGGAGGAAAGAGGGAGAGCAGGCGGAGCGCCGGCAGTCAAACACTGTGTAACCTGTGTTCAGACAAACACACATTGGTGTGTGTGTTTGTGTGTGTGCGTGTGCATGTGCATGTGTGCCAACTATATATATATATATATATATATATATATATAATAAAGCTTATATAAAGGTTTTTTATTTGCATATTTACCTCCATCAGCTCCATGTAAACCAAGAGTCATTCACAGGATTAACTATGAGTCAGGACTTTGTATGGATGGGAGACAAACAGAGTTTAACAAGATTAAGCCAACTTGCAATATTTTATTGTTTATTGTTTCACTGTTTTTGAGCCTGTTCAGTCTTACTTCTTGTGCATGATATAAGTTCATATTTGATACAAGATTCAAAATGTTGCTCATCTGGTGGGGCATCATCTGCAACTCAATCATTGAGTTACACATTTGTTTTTCATGGAAACAGTATTTACACTTTATTTGTTGTTGTTTGCTGTTGATTAGAAACAAATGGAAACTCCTGCAACATTCTGAGTCACCATTGTCTCAGTATTTCAACCCTGGCCTGACTTGAAAGAACATCCTTCTTCAATCTTTAGCAAATCACCTAACAGGGATGTTGACTGAAAGACAAACAGACTCCGTAAGAAAATAACATTGGCAGCTTGATTTAAGGATAAGGGCGTTGCAAAGCCAATATTCAAGTCAAAAGTCAAACAGATGCCAAAAGTCAGAAAGACTTCAAGTCAGCATTAATGGTTCCCACGCTTTCCTGGCCAAGCTCTATGAACCGTGCACTGCTAATCTTCCTCGCAATGAATCTGCTCCTCCTTCTGTTCTCCCTCCATCTCCGCTGGCCACCGCTGACCTAACCAGCCATAAAGTCAATCACAAAGTCACTCCACAGCGCAGGGATTCCCCGTTTGGATGGCCAAATTGCTCAATCCTTTGTGGATGATGGTAATTGGTCATTTCGGTTTGGATTCAATGGATGGTGTCTGTTTCAGATATGACACTGGCAGCCTTTGAGCTGTGTTGGTAATTATTCTTAATGAGGCATGGCTCACTTTCATGCACTTTGAAGGACTGTGACATTATCATGCAGCACATATTACGCACAACTTTTAATTTATTGTCTATTTTTCTTCTCTGATCCACTCTGAAAACCAATGTTTGGTTCTGTGAGGCCTCTGGATGTTTTTTGAAAAACGATGAAAAATGTATTAAAATCTATAAATCCATATTTTTCTGACTTGTAGGCCAGGCAAGTGAAAAGGGGAAACTTCTGTTGCATTATGGGTGTTCACTTACATGACAACAGTGCTGGGAGCCACTGAAAATGCAACTATTTAACAATAACTCACCATTGTTAATGTTTATAACATCTGCAAGCATGTGTGTGTGGTTTCATTACAAAAACGATCACTAATGCCGATTCATGGCCCGGCATGTTAACGACATTGTTTTCATCATTTCTGTGATTTGTGTGTAAAATGACATTGTTTTCAAAATGTCACTGTGTGAACACAAACTTTTTCTGAAATGAAAATGCAAAAACATGTTTTCACTAGAAGCATTGTTGTGTAAACAGGGATGTAGTTGGAACATTCACAGGAGTTAGCATACTGCTCCACTGTGTGTTTCTCTGGCAGGTTTATTTCTAAACGGTAAAAAAACTCATCTCAAATAATCTATAACTGCCCACTGCACTGTATGTCAGTATGTTTGTCTTGAGTCAATAAGTATGTATAAATCGGCACATATTTAAAATGTATGCTGCGTTTATGAAAACCTCTCCTGCAAATAAAACTTAAAAACGATGATAAAAACATCTGCTTTTAAAACTCCCAAAATAAAGTGCAGAGTAAGCAAAAAAGTGCATGCGTCATTCGTAGCGCTGCATGTGTGCGAATCTGCTGAGTTAAATCTGTGCAACTGGTGCAAAGAAGACTGTTTATCCAACAGGAAATGCAGGTCTGTTTGTGAGGGTGTAAATGTTTGTCACAGGCGGCTGTACACAGAATGTCACTGTGCAGTCAGTTACCGCTGAGTGTGTGATTCTCAGCTAATGAAAGAGCAGTGTGAGGAACGAGTCTCGTTTTATAGCTCCATATAAAACCCAATTTGCCTGGTGTATTTTAAGACTTTTCGGCCCGGTACGTGCCGCACGGTCAGCTGCTCCAGACGAGCGGAGAGGCGGCACATCGTGGGCCAGCTGCTGCTGCTCCAGTCTGCCGGGAACAGCTGGCTCTGGGAAATATAGAAAATGTTTTTTTGATAATTGAAGGAAGGTTGCAATTCAAAGTTGCTTCTGTCTATTTGAAGTCCGCTAAACACAGACTGCACTGAGCCACGGCGAACGACGGGCCAACCCGGGGCGCGCTTTGTAGTCCACCAATTGCCAATTCTTTTCCCATCACGTCTGGATTCACTGGTGTCAATGTGCCAAGGCTGCTTGTGTGACACACAGTATTCTCTTCAGACTAAAGACGGCAAAAAAAGAAAAAAAACAAGATAAAATTAATTTCTTTCTGATGTCCTGCCAGAAGGGAAATGGCTTGTTTTTGCTTTGCCGCACTCTTTTTGCTCCAATCACAAATCAATGCGATTAAATCTGAAAGCAACAGTGTCGAGGTCTCAGCGTTTTTTTAATCTGATAAAGGAACTCTAACAAGATCTGGACGTGCGTCTGCGGTCGGCGCTGCTGGCTCGTTTGACCACAGGCTCACCAAATTCCACGTGCCTGACGCCGATTCGTGTTTCAACTTCTGATAACCCTTTATGTTGTAACTTAATCATGTCTTCTTGTGTTTTATAACCAGTGTGCGAGATCATATCTTTTTATTTTAACATTATAAATAAAAGTGAAAAAAAAAAAAAAGAATTACACCATGCTTGGCAAATGAAAGTGATTGGATGTCAGCTTTCTAGTGTCTAATGTGTCGAGTCGACTCATGGATGCATCATACTTCAGTTATGACAGTAGCATTTACTGGTGTATAGACTGTGACAACAAATCCTTCCTGAAATAAAGGAGAAAAACGTTGTTTTAATCTGCAAATGGTACCTGATTTGGTTTTTTTCACATCATACAACATTTTCATAGCAAATAAAAATCATATATCAGGTTATTTTAATATATGCTGCAATCACAAAAAGAGGAAATTACGTGTTGAAACATCCTTCAATATGTTAAGTTAGCATGTGTTTCAGTGAATGTCTTGTCAAAGGTAAATGTGCAGTGTGATCAGGTACATTTTAATTGCAACCAAGTGTTTCAACACAGCCATATACACACGAAGTGCCAGCAGAGGCGCTGAAAGGGCCATAGAGGGCAGCGGCCCAGGGGCCGAGCAGGTGTGGATGGGATCCCAAACATTTACACTCAATCTTAATAACCAGCAACAGTAGCTGGCACGGGGAGGCTGAGGTTTCACCGGGTCGCTGCACGTCCACGACGAGAGAAAGGGTTGAGAGTCGCCGCCGTGTCATGCCTCACTTGCAGAGAATAGTGGAGAATGTCGCCTCGGTTTGCGATATGGACTTGATGCTCGCTCCGGGTGCTTTGGGGACACGCACCCCCCCCCCCCCCCCCCCCCCCATTTCACATCAACAGAAATGTGCTGTGGCTGCTGCCTCGCTCTTGTGTCACTTTGAGGTGAAACATCTCCTCTGAGTGAAATCATTGTCTCCTCTTGAGAATGACCCTTCCAGTCAGAGGTCAGGCTCCTCTGGGTTTCAACCTTGACACCGCACGTGTGCATGCTTTTCCTGGATTCAAAGTCTCAGGTCGGAGGTGAGCGAGATGAAAGTCTAAGCAGAGGTCAAAGTGAAACTGGTTATTAGTCTAGGCCTTGCGGTGCGAGTGTTTGAGGTTGTGTGTTGGTGACAGCGGACATCACAGCACAATGTGAGCTGGCTGCAGCCTCTCTGAAGGCCGAGTGGCTGACAGGGAGCCCCTCGGAGAGCAAACACTCCCACAACACGTCTGACAGGCCACCGCTCAGCACATAGGAATGTAAGACCACAAAGCACTCTTCAGTATTTTCTTTTAATATTCGCTTATTTCCAACAAAATGCCAAGACAAACCGTATTTGCAAAGGAAAGACAATATTTTTTCATGCAGAAGGTTTCACTCCTATTTTGAACTTAATTCGAACATTGTTTTAAATAACTATGCGTCACAATCGTCTTAGATTTTAGAGGTCATCAAAGTGTCTGAACAGAGTGAGAGAGATATCTTCCAGTAACCAGAGATACCTGAATGTTACTGTTGTAAAAACTTTGAAAGCTAAGGTTCAGAGGTGTGAGGCTGTGCTGTTCTCACAGCTCCACTGAGATTCATTAAAGAAATTCCACACTGTTGTGTTATTTTGACCTGTCAGTCACCGGGAGTCAGATGTCAAAAACCCAGAAAAGCTTTTCAGCATCTGCAGTTTGTTGTTGTTTTTTTTTTCCTATGTTTATTCCAGCTTTTTACTTGCCACAGAATAATGTCATTATGAATGAATATATAGATTATTGGTCTTTGTTGCACAGACATATAGATTTCACACATTGGAATATTAACACTGGGTTGGTGCTATTCATGAGTTTATATCTATTTTAACACATTTCTTTTTCTTTTTTCTTTTTCTTTTTCAATGGGAACTGTTGGTGCTAATAGATTCCTGAAGATATGGTTCTACCTTATTTTGCATCAACACCTGTCAAAAAAGGTTAACCAATAATTTCATTAAAAAAAGACAGATTTTTATTTATTCATTGCTCCAGGAGTAAAACACGTTCCTACAGTGTGGCTATATGACGTAACAGATAAATATAAATGTATTCCACCTTTCCCCCCCAGACACCAGCACAGACACGATGATCCGGAGGATGACTCTTGCAGTTACCATTCTGAACAATGTGCTCTAAATGTAGCATGTAGCTTTTGCTCAGTCTTGACTTTAGTGTCAGTGTTACTTTGATTGAGATTAAATGTCAATAGTGTCTGGTGTGTGTTTGTAGGGCCTGGCTTTCACCCTAGAGGAGCGTCTGCAGCTGGGGATCCATGGACTCCTGCCCCCATGTTTCGTCAGCCAGGACGTCCAGCTGCTCCGAGTGCTCAAGAACTATGACATGAAGACAGACAGTCTGGACAGGTGAGACTCACATTTTCACAATCGATTTACAACCTCCTTCCTGTTTGCAGCCACTTGAAGAAGTGAGTTTCTGCTGATGCCCCAGAGAATCACTCAACCTCTTTACATTGTGCATCTTGAGATGCTGGAAGCTTTTCTATTGGGTTTCGAGGTGTTGGTGCCAATAATATAGACATCCAGGCTTTGATTTTTGACCTATATCCACTATATTATGTCTTCTCATTCACATGGAGACCATTAGTAACCATGAATAAAGTTATATTTCTTACTCCAGGGATTGTGAGGGGATGTATCCCCTCTTTGACGCGGCCTCCCATGGCCTCACAGCATGCCGCGGGTTCTTGCATATGGACGACCTCCAAACGTCGGCTTTTCCTCTCCTAACATAATAGATTACACTTAACACACCTCCACACACATCTCTATTGCTTTTCCTTCCATTTCTCCTTCCCACATCATCTTCTTCTTGTTTTCATAATCTCCACAGTAACCAGCCAGACTTCACTTCAATCCTTCATGCTCCATTAAAACTGCAGTTAGTATAATGAAACAAATATATCACCTGCTAACATTTAAACTGGAGTTTTTTAATCAGGCGCAGTGACTGTTCTGAATTAAATTCACTGAACTATGTTCAGTAATATCTGTGAGCGATATCCCATCTTTCTTTTGCTTTTCCATCGGCTGTCATTCTTTCTGTCAAGGATGACTGAGTTACGCCTGTGAGTCAGAGTTCAGGGTCAACCCGGTCCAGCAAGTTTCTTCCACCATAGCAAAGGAACAGCATTACTATCTAAAAACAGTCATGGCAGCTTGTTGTTGACATTCCCATGCCCTGTCAGTGTCGATTTCGGTCCGTCTCTGGAGACTCGAGTGCGCCCGAGTTTCAGTCTCGTGTCCTCATAAGTGCTGCTCCCCTGCCGCTGCTCGGCCCGGGCGTGTTTACACACAGTCTGCTGCTCAACTCACATCCCCTTCTTTGGTATTCACGGCAAGACGCTTGTTGTTTATTTTATTTTCTAGACATAATTCAAAACTTGCACAACTTCTCATTCTATTTTTAATGAGCTTTCTGGACTCGAATTTTTTTTTTTTTTTAATGTCAGTGGAATCTGTCCTGTTTTTTTAGCTCTTTGCGACTAAGTGAAGAGCAACTCACATAATGGAGTGACTTACGTACCCGCTGCGACTCTTCCGTCAATGGAGGAAATGGATGTTCAGAGACTATGCCAAATAAAATACTGCACTTATAAGCTGAAGGGACACGTCACATCCAATGAGGTTACTAGATGTCAGTGACAAGCTTGAATTGAATGCTGCGAAGGGAGAGCTGCTTGATCTCTCATGTGAAGATAGATTAAGACAGAGACAGACCGAGTTCTCGACTTTAAAGGAAGCAGTGCACTTCGTAAGTCAGCAGGGATACTGCTTTAGAAAGCCATGTGTACTGTAAATATTCCTGTTTCCTGGGTGTGGGCAGCAGTGTTCACGCCTTTTACGGTGAAAAATGGAGAGAGAAATCTTTACTGTTTGCAGGCAGGAAATCAGGCACTTCGCTATCAGGATTCATCTTTAAATTTAGTCTGCTGACTGATAATAAAGTCGTCAAAATTCTAATTTGTACATTTAGCCTAAAGCCAGCTGGCAACACAATGACTCAGTGTTTAATATATGTCCTTAGCTTTCCATTATTAAAGTTTCACTTCACCAATTTTAGACAGGAGGATCGGTTTACTTGTCAAAACACAAGTTCACTTTGCCTGTGGAAGGATGTTGTGCAAAGGTCTCTGATGAGGAAGTAATCCTGATGAGATCATCCGCTCTCACTTCCAGTTGATCTCCATTATAATCAAAATATAAAAGAAGAGAATATTTAATATTTCAACTTCAATTTAATTTTTTTTAATTCTTGCATGATAAATTGGTTACATTTCTGGATTTTCACAAGTCTCCCATTACTTCATTAAATTTGCTTACTGTGGTCAATTTAAATATATTTTTAAAGACGTTATGTTGTGCATGTGGTGAACATGTTTTTGCTATCTGACAATCAACTCTTTATATCCAGATCGGCAGCAGATCCACTCTCACACAGTCATGTCTGTACAGTATCCTTGAACAAACCAAAGTCTTGCTTTTAGAGAAGGGATTTGTCTCCCTGGAAGCTACTAGACATTAAGAGATGTCCCACCCTGCATTGCCTGGACTAACACACAGGCATCCTTTCTCCAGGGCACACCAGTCCAGCCCCTCAGGGGAGGACAAATGTCTTGTCACCTGCTTGTAAGGCAACGACGAAGAGTGCGGTAATCAGCTGATTGTAGTCTGCCGTCTCACCACTAGATGCCACAAAATTATCTATACTGCACTCACTTAATTACACTTTCTTTGTAAAAGTAAATGTAATATCAATACAATTTTGGTGTTTCCATACATTTCTATACCAAACACTGATTTGTGTTGTTGTGGCACGTCAATGCTGATGTGTGATTCCAGCATTGATGAGCAAAAATGAATATTTGCTGAGTTTTTTTTCTCTCTGATAGTTCAGAATCCTGTGCTTTAATCACACTGTTTTGTTTTGATACACTTTCCTAAATCTTGCTTACGGTGTCTCTGTGACCTCCTGGAGGAGGTTAACATCATCTGATCAAATTGCACAGCAGAATATTTCCTGTTTTTTTTTTTTTTGTTTTCACTGAAACATCCATGTTTCAAATAAAAAGTTGACACACATTTCTTACACAGTAAACACCAATTTAGCTTAATTGTATGTTTAGTTTAGTTCCCCCTGATCCAAATAAATGCGGTTTCATGACCCTTTCATGACCTTGATCTTTAAAGCATCGTTCACAGACACACTGTAGTGGAGTTGTCGGAACCTTTTCTCTCTGTGAGTTTGTAAAGCTTTATTCAATATGACTCATGGCTTTGCATTAAATATTTTGTATAGCTTTCACTTGATTGGAAGTAGTTTTCTGTTTTGGGAAAATACATTAGTTGTATTCTGCTAACCTTGACTTGGTGCTACTGCAAACACATATCATTCAAATAGTTTTATGGTCCTTTGCATTCTTACTGATGTTTTTCTTTCTGATTTTTACGGAAAATGACACAAACTGCACATAGCAACAACACAAAGCAGAAACCACAGCATTTGTGATCAGGAGTAGTTTTTTTTTCCGTTTTTTCTTAAGTTTACATTTTGTATTGACACCCTCTCAGCATTATGGCATTGATTCATGGAATGGGCATACACCTTGTTTTCCTTTGCTGATAGAGGCTTTACAGGCGCCATGGAAATAGGCACAGATTAATCACATCTACATGTCTTAAGCAGTTTTCCATATAACTAAAAGGAGTCCAGGAAAAGGGTTGTAATAGAACGTCAAGCTGAGAAAAATAAACACTTTGGAGTCAAAAGCAAATAATAGATCCAATGCTAAATTAATTTCACCTGCACACTGAAGCCCCTCTTGTGATATATTGCATGTGGCAGATGGTAATAGCTTCTCTAAAGTGAAAGCAGCTCTCTTGGAGAACTTGTGTCACTTCCCTGTATTGTGCAGCTGTTGTGTCCTAACCTATAGCAGAGAGGCCTGCATGCTTGTATCCCTTCAACAAGAAGCACCTTGTGCTTTTGGCTTTATGGAAACTTCTCTGATTACGAATAGAGCTCTCTTTGGCATGCGCTTGCCTAATTTGCTTCATGCGCAAACCTTAAGTTTGCAGGTGATCCCCGGTCAGAACAAAGACCGTGTGTCAGCTATCTGGGAATTGATTTGTTTGCAGTGCATTTTCTCAGTCATTTGGAATTGTCTTTATGCATTATCATTATATATCACAGAGGAATTATTTTCTTCTTCTTCTTCTTCTTCTTTTTCTTTCCATGTTATTTGAAGCATGCTCCGTTTCTCAGTTGACCTTGTGGTATTTATCCATATCATGCAGTATACTTATAGACACACACTCAATTCCAGGGTGCGTCTCTCACACAAACACCTCGTATTTAACATCTGATTTCAATCATCCATTCTTTAGTTCAGCAGGTATCGGCCCTCAATGTGGTAAAGATTAACATGCTGTGCTTCCCTGCTTGATCCTCCTTGCCACTCGCAGATATGTGTTCCTGATGGGGCTCCAGGATCGCAATGAGAAGCTCTTCTACCGGCTGCTGATGTCAGACATTGAAAGGTTCATGCCTATCATTTACACCCCCACCGTGGGCTTGGCCTGCCAGCAATACGGCCTCATATTCAGGAAACCAAGGTCAGTAAGATTTTTCTTCCCTCTTGAACTATGAAATGTTGCTTTTCCCAAGCAAATAAACCCAGTTCCAGTTTCATCTTACAAAAGAAAGCTGATCTGGTTTTCCCCTCTCTGGTTTATGGTTAATCACACGCCCAGCACTCAGTTATTGGGCGGTTTAGAGAATCGGTTGCTTTATTAGTTTTGTTGCTGCGCTTGGTATCTGCCAGATTTGTTTTTCTCACATTGACTCAACTGGAACAAAATATCCAGTCACAGGTGTGTGCCAGTAGGTCAAAAAATCTCACAGACTTATTTTTAGGTTTATTTGAGAAAGTTTGGGAATGTCGGTGCATTAAAAAATACAGATGTGATGAGGACTGTTGAACTCCATGAACCGTGACCTATTATTTTCAGGATAGAGTCATCAGCTGTGATTAACCTCATCTATTTTTTAAGAGGTGATGCTGTGGGTCAACAATCAGAAAACCGTAATAGGAATCAGTTTGCACTTCTTTAAATGTTTACATGGGAGTTTTCAGAGCAGACGCATTTGTATGTCAGGGTATTTTACAGTCCGACATGCAATTGCAATCTACCTGCACTGCCAATGCTTTCCATAGGTCGATCAATATTGATGAGTTGACCACCCACTGGTGTACAGAAAGCATGTGACGTCAATGTGCATTGGAGACATGCTGTAAGTGGCAAAAATGTCCCCTGTTATCCCATAAATAATGATCTGTCCACTTGGCACAGATCATTATTTACCATTTAAAGCTGGTGAACATGGAGTCTTTAAATTATAAACCTTGATGAAGGCTAAACTCTTGTCATCCTTCAGATTTATCTTTTATGTTGCTATGAGTCATTTGTACCTGTGCTTTGCTATTATCATCACAGGTCTGTGCTTGACACCGTGTTCAAAAAGGCCTTGCAAGGCTAAGTGATGTTCAAATTGATTACATCAGGTTGAGAATTCTTTTAAAGAATGTACTGTACAGAGACAGCCATGAATGCGTGTCTTGGTTAGTCCAGTTTTTATTTTCCAGACATAAATATAATGTACATTTTAGACACGGTTGCTCCCACGGCTCCATTTATCTGGTAAACTTAAAAACGATGCAGATCTTCAAGCATGTCAACCTCATAGTGTCAAATGATCGGATATATTGTGAGAAAACCAGACGCTCAGGGACTCCTAAAGCAAGTTTATGCTGCACTGGAACAAGATACTCTCGTGCCGTAAAATGTGAACCAAAGTCAGGGGTTGTGGTCGCCCTCGGAGCAGCAGTTTGGTTTAGCAGCTCCGCACAAGGCAAACCACTATAAGCTGCCGAATTCAGTTCAGAGTTCACCTTGAGTGAATCTGGCTCTGCTGCGAGCGCACAGACATTCACTGGTCTCATTTCTCAACTCTTACTGTAAACACACTTTCACTCTCTCCTTCACACACACACCTCTGCTATTATCTGTTTTCCCTCCAAGAGCTTCATGAGGCCTTTCGCTATCTGAAAGTGAAACTCCATGAACAGTCACTAACACACGTTGACTTTGCTTTGTGGCTCGGTGCTCCAGGGCTGTGTTCTGTTTTACTTGGATCGCAGAGCCGGCATTTAACCTTATTCAAGTGGTTCTGAGAGAGAGAGAGAGAGACAGAGAGAGAGAGAGAGAGAGAGAGACCACCCTGGTCAAACTGTCCTTCATGGGCTCTTAAGCTCCTTTACTGTTGTTACAACTATAATTACTGACTCCTTTAAAAAACTAAATGGATACGTGTAATCCAGTAATCTGCTCAAACCAGCTTACATCGGTGAGCTATTGTGGGTACACAACAGACATGTTAGCGAAAGAGTTTGTCATTTTTTTTTTTTTTTTTTTTTGCAGTTGCTGTATTTGGTTTACTTTTACACACCTCAGAAGCCAACTATTCTCACATTTTCTTTTGTGTCAGACTTTACCAAAAATTGCCTAGAACTTCCAACAATATAGCAAAGTTCCAGCAGTGAATAGCATGGCTCAATGAGGAATAGGAGCTGCAAAAATCCTTTAACTTGTATCCAATGGATAAAGATACCGATCAGAAATAGAAGTTGAGTTTTATAGCCCCTTTAATGCATCTGTAGTCTAGCCTCAATTTTGCTTTGCTTGGGGATGGAGACTTTGCTTCATTTATTCTACCTCCTCTGATGCCTTCGATTAGCTGTGAAACCGCAGTTATCCTAATTGTTTCCAAACAGTTTTATTACAAATGACTATCATTTTAGATGCTTGGAAAGCAAAATTCTCCCAGGCTTATACCTCTGTTACCCAACCAAGTCTCCACTTTCCCATCCTTGCACAACTATGTGGAAAATATTTCTAGCATGCTTCCCTTCTTCTCACACTGAGCCAGCCAGAGGAGTCATTCCATACACTCCTTGTGCCTCCCATTACTCAGGCCTGGCTCCTGGAGCCCCTGGTGTTGGTAGTTGGGCCTCTATATAATGTGCATCAGGATAGTTGGTAGAACAAAACCAGCATCAAAAACGGACTTTTTCAACATTTGTGGTAATGAAAACATCTGCATTGACTGCTTTTATAGACTCTTTTCTGATGAGTTGGGCTAATGATGCGGTGCCTGTGTTTTAGTTGTTGGCTAAACATTTTGATCAAGAGTGAAGTCACGTTTGGAGGAGATGCCAAAAAATTTGCTGCATATCACTATTTTTTAGGAGAATGAAGGCGAGACATTCATCAAGTTGAACAATGAGCTGGTAATTTTAGTTTTTAGTTGAGGATTCCCACAGTTCAGAGATGATGGTGGAGCTGATTGTATACAGATGTTAGTTCAGGGGCATTTAGTACAGAAAAACAAAAACAGCCACAGAAATGTATTACTGCACATTATGGAAAGTAATGCTTCAGTCGTGTTACCCCACAGTTCATAAGTCACATTTACTAAATAGAGGAATCAAGGAACATGTGGTGGTACTGCCAAATAAGAGCCGTTCTACTCGTGAGGATAACAAGGGTAAAGATTGAGTAGAAGCAGGTAGAAACTTTATTTTATACTTCATTTTAACTGTACTTTAGTATGAAGCTGTTTTGGAACAATAGATATTGAAATAACCCCTTCGGCATTTGACATGCATACCTATTGACCTGGATTGCATTAGAAACATTTTGTGTTTGATTTATTGAATTTTGAAAATGCTCCGGACTTTTTTTTATTTTTACACGGTATCATTTACGCGATACAGATTTCTATGTCAGGATGACATAAATATCACCTTTGTGATATCAAAATCGACTTTAGGATCAATCCCAAGCTCCCGAATGCAATGATTATGACATGTGAAGAGCCTTACTGGGTGTTCAGAGAGGAAGCAAAGCTAAGCTTTACTTTGCACTAGACTCTGTTTATTGCTCGCAGGTCTTACCAGCTATTTACCAGCTAACTCCACTGTGTGTGGTAGTGTGTCCCTGTATATTATACTTGTGTATTTTGGCAATTTACGAAGTCACAGTAAAATTTGATTGTATACTATTTTTTTTTTAACATTTTATTCATTTTCAACGATCGTTCATACCTGCAAATCTGTTACGTGTAAAAGTCTGACATGTCATTTTTTATACTATTTACAAACAAGCATTGTCAGTAGTATTCCTCAAAATGGATCCGCACTGCCACTGTGCATGCTATTGTGCTTGCGTGTCCTCTTGCAGGACCACCATAGCAGCAGATTAGGTCTCTAATCACTGGCTCTCAGGTATAAAGCCCGTCTGTGTGGAAACTGCAGCAGCCTCTCCTTGTTTTGCCTGACTTTTTTACCTCCTAATCTGCCTCATTGAGACTAAACACTTGGACACTGGACTCTGTTGCAGAGGCCAAAGGTCGAGAGCCATTTAGCGTCAAAACACGGCTGATTTACAGATCGTCAGATGGGGAAGAAGCAGGGAGGAGAGCCAGATAAAGGAACACATTCACATGTTTAGAAGATTAGTGGACATGCTGACTTGTGGTGTTTTGTGAGTTTATAAACGGATACAGTGTTCAGAGAAACTTATTCCGTCTTCATTACACAAAATTAGTTTTCAATGTAAATATTAGTCATCTCTTTAGAAATCACTCACTGGTCATAAGTGATTTTGTTTTGTTGCAGTAAAATGATCTCAACTGTAGCATTTGAGATTATTAAATCGAGCTCAGTCATTTCAATGTCACCATGGTCTCTGTGGGACACTGGTATTGAAAGTCTAAATAAACTTTTTTAGAGCATGCGTCAAGGGCCTCTTGTGGTAAGTGACAAGGCCCAATCAATCATGCTGAAGGAGATGGATGAACATTGGTAGCCCATTAGTGGATTCCAGGTTGAGCGTGAACGTTTTGGAAATTCGGTGCAGAAACAGCTGCCTGTCTGGAGCTGGAGAGTGAGATGCAGGCATTCTCAAACTCCCAGGAGATAAACTATAGGAAAGACAAATTAATACCTTTTCTTTTGCCACAGCTGCTGTTAAAGCATTGGATCCTATCACTGTGGGAATTCAGATCAAGCATATCATCTATCAAAAATAATAGTAAGAGTTTGTGGACAGTAATTTTCGCTACACAAGCTTTACATTTTTGTCAGAATGTATTCAATAAATAATGGCAATTCTGATTGATTCAGTTTCAAGGACTTGTGTTCTAAAGCAATGTGTCAGCATGAAATATAAAATGTCCTCAGATGTCATTGAAATGTTAGGTTTTACAGTTCACCTTCTTCATCACCAAATGAGTGACTTTACAACCTTTACAACCAGATATCCACCATATTTCTTTTTCGATCCGTGCTCAACAATCTCCCACCCGCAGTCTCACAGTAATGTGGAGTCACGCAATCAATCAAACAGTGTGATCGCCCAGCAAAGGACAGTAAGAAAATCCACAACGGCCCAGGAACAACATGTAGACTGCACAGGCAGACAGAGAATGAAAGACTGGGTGGTCTCACTATAAGGTGTCCCCTTCAAGAGGCGATACAACACTGCAAGCTATCCTTGGTTTTATTGAAAAAGTCAGGTGAATCACCCACAAATCAAGGAACGATTCAGCCTTTTTTTCCCCTTAAGCCTAAGTTGATGAGATTCAACATCTCAAATAAGCTTTAATCTTTAAATCTTAATGTATCTGCAGTGAAGATATGACTCAAATTTCACCAAATTCTTCTCTCAGTCAGTTTCATCTTATGGCCTCAAATGACTTGGGTTGTTTTTTCATGAAGCTTTAACTGCCTTTCCTTGCTGATGTCCTCTTTGTTTAAACCAGCGGGCGAACTGCAGGACGGTTGTACGGCGGCGTAATGACCGTGGTCAGCCGAAGGCCCCTCGTCACCTCGAAAGGGACACGTGTTGGATGATGAAGTCTTCCAACTTTACTGATTAGGGGTTTCTGAGCTGTGATTTCACACTATTCTAGCCCGCACACAGTTTTACAGTTTACTGGAAAAAAAACTATTTAACTTGGATTGATCAGCGTGCAGGATAAGCAGAAACAACCTTCTCCTTCTGGATCATTAATGCAAGCTCTATTATTGAACAATCATGACCAACTTAAAGCCACAATTCTGAAACAACCACTCACTCTACATGATTTCAAGGCGAATTTCTTTCCTGATGATGACTAATGGCATGCCTTTGTCCGAATTGTTTGCTGCATTTTTGCTCTTTGGTCAACCGTAAGAGAAGTTAGAAATGTGCTTTGTTTGAATAGAACCAGTTGTGGAGAAGAGGGGAGGAGAGAAATGGTTTGCAATTATGCTGACCTCACAAAGAACGTGGCAAACATTTGGGAATGATTCCACTCTGAACTTGTGTTTACAATACAGAGCTCATGTCTAAAGAGGTTTTGGGCCAGTGAAAGCAAAAAAAACCCAAAACAAACAATGAGCACAGTAGAATCCCTTTGGATAATAAAATCGATACTATTAAATATCCTACATACATCTGCAAAGGTATTACAAAAATACAGGGTAAACATCCAGAATAATCAGACTCAAAACCTGTTTTAAAATAAATATCTGCACAATTGAGACTAGCTGAATCATCTGAGGCCTGCAGTACCAGACCATTACAGTTCAAGCAGCCATAACTTTCCATGACTGCCTGCTGCAGCCCGCCTGGAGAATCGGGTAGGTGGGTCTGGCTACAAGAGAGGAAATCTCACTTATTCCATTGTGTCTCTAAAAAAAACCACCTTAAAATTATTGCAACATGTATCAATAGAGTTCTGGGTTATGCTGACACCTGCCAGCCAGAGGACAGCTCCTGTCCACATCTTGCCCCCAAACTTCTGACAGCTTTGGCTTCAGTCACATGCTGTTGTTGTTCAGGAGCCGTCAGACTTTGTAAACTTGCCGGCTGGCAGTTCCAGCTTTACCAAATGGTCTGTGAGGAAAGATGTTTGACTTTGCTGTGAGCATTTTTGGAACATGAACTACGACAACCACACATTGTATTGAAGCAACAGGAAGTGTCTTGTGTGAATACAAATCTTTAACGCATCAGTGACATTAGTGGTACATTAAATAGCATTTTGTTTTCTATTCATCTACTTGAAGTCTGAAGTTGCCAGGTCCCAGAAAGCCTATCTTTTTACAAAGTGAGTCAGCTTCTGTGCAACTTGTAGTGTCAATAATTTGACACCTGCCTCATGCCTCCTGTTATGTCTTGAATGGGTTGCAGTGTTTAAAGCAGGTGGATATTCAAAAACTCCATAATCAAATGAAATTTGCTCACTCTCCAGGATGTTACTGAGACTTGCTTTAGGTTATATCTGAGATATTTTTAATATCTCAGATATAACCTAAAGTAAAAATAGTAGTTGTGATTAATAGAAAAAGCGAATTTCACATTCGATATAGAAAATATTGGAACCTTAGTTGGTCCTTTTTGAAAACCCATATTTCAGAATGTGTTGATGCAACTGTTTGTATCCTGCAATGTGTTGATTGTCTCTCTGTGCCACTGCATCAGTTGACTAGTGACAGCCTGCAAACAACTAATAAACATTCTTTTGATAATTGAAAAATGTTTTCACACAATGTTTATGCTGCTTTCAATAAACAATGAGATGTAATGTTGTTTATAGCTAACAAACCTGAAAGTCTTATTTAAAATAATAACAGAGACAAAGAAAAAGATGAAAGTAGTTGATTGTACGGATCATTGGAGTGGTTTTTCAAAGATTGTCAGAAAAATTGTTAGATTCTGTGTGGAGTTTGATAATGTCAGGGTACAAAATACAGAGAAAAGTTTAACTTGAGGTTATGTTGACATCATAAATACTTAAAATTAAATGTTTGTTGGGTGCACCTTGCCAACTTCAGCAGATTCGTGTTGTCACGTCAAGCAGTTCTTGTGAAAATACAGACTTATGTGCTGATTTACAATTTTTGTGTGTCGTTTCTACAGTATTTACCTTCCTCGGAGATCAGCCAGTACTTGTCTGATGAATTAATCAGCTTTTTTCCTGTGTGACACTTTGGGTAATATACATATACAGACATCTTTGTAGGAAAAGCATTGAAACTATGTGGAATTGAAGCAGGAGCATGGCATTAAGCAATCGTTTGCTGACCAGGAGTTTGAATAGATTATTTAGCTGCTGATGGAATTTCGGCCCATCTGCTTTTCACCCTAACTGGCCATCTGGTCCCCCCATCTCCACTCAGTGCTGTGGGCGACCCTGGCCGTGTAGGTCATAGCAATCCGTCAATCAAAAGGCTTCGCTTGTGTTCTGCGTGCCAGTCCATTCAATCTAAACACCAGCCTGCAGCTGCACGTAAATGACATCAAAGAAAACCACAAGTTCAATTTTTCCCAAACACATTTTCGTCGAATCAGTCTTTAATAATGATGTTTCTGTTGGACATCGGATGTGTAGCGGGTACTGAAAAAGACATTAACACAAGATTTCCCCAACAAACCTTCAGAGAACACTTCTGTTTCCTGTATTGTTGCCACTCGTCGCACTGTTGTTGCACAGCAGTAATATTTCATCAGCCCACGCCGGAAAAATCTACTGGCTGGATTATCCCATGAAGCTTATCTAGTACAGCCCTATCTTCAACTGGCAGTTTCAAAGCAAACCAAGAAAATAGAAAATGTATTCAGCATATGTCTCACAAATTGGCAGAGAGGTGCTATGCTCTCTAATGGCTTCAGCATGAACCGGACATGGCAACCGGACCGAATAGAAAAGTTATAGAAATTAAGTTAATGGGATTGGTTCAAATGAATTAAACACAAATGCAGTCAGTATAACTATTAGGTACAGTTAAAATACCACAACTGCCAGCGCTATTTGCACCCAATCAATGCGTCTTTCGCCTTCCTGCCTTCAGAAAATCTGACTGTATTGCTGTATCTGCAATACAACTTTGAAGCTAGAATGGTTGGTGAGTTTAATATAATGCCTGGTGGAATAAAGTTAGAAACGTTGGCTGCTTCCACCTCCTGATACTTATGTGCTCCGTATGTTTTAACGGTGTTATTTTTACGCCAAAGTTACAGCTGCAGGGCTCTTATAACCCAAGAAAGTGACTGCAAATTGAAACAAAACTATATCATTTCTTTATTACGCCTGTCAGAGCTGAAATGTGTGCGTGAGTTCCTCAGATGCTGAAACAGATGTAGGTGGTGGCGTTCCCCGAGCTACAGTAGGAGTGTTGGAAAGGCCTCAGCGGGGTTGTTTCACTCCACTGACCTGTGCCGGCCTCATTCCTGTGTGACAAGGAACAGCCAGGTGGTATGTGTGATACATATGCATGTGTGCATGTTGTATCCAGAGAGTCATTCATGCTGTCACAAGGTGGGGATTGGTCATGTTTAGAGAGATTTGTGAAAACAAGTGGGATCCCTGGATTAGCATGATTTCCGAAGTCTGGAGGTGAAAGTGACCGGGGGGGGGGGGGGGGGGGTTCCAATGTGGAGGTACAATTTTCCTTCTGCAGCATGCCACAGGCAATAATTTTAATCAACCATCATATAGTTATGTAGCACCAACTTTCAGCCTGAAATACTTTATTTTTGTAGTGAAAAGGTGTAATTGCTGTCTGTAGAATAAGGACAGTGAAAGTCAGACTTTAACAAACTGTGGCTTTGATGCAAAAAATCTGAATGTATTTGTAACTCGCTAGTTTGGGTCTAAACTATCCTCAGCCTGGCCACTTGCAAAGACATGTGTTTTAACATCTCCTGGTGAAGTAGCATTAGTCACGACAAGGGTAAAATTTTCCACTTCTAAAATTAGAAGTCACTTTAGCAAAAGGAACAAGATGCATGTGCAGGGAAATGCTTTCATGTCCCAAAAGAAAACTTTGGATAAAATACTGTCTTGTCAGAATATTTTCTAAAGTCATTGCATTCCCATATGAAACACAAGGGTTTTTCTGACACATCACTGTTGCACTTGAATATATTCCATTATGATCTAAAGGACTCTACCCACATTGAAAGTGTCAACTGTGGGTGTTGCATTTCAAGTGTCAGACTTACAAACTATAACCGCCATACACGGAAAAGTATCCAAATGGTGTGCTGAATCCAGCTTTGTTTCTCACTACATAAAGTGGAAATTCCTAACCAAACATTCCCAGAGTCACGGCCCAACCTCACTGGCTCGCTGCCTCCGAGAATCTCTGGTGTTTCAATTCTGGTGTAAAACTCACATCGTGGTCTGATGGAATGATGCAAATATTGGGAAACAACCTCATTAGAATGTAAACTTGATGGAATAGAGCGTCTTCAGTAATGTGCTTGATGAAGACGTTTAGACAGTGTGGATAAGTGAAAACAATGAGGCCTGATAGTTTGTCTAGTTTGATCCCCTCACTTATGATATCTGTTTTTCCAGGTGTAGCAGCGTTTCATTTACAGTACATGTGCGACAACAATTGACTTAATGTTTTTCACGGCAGTGGAAAAATTACTTTTTGTTGGATTGAATTGAGCCAAAATTACTTCTGTACTCAGGATGATTTAGTTACTTTTGTTTGTACATGTCTTCATATTCATTGCTCATGTTTAATGAAGGTCCAATGTGGTTAGTAAAACACCCAGGGTACAATAAAAAGCTGACACATTTATTACAAGGATAGTCAGATTTATTTAGATTGTATGGCTGTTTCCTTTTTAGAAAATGCATTGAGGAGTGCCTATGTCCCTTTTTCTAATTTCACTTGCTGAAATTGTGTGACGCGCTTTGAAATGCGAGTGCTGTCCCCGAGGGAGTCGGAACTCAACTTCTGTGATGTCTTTATTTGCAGTGCAAAAGCTGAGCAAATATATCAGTTTTGTATTTTTCTTTTCACTGCGATATATTTGTATTCTGTGTGAAAGTAGAAAATGATTCTTTTAACATGTCTGCTGGGTAAACATCTTTGGATCTGTGGGTTTGGAAAAGAAGGATACTATGAAAGATAAGCTTTGTGTTACACAAATGAGACTGTCACTCACTCTCTTAAACATACACAAGAAAGGTTGATCGTTTTCAGAAGATGGCATACGCCATAAAAAAGTGATAATTTAGCATGGTGTTTCGTCTCCATGGCGCTTCATCCAAAACATTTCGGATTCTCATACAACTGACTGCACACCTCTAAATAACCACAACGATTTACATTTCCAGCTTGATATGGAGAAAACTGGGTCAGCCTCATGTTGACATAAAACACTCCCCTCTGCTGATAAGCGCTGAGACCACAGATCACTCATTAATCACACTTAAATATCTGCTTTCAGATAACATTGTTTGGAAACACAAGATCTCACTGTGTCCGACATGTAGATCTTTTTTACCGTTCTTTCTGTCCCATGTCACTTTAACAGTTCCCTCTGTTTTGTGAATGAATGTGGTGAGAAACAACCAAAAGTTCTCTGTTTTGATATTTCAATCACCTTTTAAGCTTGGCTTGGCTCTGAACTGTTGACGCCTTGTCAGAAACTTGGCCTGATGTTTGGCACGTTGAACTTGAAGAAATCCATCTGCACATCTGGGTTGTATGACTTGTCAAATCAGTCAAAACTTAAAGTTTGTAGTGTTTTTGCACTTCCAGGCCACCGTATCAAAGTGCTTCTGGTCAAAAGCACCTTGTTCTGCCGATACACATAATGCCACGCCATGTGCTGATGGAATTCAAAGTTCTGGGCCTGCATTACTAATTTGATCATTAACAGGCATGCAAATGTTTAATTTAAATCTAATTTGAAAGGATTATCCGACTATTAGTATATCCCGTAACATGAGCTTAATTGACATAAATCCGACTCGGCCTACAAGAACAAAATTCAGTTGCCCTATATTAATTGCTAATCCAACAGGATTTTTATAAGTGTGCCCAAAATACTACTGTGCAGTGAGCCTAAAACACATAACAAGCTTGTTAATACATACTTATTTTTACGTGTGCAATGGAAGAGCTTCAGCAAATCAGCTTCAATCTGCTGATACTTGTTGGAATTTGGCCTTTTTTCACATTACAGAAGAAAAATACAATGACATGTTTGTTATCTTACTAAAACCCGTGGAATTTCAGTCAAATGCGCTCCAATATTGCAATGTTTTACATATTATGATCGTACATGACATGTAAATGATTTTGGCAGAGCTGGCAGAGTGTCCAAGGTTACATTCAGGACCTTCCTGCAGTGCCAAATGTTTGTAGTTTACACTGAAGGAAATTATGACGTGATAGCATTTATGTTCAACTCTGTTCGTGATCTCAACAGGAGTGCTGGCTTTCATTCTGTTTCAAGGACACATGACAATGAATAACGTGCCACTTTGATCTCCTGCTTCTCACATATGATCCCACTCTGAAACTTGTGTTAGAAATGCAGACTGAGTCTGCAGCGCCCTGTTTGACCTCTACAGGAATGGGCTGTGACCCCAAGCGGTCATTTCTTCACCCCCTTTGATCCCATTTCATTATTTGAGACTTGGCCTTTCCCCCCAGCACCCTGAACATTCACTTTGATTTAGAGCTCAGCGTTACATGAACAAGAGCCGCCGCCTGCTTGTTAGAGAGCTGAAAAATGCTCCTGCAGGTTAACAAGGTGCACATTTACCTTCAAGAACAGTTTAAAATATCACCCAAAGTCTTCTTTAAAATCCAATCAAATCATTTTGCAGAGATATCACAATAACCTTTAGTATCCATTTGCACAAATGTTCACTTCGACTCAATGATAGACTGATGCAAAGAATGTAATTCGAATTTGAAGTCATGATGACCTCACAAAAGGCATCACGGGACCATGAATTTCCACTTTAGGCACTAATTATGACATGATTTCACATGACGGGGACGAAGGGCTTTTCAACTTTTATTTATGATGACTGTGATTTAGAGCTTTGATGGTGAAACTCTCCGCCAGGCCTTTTCACTCCTCTGTAATAACACTCTCTAAGAGTAAACATTGTTTCCACTGGAACTCACTCACTGGAGCTAGGTGGTTGTTTCCATTTCACCATAACATACCATCTATTTCTTAGATGAAGTAAGTTTCAGAGCTATCCTCATTATATATACATGTATATTGTGTGGGGTGTCAACAAAATGTGGAGAAAACAATTTTGGTGGCCTGCCTATGATTGCTATTATTGCACCAGACAAAGAAGCACAACTGCCCTTTTGCCAAAAGTAGAATTAACTGTTTGTGATAATAAAGCGAACCATACCTTGTGAAATATTATTATTTCGAAAGATGACACTGGATTCTGGTGACTGGAAGTCCAAGGTCCAGGGTCTTCTTATCAACCACAGTACCTTGAGTTAATTTGCTTAAATTTGATACATTAAAGAGATTGAAATTGGCCTATTTATCTCTGTTAGATCTGCCTCACCTTCTGACCACCTTTTGTTTACATTCCTGAACAGTTTCTTCTACAGATACAGCAGATTGTTATACACATTTGTTGTTCTTAATTTATGAAAGTTTTGCAATGCAGCAGATGTTTATATGTCATTATAATAATTCTACAGTGAGCAGAAGACTTTCAAAAGCCACATACACCCAATACAATTCAGCTGATTGCAGCATCAAATCAGAAACTGTATGTGGTGTACATGATTGTAATGAACTTCTGAATTCTTTAAAGAACTTTAAAGCTGTTGCAGGACACTGCCACATGGCATATTTAGTTTATTCATTCTTGTTTAGTTTGTCAGCCTCTCATTGTGAATTATATAGTCCAGGACTGTCGCAAAGTCATCTTCAGTTCCTTTCACATGACAAATACATTGATCTGATCAAATTTGCCAATGATATATAGCAAAATAGAATAGTTTTAACTTCTTGAGCATAGTGTACTGCTTGATTGACTTCCTCAGCATCAAGCCATGCAGGCCTAGAAGCACATTCCCATCTGTTTTATTTGTGACGCTCATGGATTGCAACGTCTGTGAGTGTCAATGATGAACACAATTAGTGATAAATTACCATCATCTGTACAACCGCAACCTGACAACATTCGTATAATGCATCTTCTGTTTCAAGTGAGCTGTCTGAGTGTTCATGAGAAAGTTTTTCCTGGTGGAATTTCAGATGATTGTAGTTTTCCTGTAAGTGCATCATGTTGTGGAAGTCTCATCCACTGTTGCTAACACAAAGCAACGCCTGCAAATAAACATGACGCGGCGTGACCCGCTTGTGCAAAGTAAAACCAACTGCTTTTGAACGGGAGTTTGCATCCCACACAGAAACACCACTGACATGCCTCAAATGTCAGGACGAGTGTGAAAAGGCGAAGGCATGGAAAGCCTGGCTGCACGGGGCTGAGGCTCATCTAATAGCAGACAGGGTTCATTGGGGCTGCGCTTCTGATCCCTTTAGCAGGGCCTTTGAGCTGGAATGATACTTTTCCTGCTGTTACTTGCCCCCTTGAGTTATGTAAGGTCGAGAGAGAGACAAACTGGACCTTCACAGCAGTGGCACTGGACTCCTGAGCGCCTCTCCTGCACTCAGACAGCTAAATTAGGCAACGAGCCGGGAATAACCCCGAACACTCTCAATGTCTGGTTGTTGTTTTCATCACCTGCAGGCCGGCTTGTGTCAAAGATTCCGTGTCTTTTTGTGTTTAGTCTCAGCATGTTCCCCCAAAGTGATGAAAGGCCGATCAGATTGTCTAAACTGTGTGTTCACTTTGGCCCGGGCATTCTCCAGAGCCAACGCTCCCTCTGCTCGCACTCCCGTTGGAACCGATCCACGAGGGAAGATTGGTTGTTGTGCGGAGGCTGTGGCTCCAGTTACTTTAGTGGGATGCAGTGGAATGAGAAGGGGGCGAGGTATGCCTTCCTGACGCCAGCAGCTAGGGCTTTTACTAGCGATGAAAAAAAAGAGAGGATGGGAGTGATTCAATACTTGTATGGCTGTGATGGAACCCTGTCAGAGTCTGAGCGTGCCATGGAGGGTGGGAGGCAGAAAAAAAAGAGGAAAAAGAAGAAGAGTGCATTGTCTTTTTAGAGTTGCACTGCATTGAGAGAAGAGGAAAGAGAAAGAGGAAAAAATGACTGGAAATCGAATCCCTGCCATCACAAAGAATGAGTGGACATCTGCGTTGAGCAGCAATGGTCTAATGCAGTTTTCTTACTAATAAAATCCAAGAGGAAACACAAACATCACACTCTTTTTGCTTGTTGAGCAAAAGCTTTTTTTCCTGTCTGAAGCACCACGCCAGGAAGACTTACATGTGCTGAGACAGAGATTATGTCCTTTTTGATTCAAGATTATTCTCCTGTAATCTGCATGTTGTGAATTCTACATCTTTTTATTTAGAATTTAACAAGCATTGTCGGCTTCTCCCAGCTCTCTTTTGCATACTTGTTTTCACAATTGATCATGTTTTCCATTGCAGTTACGTCTTTTTAAACTGGGCAGAGTTTAGCCGGAGCTGTTGACTGGCACTGCCAGACTTCTGCTCCCAGAGGCTTTTCTCCGTCTGCTCTATTGGTTCAGTCAGTCACCTGGCTGTTTCATGTGTTGTAGCCTGACTGTGTCACATGAAATGCCGACAGCTTTGCTCCTTTTTGGTTTTGCGTACCAAATTGCCTCGGAAATGGCCAACATGAACTAAACCAGCAGTACAAGCTGTAAAGATCAAAGCTGCTATCCTTTATGTCAAATTGATATTTACAGCAGAAATACATTTTCTCATAAAGTATAATGCCTTACAATAAAATACTCTCGAGGGGAAAAATACAAACTGCTTTTTCTTCCATGGAAAGCCATTTGCCTATTAAATACCTCTCAGCAAAGGCGGCAAGAAAGTTGAAACCAACAGCCTCATTGCTTAAGTATTGTGCTGTCAGTCCTTTTCTAAAGTGTGTGGTTGGGTCCCACATCCACTCATGAATTTGTCTCCGTATAAGTGCTCTGCAAGTCTGAGTGTAAGTAGGATGACTGACTCAGAGGTGTGTTCAACCTGGACCCATGTCTGACAGAAGAAATCAAATTAAAAATATTCAGCAAAAATAGTTTATCCTCCAAATCAAAGCAGTGTTTGTTTTAAGCTCTCCAGATACGTTACAAAGACAAGAGTCCTCTGTGGCATTTGAGGAGCGGCGAACCCAAGTCCCTTCATGTCTTTGTCTTCACTTATTGTTGGGAAATCAAGGTGTAATAAACGCATTGGCAGTGGTTCTGCATTGGATTAAATGCAGACGCCGAGAGTCTTTCATAACACAAATACAAATAAAGCCAAATTAAGGCACGAGAAAGGCTTGGCCTTTCTTTGTGTGGAACAGCTTTACGAATAGGAAACTATATTAACTGCAACCACAGGAGAGACCTTCATCATGTTGGATGAAGTCTACCGAGTGTTCCTGTACCATGTTTGCTCTTTATTGGTTATTTAATTGTCATGAACAATCGCAGCGCCAAATTAGATCCAGTTTGGGTGTTGTCCCCAGGATGACTTGTGGCGATCCCTTCACTCGTTACTTCTACCTTACGTCACCGGGGTTTTCAGAAGGAAGGTTGCTCAGGCCTGGTAGCCACGTGTCTTTGCATGCACAATCCAAAGTTGTGCTGGTTACTTAAATTGTTGTAGGCGTGAGCTTGTTAGCAGCATTTTGTGCATTTGTGTGATCAGCTGTTCAGGGTGTAACCTGCCCTGGTGCACTCCTGCGATCCTCATTTTCACCAAGCAGCTATGGAAAATGATGGCCTTGAATGTGCCTGATGACTTCTCTGAGCCTTTTCAGTTTTTTTCAACCAGTTTTATTATTTTGAAGAGTTTGGTGTTTCTACTTGGCATTAGAGCCATTTCAGAAGAATAAGCGTGTACTCATCATGTCCCATGTCATCTACAAAAGGTAAAGCCTGTACAGGCGTTCATGGCCACAAAAAATGTTAAGTGTGACTTTTCGTTGTTTCTTGGAACTCATACATCAGCGTTTGATAGTTTTCCATCCAAGTAAGCTTTTTGACCAATCTCCAAGCAGGATCAAAATGTTGGTTTTGTGGCTTGTGTGTGTGTGTGTGTGTGTGTGCGTGCTTGCGTGCGTGCGTGCGCAAACATTTCTTTGTACATCATGGTTATGTCATTAAACTCACATGGAATGGGATGTTGCATAGATGCACTGCAGTCCTGCTATTACATGTCTGACCTTAACATTTCTCTCTAGAATGACCAGCTTCCAAAAAGACAGACAAAATGGTTTCAAAGTGTAAATATGACAATAAAGTTAATTTCTTTCTTTCTTTCTTTTATAAATTGTCTTTAATTGATTAATATTGAAATGAAAATGTGTCCAGAATTTGAAGTATTTATAATAATAACAACACTTGTGCCAATAAATGTGATAATGATACTGAGTGTGACCTTCATGAATGGAACTTTGGTGCTGCGTTAGTAAAGTCCATCGATATAATTGTTAATCTTTTCGGGGACTGGAATATTGTCACATTTCCAATATGAAATTGCATCTTATTCAGTTTTGTGGCTCATCCTTCTGTTTTTAACTTTTTGGATTTCTTTGCAACCATATGAACCCTTAACACATGCCACGTGATTCATCCTCATATATTATTCTCTTGTTGGATGTTTTTGTTTCTGTGGGGGTCTGTTGAACTTCCCAGATTTAATAAAATGATACCTCAAATATCCCAGCAGCTGGTCTGGCAGAGGAATCCAGTGTGTTAATTTTGGAGGGATGACCATGTTTGAAGCTATTTTGAAAAGCCGCAGGCCTCCAAAGAGGAGGTCTCCTCTTAAATAAATGCATATGTGTTACTGTCAAAACGCAGACTGTATTTTGGCGATCTCCCTGCTTTTCTATAACATGAGTTAACAATTCATGTTCACAACATTTAAGTCCAAAGCATGTTCCCAGCTTCATAGGACCGGATTCAGTGAGGCGTGCCGTTGCTAATTGGGTGCATGTGTATCACCACTGCAGCAGCGACGGTGACACAGAGCTAAGTATGTCTTACTGTCTCTGTGTGTGAGACTGCTGGTGTACAGTTACTGCAGACACGGGGCTTCACATGGCTTGCATAACTGTTCAGATTGCATAACCCTGTCGATTCACCATGCGAGGCAAGTCGGGGTGTAAATAAGAAAATAATTAGTGACACAGCAAGAGTTCTCTGGACCCGATGGCCGCAGCAGCTGGCTAATGGCTAGAACAGATATAAGGATGGTAAAACCATACGTCCCGGGACTATTTTGTGCCCGGTGCTACCTCACTTCACAGTTCATTACTCAGTTTATGGGGCATTACGTACAAGCACGGGTTAAATAGGAACAACAACATAATTTATCTTGTTAAATTTTACACCCGTTATACAATTTAGCCTGTAAGAGATTTTGCACAGAGTGAATCTTGTAAACTATAACTCCTATTTATGCACAACTAAACAATTGGCACTACTAATTTTGAACGTGACCTACTATGTACTATCAAAATTAACGATGTTAACCTCGCATGTTGTGATTTCTCAAGCCAGGCGTTAAAAGATTGTCACAAATCTTTCAGGATAGAGGATTTCCTGCATCTCTCTACATTGTCTTTTGATCTTCACATGGAAATGGCTGTCAATTAGCTACATGTGGAAGAAGATCTTTTCTTTTTAACCAGTTCTACATGACTCTACACAATAATAAGTAGCATGATTTTCCAATTCAGTAACAACCTCAATCAAATAACAGGCTTCAAAACTGTCAGTGCATTGAATTGTGAAGAGAACTACTACTGTCTATGAGTGAAACACCTGAGAAAGGCAATGATACCACCCACCATTGCAACTAAGCCCACCAAAAAGAAATTATTGTCACAGTTGCAAAATAGAAAAATCTACCAATGGGTTAATTCCCTTCAGTATTTGGTTTTGATCATGTGAGGGTAATACAAATACATGTAGGTTTTATGCAACCCACTGTTTTCCAGCCTTGGCTTTCTGCAATTAGACTTGCTTTCTGTCCAAAAGATATTTCTGAAGTCACAATCTCAGACATTTGTTTTTTGGTGAAAAAAAGTTCTTGCCACAAAGTCGCCTCCCTCTGAGTCCCACTGCGAGACGTTGGCTCTGCTCGGCTCCAACAAGGCCCAGTTCAACAAAAGTAGAAACTCCTCTGTCATAATGTTCCTCATGGGACTCGGGCCAACCGTAAAGACTCGTCTGTTGTGGCAGATTCAGCATTTGATTAGTTAGTTGGAGAAATGTCATATCGCGTGACGCTGACCTTTAACACTGTTTTCACACTCCTTCCTCAGTGATTTGTGCCCATTGTGTCAGTTGAACCGTATGTGGCCTGCTGACTGAGGTCGTCCTGCAACAGCAGGATTAAGGTTATGTGGCTGGCGAGCAGGGCGGCGACTGGTGGTGTTTTGTGCGTGCACGGGTCATTGAACGGAGGCTGCTTTTCATGTGGGACTCAGAGTGTGTTTTGGGGTCGTGGTGTGGAAAGCGGGGCTTCCTCCCTCCAGCCAGCGGCAGCCTTTCTGCAGCCCATTGGGGGGCGAGGGGGGGGGGGTTTGTGTCAGGCTGCAGGTCAGCAGTTGTGCTGTTTCAGGACATCAGGTTGTTTTCTTTACCGTCAGTGTTCTCGCCACACTCTCTTACAGGAGGAGCCAGACATGGCGGCTCAACCCTTTATGGTCCTCATCTCAACTAGAAAGCGAGGCGTCTGTATTGACACATCCACGCACACAAACGCGTGTGCATTTTAACTGCCGCGACACAATAAATCAAAGAGAAAGTATCGTTCTTATCCAGAGGCATTTGCGCCCTACGGTGTGTTGCCTTGGCTGAGTAAATTGAAAATGTTTGAGATATACAATACATTTAAAACCAAGCAGTGACTCCACAACACCTCAAAGAATGAAGAAAAACAAAAAAAATGAGTAGAAAAATTTAATTATTTTTTCTTTATCTGTCAAAAGAAGGTTGAAAATAATGATTGCAAGTTAAAAGCAAGAGCAGCTATTCACAATGTTGGCTAAATGTGAAAGTTCTTTTTCCAAAATTGATATTATTATATATAATATTATACTGAAAGGAGCAATAATAATATATTAGCGGCCCCATCATGAAAACATCATAATTTTCATGGTTTTTGCCATTTTTGTGTAAATGAACATCGGTGCCAAAACGTTGGCATCTAAACTTTTCCAGAACAAAAATACAAAATCAGTGAGTTTTCCACTTGACTTGAGATGCTGTTATGTAAACAGGGCCTACTATGGCAAAGTAAGCCTCAACTAAAGAACTAAAGAAAACCCCTAACCCAGCGATCCAAAACTCAAAATACAAATGGAGAAAAACCAATAAACTATGTGGTACAAAATGTAAAGGGTAGAACAAACTTACCTAATCCAGAACATCCCTCCACCAGACCTTTATTTTTTAACAAGACAATAAATGTCATGAAGAAGCTAACAGTCCACCACAATCTGGTGGACTGAACTTGGTTATATGTTTTGGAAGACGTTTCGTCTCTTATCCAAGTGGTTTCATTAGTCCATGCCGTCTCCTTGGTGAGGCTGGCCCGTCTGTACATGCTCTCATCTGCGCAGCTTGGCTCACCAGCCTCACACTCGCCAGCCTCGTCAAGTACACAAACATCATGAACTGATAAAGCTTGAATGAGGATAGAAACGTCCTCCAAGGCATATGGCCAAGTCCGGTTGACCTGATTCAACTGATTTCAGAAGCACATGTTCTGGTTTTATTTTTGCTGTTAGCTCAACAAATCTGAACATGCTGCAGAAACGATGTCTTTTAAAGCCAAAACCAAAATAATGACCACAAACTGGCAACAGTCTCCAGATTAATGTTTAACAAAAGGATTTCATTTTTGCAACTTTCTCACACAAATATGTCAAACCTACTTCTTTTCCATTTCACTTGTTCTCTGCAACACACACACACACACACACACACACACACACACACACACACACACACACACACACACACACACACACCCTGTCCTAAGCATTCATGTCATACGCCTCACCCTCATACTGTCAGTGATCCATTAAGCAATTTATTCATTTTTGCCATTACAAAATCCTTGCTCTTAAAAAAACGATTATCTTAAACAGAGTGATGATGGATTTCAACCAGCATGGATCCTGACATCATTCAAATCTGTATATTATTTCTTTACTGGGACTGCAGCCCCACCTTCAGCTGTGAGGAGCGCTCCGGGGCCAAAGGTCTCAAGGTCGACAAAGTGGCAGAAAATGAGAATTAGAGGAGGAGAGGTACACTGGGAAGGTGAAGCTGAAATGTTTTGGGTGACCTTCATGTTGACAGACATTAGGAGCTGCTGCCAGCCTGCCTGTCTGGTTTGATCCATCATAGAAAGTTGTTTTCCAACATTCATATTGTGGGGGTCAACCTCTCAGCTGCAGCACTGCTGTTTTGCCCAAGAATTCCCTCATAGCAGTACTACAGCACTTCGGCTGGTGTACTCTTGGCTTCAGATTAACACACAAGCTGCATTAGAGCCAGCACTTATGCATCATTATGTACTAATATGTTTTAATGTGTTTGCTTCATTAAAAGTGACAGGCGATGTTTGGATTTCCAGACATCTGTGGCGCACTGACCTTCATCTGACCCGCAGAGGTCTTTGCATTAGGGCGGAGGCCATGTTACCTCTCAAGGCTTTACAACAGTCAGTGTCACAGGTCACGCTTTGTTTCCAGGCCTCCTTTACTTTCTTCTCTCCTTCTCTTATTCATTTGTAGGTTTACAGAAAAGGGTTGCTTTAATCATCAAGAGACCTTCTGGCCATGTTTTTCAACTCTGTTCAATGGATTTCATTTACAGTATATAGCACATGTTCATCGCCTCAGAAGGCATCCTTCCACACCCACACACACCAATGGGGACAGTTGCCATGCACATTGATCCACCTCCAACCACTTACTGTGGGATAAGAAGACATACCGCTCCAACTGTTAAGCAAATGGTGAAAATAGGACATTTTCAACAGGAATCCAGCAAATATCATGACAATCATGAACAGTTATATCGTGTAGCTATGACTTAAAATGAGTTCACTTTGTGTAAGCAGAGTACTGTAGTTTTCTGTGGCTTGTTTCTCTGTCTGTCCCATGATGGACTGGCATTCTCTTTAGGGTGTAACCTGTCTTCACCTATGGTAACCCGGGTCTGCTCCAGTGCCATACAAGCAGACCACTCTGCAAAAAACAAATATTTTATTGACTATTACTCACAAATTTATGTTGTTTCTTGTATAAAAGGGCATACGAAGGCAAAGGCAGAGCACAGGATGTAATTTTAAAGTGACCATCTCACATCCCGACCACCAATAACCAATAAATCAATTTGTTTGGTATTTCTAATAATTAAAGAAAAAGGATGGTATGTTATACTAATAATTTAAGTTTTAAGATGGAGCGTCTGAAAAAAAACTATACTTAACATTTTTTTTACCTCTATTTAAAGAACTTGTCTATCCATTGAGGTTTGTTGTTTGCTGCTAGTCTAAAAAAGAGTAGCCACATTCCACAGAATTTCAAAGTGGAGCCCCCAGCATTGAGCCTTTGCATGAAAAGCATGCACACAATCAGGTTTGAAAAGATGGGGGGCTTCGGGGTGTGAGCCCGTTCTCATCAATGACAGATTAGAGAGGACGCTGAGTTTACCTTGGAGAGCAAACAGGCCAAGCCCCGGGGACACTGACATCAGTTACCATGTGTTATTTAACAGGAGCCATGTGGAGGTGGCACTGACTGATCATCTGAGCCCCTCACACACACATCCACACTCCCCAGAGAGGAAAACAGAGTACAGGGTTTATGGGCAAAATTTGTCAAGCAGGAAAGGGAAATCACTCTTTGAATAATAGTGTTTTCAAGCTGCGTACTGTCTGCAACTCTTTCCAGGTCTTTGCGATTGTTCCCTCTAAATATTTCACTTAGGAAAGTGATATTTAAGGTTGTTCTTCATGCACACATGTTGGATTTCTACTGCGTCCGCATATGTTCAAGTGAAACTCTTGTTGACGGTGCATCTTTGCACTCTCGTGACTCGTGAAAGCATTTTTATGTGACACTTCTATGTCCTCCTTTACTATTTCACCTTACTCTTCTCTTGCATTTAACAGCATCTGATACTATTTGCATTTGACATTTCCTCCACCGGCATTCAACCTGAGACAGATTTTCCTACATTATGAGCAGATTCTTACAAATAGTGACGTTTTTACTGTCCTTGGCACATGAAGTCAATGTTGCCCCTTTTATACTACAACCAGATGGGTGCGTTTGGGAGGAAAGACGCTTCAGCTGGACCCCACACATTGAGATGATCTCTTCATCCCGGGATTGTCCTGGAGCGAAGGACAGCGATGCCAGCAAGCAAGCAAAAGGAATGGGAAGAGGGGTGGCGGAAGGGGGGTGACACAGAGATGAATGAATATTTGGAGAGCCTCGAGGCTTCACAGTGAAGCTCCTGCAGAATCTTTGGGCTCAACATTAAAGACCCAGGTGGCACCATTATTCAATAAAGTTTGGTTCAGACGGAAGAAAGACTGTAAAGAAACAGCAGCTTAACATCAAACAGTCTCTGAGGTGAAGCTTAAAGCTGTTTTATCGTCAAATCTGACAAAACAGTTTAAGATATCGAGTGGTGAAGTGTTGACGTTGTTTTTCCAGTTTATTTCGCTCAGCAAAGGCTTTTCATGACACTGGGGAAAAAAAAGTGCTTTCAGAGTAAAAAGTGTCTAATTTATAAACACATCAGATTTCTCTCTTTCTCTGTGTTTCAGGGGATTGTTTATCACTATTCATGACCGAGGCCATATCGCTGAAATACTGCAAAACTGGCCTGAAAAGGGCATCAAGGTAAATCAGATCTTCCTATTTTGTTGCACTGATATGACATTATACAGCTCTAAAAGCTCAGTTACTTTTTAGGTGACTGTCATCACAGGTATTCATTCAAGATGCTTATAAATGTCAGTTGGTTTGTGCTTCGGTCAACATTGGGTCAGTGATAGAACATACATAAATCATGGCTCTGTCTGTCAGTGTCAGTTCATCCATGATAATAAACTCATAATATTTGATCACAAATGAGCTCCACAACCACGCTAAACTGCCACAGCTCACAATGTGACCTTACTGGCAGCTCCACTAATATCAGACCTAATATTTGAAAACATGGCAAAGCTCTGTAGCAATATCTATTTACTGGAAACCAAAGTCACAGACACCCAGTAACACTGGTATTGATTTTATATGAGCTTGCATCACCTTTCAACTGTGTTGGCTGAGAAAAATAAAATACAAGCATATATGGGTGGTTGATCAACGTTTAGGTCACTGGTTCTAAGATACAGTGTTGCTGTGACTCCACTAATTTGGGCAGTAAAGTGCTAGTGTCTTATAACAGAGGACTGAGATTAAGCAAGCTCACATTACTTGAGTTTCAGTGGATGTTATTAACCCCGTTCACTGGAGTTTGCTTAATAAATCCCGAACTCAACTTTTTCTCTTGACAGCAGCATGTGGGACGACTCGTGTGTTTTCTACATAGCTGTGATGCATTTACAAAATGCCTTTGCATAAAGAAAAGTCCACAATTTGATTTACTTTAATAAGTGATGACATTCAGATTATTGAGCATTTTCCTAAAACTTCAGCTAAAAATATATTCACAATCTATTTTTTTCATTAGACTGAACCATAGACCAGTAACAGTTAGAAAGTGACAACAGCAGTAAAGTAACACATCATTAGGACTTGTCTAATTTAGGGCGCCACAAGAGTTGCGTTCCCAGGTAACAACTTTTCCTGTAATTTTCTTCTTCTCCTATTTATTCAGTTGAGAAACATTTTCCTCACACTGTAGAGAGGTGTGAGTGCCGGTTTAATGTGGTGGATTAAAATACTGGGAGCAGGTGAAGCCAGCAGGAATTAGGAAGAGGGCCAAAACAAAGTGTGGGGGGACTGCCCACCTTGTTATAATGTTTCCACAAGCCTGCCCCAGTTCGCCCTCCCAAGTCTACATGGAGAACCTCAACACCCAAATAGTTACTTTTTAAGTGTTGTGAGTTGTATTTACTAATTACTATAATTGTTGATGATGGATTATCAGTAACCTGAACAATACTGCTCATAACACCCAGCTTTATAACACATCTTCAATATGAATTAGTGTTGACCAGGGGTGTCAAACACATTTTAGTAAAGTGACCACAAAAAGCCTAGCTCCATCTTGAGTATGCCTGACGGGTAAAATAGTATCATAATAACCTTTGAATTTAAACTTTGAAGTTTTTAGTTGTTGTGGTGTATACAGAGCATATATGCTGACTCTGTCTATATTTTCACAAAACCAAACAATTACTGCCAATAATGTAACATAAAGCCAATATTAATAAACACTTTTTATGCAAAATACAGTGATATATATATATATATATATATATATATATATTTTTTTTTTTTTTTTTTTTACTTCTCTTATAGCTGTTGTATTATGCATGTTTTTTTTTGTTTTTTTTACAAACTCACTGTAACAACATGGCATTGAGGCTTGTAATGCTAGTTTGGTAGCTTTCCTGGCAGCATCACTGATATCTCATCTCAGGTTTCAGTCTTGTGTTGTGTTCACTATTTTTCCACTATAACCCTAACATGTGCTCATTTTCTTTCAAACTTTTAGAGTTTGCTTGGTGGTTTGGTGGTCCAGCTTGAGGCCTCTTTTGGCCCACAGGCCTTGTGTTTGACATCCCTGATCTAGAGGCTGGGAAATAACAGTATTGTGGAAATAGGAGAATACTGGTAGATTATGAACACCTACATACGTGGTTTTAGTCTTTTTTATTGTGACTGGATTAAGTAATACAGTCGTTTTTACTGTGATTGTTTTAATTTTAATAATTGCTTTTGAACCGTTATTGAATAGTTATAATCACTGACCGTATTATGGCAAGTCATGGTTGCATGTGCAATAAACTGATCACGTTTAACGTTAAAGATTTTGGTGTTGAATCTTTTGTCCTGCTGTATTGGACAATTTCCCAAAAAGCTAAAGTATTCCTTTCATCTTCAGCAATGTGCAGGTCATAATCGAGCCACGTTCGAAATGACGACACCAGCAGGTATTTCTGGCATGTGAAATATACCTGTGGAGTCGGCCACCTGTTCGCTGCTGTCAACAGCAGGGCATTTACCTCAGCGCTGACATGCTGCTTCTCATTGCCAGGGTGGTCTTATCGTGAACTCACCTAATATGCCCTACTTTTAAAAAGAGGGCAAACGAGAGCCAAGGTAGCCACCCGCTGATGAGCCTTGGCAGCTTATATGTCACATATTAGCAAGTGATAGAGAAAATATGAGCTCTGATGGTTCTTTCGTATGACCGTAATGCATTTTAAAGATTGAAGGGGGACACGTAAATGGCACTCTTTAAACATGTTGGCATGTGGGAGATCCGGGACTGGTAAACCTTTGTGCCAGCGTTTTCTGCGTCACGCCAGTGGTGGGAAAAGAAAACACCCAATAAATAGGAATGTTTTTTGGATTAAATACTGATACTATTTGCTTTATGAATGGAAAGGAATCAACCCACAGCAGGAAGTTATCTGTGAAAACCTAAAGCGGTTTGTGAATGGAAAGCCTTGAGGTTGTAGGAGTTCCTGGCTTACACTGAGCGGAAAAAAACCTGTTTCTTGGTAGCAAGGCGAACACATTTAAATGATAAAGATACAATTTGGAATGTTGCTCTTTTGTAATTAAGCCTAATCTTATTATTCAAAAAGTGTTTACTTCCTCTGTATGTAACTTCCTCTCTCCGCCATGTAGCAGAACCACAAACAGATTGTCAATAAACAGATTTTGAAATGGCTCCCGTGGCTCCTGTACTTAATGGTTGACAACTGTCTCGTCTCAGGCTGTGTGTGTGACAGATGGAGAGAGGATCCTGGGGCTGGGAGACCTGGGCTGCCATGGCATGGGTATCCCAGTTGGCAAGCTGGCCCTGTACACTGCATGTGGAGGTGTGCCGCCACAGCAGTGCCTGCCTGTCATGCTGGATGTTGGCACAGACACTGAGGTAAGAGGTTACATTATACGTATTAGATATGGGAAGTATTAAGGCTTACTATGATTTTGTTCTTTCGATAGTAACTTGTACTGAACTTTTTATGTTGCTGGTGAAGCAACAGCCCAACATAGGTTGTGTTTCATGCGGGTTCAAGGTATGAGCTTTGGGCAATCAGTGCCCTTACATTTATCTTGAACTCAGCATTGACCGTAAGTGGGTATGCCGAGTTGGTGCGTGTTGGTAATGATTGGGTATCCATAGCCAATGTCATGATTGGTAACTTTGGACTAGAGCGGCATGGGAAAGTGGTCACCGGTCATCGAGCTTGAGTTGTCAAGTCATAAAATAAGTTCACATGTTTATAACTTCCCAGCAAAAGGATAACCATCACATGCAACATGACAATAGCGCCATTTTAAAACTTGCTGTTTGTCTTAAATAGATCACATATTGAATACAAATCAGTTGTCTACCTATATTTCCACTTGGGATGAAATTATGAATAATAACTAACAAGGTTTCTTCAGTCTTCATTATTCTACATTTCTGAAGCATCTTAAAAACACAATGGCGTTTCAGGTTGCTCCACTTTATGTACCCCGTTCTTCTCTGTTCTACTTGGCCAATAACTATTGTGTCACCAATGACTACAAAAGTATAGCACCTTGAGAAAGCATGCACACTGCACATAACAGTGTTTAAACCACTTTGCTCTGGACTGGAGTGTGGCATGAGAGTTATAGTATTAGCTAATGACCCAAATCTAATGGCCGCTCTTTAATATGAAGGATGGTAACTGACTCTGGGCTGTAAGCTTTCTTATTTCCTTTATAGTTCTCTACTCCACAAAGTGAGAGAGAAAAAAGGCAGAGTGGAGGAGAGCACAGAGTGCACATGTTGGGCTTATTTGACCTGCTTTACATCGTATTTAGTTGTTGTTTGTAGTGAAGAAGCCTTTGTTTGATCAGATTATCAAGGAGCTGATCTCCTGTTTTTGTCAAAGCAGCTCAGGTGTAAACACCTGCTTGACAGTTCAGGCGTCCACTTCAGGGTTTACACTAGTAGTAATAGTGGGCTGTATTCACTCGATTCGTTTGTCTAATAAATCTATCTGTGATTTTGTATTTTCTTTTTTTTTATGATTTTATGTGATTTTATTATAATCATAACTTGAATGTTTCTGATTCAAATAATTTCTCTGACTGATTATTTTCTGGAAAAATATGATTGGATCTTTCAAAGATCCTGAAGATCCTGGCTCCCCAAAAATCCCACCTGCACTTCCTTCCTCAGTAAGGTGCAGATTTATCTGACTTTTTGTGGCTTCATATTGAATTGTCAAAGCTCTGTGAAAAACAAACTACAGCAATATACAATGCACTTAGTCAGTCTCCCCATGACTCTGCCGCATTAAGGTCGCGCAATTACCTTAATCATCAAGCCACTCAGGCATGGCTGCAACGAGGACATAACTTGTTCATTTTATGAGTGGCAGGTACAGCTTTATAAGTTTTGTGACCTTAGAGGCCTAAAGTAGCTGTTTTTACTCTTTCCTTTTCTTCTCCCCTTTCCTCTCATTTCCCTCTCAGTTTTAACATTTACTTCATGACCTGACGGGGCGAGATCTTGGATCCAAGCAGCTGGTTTTCTTCACAGGGTGAAGGGCCATACTCTTTGTGGGGAATGTGAGGAGCTACTTAACTGTTCGGGAGCTACTGGAAGTAGACCTTCACTCTTCCACACTGAGAAGGCACGCCTAATTAGAAGTGTATCATGGACGTTCAATTGGAACGAGGCCCTGAGGTCGGTTCAGGACGGGATGGTGGTAGATTCCATCTCTCAGAAGGTCTGGAAGAAGCTTGAGGTATCAGAATAGTTGCAGGAAAATGCAAGTGTCATAGATGTATGGTTTTGTTGCTCTCCACGATTTAAAGACCTCATGTGGACGAAGCAGGAAAGGAGACGAATGGATGGATATTGTCAAAGGCAAAGAGAACTTGCCCAGGCTTTGTTTTCATCATACAGGCACTATCTTTACCGGAATGTGAAGACAGCTGCTTTAAGACCTTGGCATATTCAACAAGTACAACTTTCAGTCGCCTTTATGAACATCATTGTCTATGCCACTAGACTGAATCCATATTTGAAGCATCCTTTATTTTTTTCAAACAAATCAATCCTTCTTGGTCCTTTTAAATAAATACTTATTACAATAAACCCTTTTAAGAATCAGTGTTGAAGTATTTAGTGAAATTGAGTTTGTTAAAAACTCGCCTGTTTTTGTGACATTGCCACAAGAATAAATACTGTTTGAAGGTTTAAAAAAAAAAACCAACAAAAAGAAAATGAGTTTGTAGTTTGATCAAAGTGACTATTATGTGCATAATAGACTGTAATTCAGCAGATCAGTGTATTTTAATGGATAAAACATGCAACACAGTTTAACTGAGTTCTTTTTTACCATAGATTTGGTTTTAATTGGGCTTTTCATTAAAAATCACCTCATGTTGGAGTTCCTTCACATTTCCCTCTGGGCATCAAAGTTCTCCCCTGTGTACCATATTTGAAGAGCACAGGGTTGCAGTAGATGAGTTCTTTCTGGGTCAATCATGGCACGATTTTTTTCAAGCCGAAACTAAAATGTCCAAAAGCTGAAGTGTTTAATTCACCATAGCTGGGAAGGTCCCGCCTCAGAAAATTAGCCAAGAAAAAGAAAAAAAGATGTCAGTCTTCACACCGAGGAAACACCCGACACATGAGGTAAGCAGCTCAGTTGATGGATGCCAGTTGGGAAAGCACCGCTCCGCTCTGCCAGCCTGTGAGAGAAACAGCCAGCAGAGCTACATTCATCCACCTGTGGTCTCTGTTCTCCATCAGCTCACCCAAGCTGTGCAGGGCAGCACGTGCTTCTGCACTCCTGAACAGCCTAAGAATAGATGGTGTGGATTTCTATATATACAGAACTCCTGGCCTCTGCTGAGGGCGTGGCAGCCTCAGATGCAGCTCATCTGTCTTCGAACGACTCAAGTCCTTGAAGTTTCATTCTCCACAGATGTCCCAGGCAGATTAAGGATGAGTGATGTGTCATGTGATGAGCCTGCAAGTTGAATTGAATCTGAAAAATTAGGTCGTAGGAAGATGATGGACGACTGGACAGGGACCAGGAACAAGACAAACTTTAAGGTCGACGCAAACGATGCATTCATCAAAGTCTTCCTGAAAGCATTGATCCAAAACATAAGGTTCTTCACCTCAACACTGAATTCCCGTACTTTACAACAATCCAGAAAGTCCCATGTTCCCAGAAAAACCCAACCAATGCGACATGGCACCATTAAGTCCTGTTCTCGCCATTGGAAGAGCATTAAGAGCAAAACTGTTTCTTTTTATCTCAGCGCTTTATAAGCTGAGTGTAGCTCTACTTTTTGACTGCTTCCTGCACTGGTATATCCAAGCATTCAGAGTTTCCACACTGGGTTTCCTCTTTAAATAAGGTTGATTTCGGGGCAGTCATGCCGTCTGCAGACTCTTGGGTCCACAGCAGCACTTTTACACATTTAAGGGGGATCACAACACAACTTTAACAGGCTCTTTGATCCACTTTCCACTTAATCCCTGCTCGGTTTCTCCCTGCTAAAGTAAAAGGAGACAAACTTTATTTATGGATGATCAGATTGTCTTACCCGCAGTAGCGCAAACACTGGATTTAACTTTAACTTCAAATTGTACAGATGTGAAAAAGGCTTCTTCTTCCCAACAGTGAGACGAGAAGATTGGAAACGTGTTTCCAATGTTTGTGTGTTAAGTGCAGAAGTGGAACCACGAATCATTAAACTTAGCATGACGAGTGAAAACAGCCGGATTCCGTCCAAACTGGATCGGTTTGAAAGCATTATGAGCAGCGAGATGACATGTTATTGGACTTGAAACAGTTATAACACCTAACTATTCACAAGCCCTGCAAAGTTTTGCGTTTCTGTTTGAACAAATGAGAGGAACATTTATTGGTTACAAGTGGTTCTAATGCATTGCAATTGATCCGTATTCATCACCTCGTTTGCAGATCAGCACACAAATTTATCCATAGCGTAATTTTACTCCTTTGTAAATTGAGAGTTTATGAAATCTGGATAAAGCGTAACATCAAATCTAGTGAAGTTTTGAACTTGTCAATCTTCACTGCTGATCTAAAAAACAATCCAGTCTTTGTTTTTCTGTTAGTTCCCCGTCCATTACACACAGGCCTTTGAATCTTGCAGTTTGCTGACTGTTTCCTCCAGCCTTCAATATTTTCTCAGCTGGATCAGATGGGAGGGGGGGAGTAATTGGCTCACTGATGAGATTCAGGCAATAGCGTCTTACTCACTACAGAATAATGTCAAGGACAACAGTTGCAAGTATTTACAGATTTTGGATTGTTGATCTCACAGTTTAGTGGACACACACTAAAAACAAGCAATGTGTCACACAGCACCTCGAAAGTGTCGTATGTTGATTCTCCTCAGTCGGCCGTTTGATGGAATCTGATCAACAGTGTCAGTTTAACTTTGGTTGGGATTAGTGCAAGTAACAATGTGCCAATCATCTCTGACAGTGTTTCGTCTAAATGAAGGTCGTGGTGTGCTGGAGCCTAACCCAGTTGATTATGGGCGCAGTCACAATGACACACACACACACACACACACACACACACACACACACACACACACACACACACACACACACACACACACACACACACACACACACACACACACACACACACACACACACACACACACACACACACACACACACACACACACACACACGTACATTGCTCAATCCAATCTATCCATCCGACTACACTACACTACACTGTCTTATCCATTTCATGGTTGTGGGGGTTCTGGAGCCTATCCAAACACACGCACCTCCACATGCATGCTGGAGCAATTTACAATCACTGATCGCCTTCAAATGCATGTTTTTTGGTTATGGGAGGGAGGAAACCTAAGTACCTGCACATGGATTTGGAAAGCATGCAAACTCCACACATTAAGACCCAGTCCAGACTGGAACCTTTTGCATTCTTGCTTTGAGTACTAAACGAAGTAACATTCATGTTTTGAATATTGGTGATTAATTCTGGATTTTTTTATTTTTTTATTTTTTTTATTGGAGGGTGTTTTTTGCTTTTTCTAAAATGTTGGCTTTTATTATCAACCTGAAAATGCAGCTGTGAGGTCTCCCAAGAAAAGTGTTTTCAGTATGTTATGAAAGCCCCCCAAAAAATCACAACCCTCTTTGTTTGCCACTCGGTTGTCAGTTGAATTATTGCATCTCTGCATGGCACTCTCTGACCACTGTGACAAGTTGACTCACTGTTTTTCAAACTGTTGGTTCAATATTTTACAGGAGGATTGTATCAGCATTCCCAAATCTTGCAAAGAAAGCCAATACGCTTATTTTCCAAAACCATGTCTATAATCATGTAAAATTACAGGCAACCATTACTATACACAACCTCTGCTGCAGTCACACGCACACACACGCACACACACACACACACACACACACACACACACACACACACACACACACACACACACACGCACATTGCTGCACATGCAAATTGTAAATAGCCTTACAGGAAGTCGTACTGCAGTAAGCCTGGCTGTGGCGGATTTTTCCATTTTTCTTTTATTCTAAAGAGATGACAGGCTAAATGCGATATAATGAGGTAAATAGATGTGTTTTGTGTGTGTGTGTGTGTGTGTGTGTGTGTGTGTGTGTGTGTGTGTGTGTGTGTGTGTGTGTGTGTGCGTGCGTGCGTGCGTGCGTGCGTGCGTGCGTGCGTGCGTGCGTGCGTGCGTGCGTGCGTGCGTGCGTGCGTGCGTGCGTGCGTGCGTGTGTGTGTGGTTCTGCTGGACCAGTTTCATCTGGAACGCCGTCCTGCCCACTGCCCCTCAGTAACGCACTTCACTCCGTGCCTCTGAAAGGCATGATGGGAGCAGATGGGGGTCGGAGGATATGAGGTAGTAGTAGCTCCGGCTAATTATTAAAATGACTGTTATTATGGGATTATATTTGTCCTTGAGTGGGAGTGGGTGTAGAGAAAGGTGGGCAGGCTTTCAAATAGTCCAGGCCCCTCCACCAAGCCTACCTTTGTTTTCTTTTCTTTTTTAAATCAACAGTTTTTAGACATCTGTACGTTCACTTACCAAGACCCAGGTATGAAAATTGATTCTTCTCTCTATGATTATATTGCTATTAAGTAAACGGTTAGTTAGTTCAGCACTCCCAGAAGTGACATTGTATTGTATTTACCCTACAGACATGACCTTATTCCACCTTTCACATGAATAAAGTAAATCTCCAGAAATGTGAACTATTCCTTTGGTCTTTTTTATCAGATCGTGAGCAGGCTCTGTAGGGTGGCGTTTGTTTTTTTTTTTTTTCACCCAAGAAAGTGGTAACCGTGTAATCTCATGTGAGAACCAGCAATAAAACCTTTCTCTCTCTCCCTCTCTCTACCTCTCCCTCTCTTACTCTCATAATCATGTCTGTATGGGGCAAAGTGTAGAAATATGCACACGTCCTGCAAAACACTGCATGTTTTGGATTTTGGGGTGTTTTTGAGGAGTTTTCACTCTTATCGTCCTGGATTATGTTCATGTGTGTACCCCTGTACCTGACGTCTCCTGGTGTAACCTCTGCTCACTCCAGCTCTTGATGAAATGAGAGCATGATGTCAACATTGACAGTGTTTGTGTGTGTCTTGGGTGAGCTATCACAAGGTTCACTGCCAGGTGACTCGTACCTCCATCGGTGACCTCTTGCCTGCAGTCTGTAAAAGTGCATTTTTATCCACAAGGCAAAAGTTCTAAATGTTACAGCCCAGTACTACACCCAGAAGGCGAATATAGTTTTATATTATAGTCCTGCTGTCCAAAAGTCTCCAGTTTGGAAAAAGTTTGCAAACATATCTCTGCGTCTGTGGCGAGCAGGACCTGTGAGGCCATACCCGAGGACTAATCCCTCATGAGAGGAGAAAAGCTGTACGACACAAAGAACAGCTCAGCCAATCAACAGCAGATAATCTGGGACAGAAAGACGGCTCATGTCAACAGTTCACGGTGTCAGGTCAGGCCATTTGAAAATCACCATGGACTCATTTTTGTCCTTCTTATACACAGTTACAGTTTTTTTTGTTAGTTTTTTTTCAAAATGTTATACAAAGATTGAGGACCGTCTAACAGGTTCAAAAATACAATGATGTGCAAACCACTTAAATGCTAACAGTATTCAGTGTAAATGATGAATTCGCATTTTCAATTTTAGGAGATGAGTTTCAAAAATAGTACCACAAAGCAACAGAAGACTGAAAGGGTTGTGTATGCCTCCGAAAACCTTGTAAAATATGTTAAAACACTATAGATGTTAGTTGAGTGGCACTAGCATCCCAGAAGTTTCTCCCAGTTGTGAAAGCAAAATGGGCAAAAAGTGTAAGACTGCTGAACAGTCATACACATTTTATTAGCTGTATAAGCCACATAGAATGTTTCCAAAAACGCAGAGCTGAATGCGTGTATGAGCTGCACACTGGTGCAGTGGTTAGCATTCTCGCCTCATAGCAGGAATGTCCCAGGTTTGAAGATTTCCTCCGGTTTCCTCCGACCATCCAAACAGTTGCAATCAAGATTAATTGATGATTCTGAGTAATTATGAGTGTGTCTTTCTCCGTGTTTGTCCTGGGATGGTCTGGTCTCCTGTCCAAGGTGTTTCCTACATGCACTCACAGAAAGCCCAGATATGTTTGAGAACCCTAACATAGATAAAGCATTTTTTTTTTAAATGATAAAAAAAAGCAGATACTATAAAGTAAAGCAGTTATTCAGATTCTTAGGAGTGCACAGATTGAACAGCAACATCTAAAAGGGAGCCTTCATAATTTCTTATTCCTCAACAATACAGGCATGTTTTTGGAGGAAGTTGTGTTGCAAAATTTCAGTTTCAGAGAATCAAAACCACATTCTGCATGTTTTACAGCAGCATGCCTCTGCTGTGAAAGAGTCAGGGTGCTGATCTGTAATACCTTCCATATATTACATACTGAACAAACCAAATACAAAACATATACTGGAAAATACTTTTTTGTATTGCAGTTGTAAAGCTACAGCAGTTGATATCTAAAGTTGTTGAAGAAAATATGACTCAAGGTTGGACTCAAATACAACAGACACATATTTACACATATTTGTACATAAAAAGGAGTTACTTGAAAATCACAAGAGGCAAGTAAAAGCAACAATATATCCTAGTGACTGCATGTGCATATGACTCTGAAACTATATGAACAGAACATATTTGATGTAACTTCTTCTTTTTTTGTGTTTTTTATCACCAGAGGAAAGATTACTTCTCGTATCTCAAAGACCCAAGTGATCATTTTGCTGTCCTTTTTAAGTACAATATGTACAAAAGGACCAAACCTAAATATGCTATATGCTTAAAAACACAACACTAATATGGTGTGGGTGTGTGTAGACCAGGGAGAGGCAGGAGACAACAAGACTAAGAAGGAATGGTAATACATGCAGCACCAAATACGTATGTAGAGAGAAGGACTGTAGTGAAAGAGTGACAGGCAGCATAGAGACCATCATAAATGATGAATCTCCACTGATAACAAGTCGTCTAGCAGTGAAGAACTGAAACTGTGTGGATCAACAATGTGTAATATTTGAAGACAGACAGCCTACCAGTCTTTAATAATGTTTTGTGTCACACTGGAAACTGTCACCAGGGCCTAAGAAATGGTTCAATCGGTCTTTCGGATCAAATTCTGAATGAGCTTATATATTTTAAAATAGATATAAAATGTCACCTTTTCAGTGTTGCATGTCTTGTTTCAGGACCATCTCTGACCTTTCTTCTTGCATGCTGTTGCAACATTTTCTGACTTTACGTCCAGAGTCTGCCGCTGGTATCAGCCGGCTCTAGAGATCACACACTGTTCAGTAATGTTTTGCTTGTTTTGGTTACAGTTGAACTTGGTCACCTCCTGCTTATTACCATCCATTAAAGGCTTGCCAGGAAATGACTTGTCAACTTCAAATAAATATTGCCTTAAATAAGCTTTTTGAGCTGTTCTTGGAGCTTCTCCGCTTCTCCACGCCGCCCTCACAGTGGCACTCTCTAATTATCCATCGCCAGACGTTAGCTTCGTCAGCGAGGCATGGCAACGCTGTGAATCAACTCCAAACTCTCAGGGATCAAAATTCTCCTAAATATTTATAGAGAAACCACATTTAGCCATACCCAGTACTCTAATGGTTGTTGTATGCTAAGGCCGTGCATGTTGTGTGTGGCAGGTGCACCATGCCAGGGTCAGATAATTTACTGTAATCCTCAAAGCAAAATCTGTGAGTAATCTATAGTTGCCACGTGTAATACATCACAGTCTCATTTCCCGTCTTTTTTTTTTTCTTGTTCTACAGCTCTGTCACAGGCATGCTTCTCTTTTACTTCTGCTCCTCATTTTCTCGCTTTGGTGCCTTATTCCTCTCATCCTTCAAAATGCTGTGGTGCAGAGGTTAAAGGTGGCCCCTTCATCTCCTCAGGCTGAAGTTTGCCTTTGAAGCACTGTTAGCTGATGTAAATTTGAAAAAAAAAACAACCTTGCTTTCCCTTGTCCTGACACGTTTTAAGGTTGTAGTCATGCATCTGAATTACCATCGACTCATTCCTTAATTACAGCTGATAGTGATGAAGTAATAGAAGATGAGATTGTGCAATAGACATGATGATCACCGTTATTATCCAGGGTTTGGTATGAAAAGAAATCATGAGCGCATTGATTTATCGGCAGTTCTCTATGATCTGTCCATGGGCTGGTGTGAAATGACACGACACATGGCTCACAGTAAACCAGGTGTGTGTGTGTATCAGTGTGTGTACATGCGCATGTACCATCACAGTTGGGTTTTACATTTTCTACATGTGTGTGGTCTTTATTTTTGATTTAATGGTTTTCCCATGAAAGGTTTTTATGCACTAAGCAGTTGCTTTTTCTGTCTCTTTGTATTTTTGTTGTTGCTGAGAAGTGATGAATAATGCATTGACATTTTTTCGGGGAATTTAAAACTGAGGACACGGACAGTTAAACTTCCTGAAAAATGTGAATAAAGTCATTTTAAAAAGGAAGATGGAAAAATATGTTTTCTCGATTCATCTGATTGTATTTAGTTCTGTGCAGACGGATGCCAAAATGTAAGTGACTGGTGACAGAAAAATGTAAGAAATTATTAGTGGGTCAAGGCTGCGGCTATTTCATTGAGAACTCAATTAAATTCAGACAGAAAAAATAAACAAGAAACTTTTACACATCTTTTTTTCAAGTTTCGGGCTCAGCTGAATAAATAGTGGTGAATGCATGATGTGGAATTAATTTACGATATACTGTACATTCATATGCTTTTAGCTGACCTACCATAGAAATAATCTGCATTTACTCACATAATTGAACAAACTTTTCCTTTTTTTATTTGCATAGTGTAGGCAGACAGAGATTTTAAACATGTGTTTAATTTTTGTTATCATACAACTCTGTAAAAACAAATTTGGTACCTTGTGATTTTTCATGGACTTTCTTTTTTTAATATTCACTACAGTTTTTCAGTCATTGGACTGGACATATTTTTGTATGGCATTGAAGGTTAATACTAGAGGTTAATTTGGTATAAATAAAAAGTTATAATATAATGATAATAACATAATAATACCAATCACAAATCATACTATTATAACCTTATTGATTGAGAAAAAACATAGATACTCGCTGTGGAATAGAATTACATTCCTAATAATAAAAAAAGTGGTATTCATGGCTTCAACATCCCGACGGTATATATTCACACATGCATATTTAGTTCATTAGTGGGGGGGTAAACGATACTTTTGGATTTGTGTTCCTTGTGACTGACAGCTTGGTGCTCTGCCTGTCTTTTTATTTTTTTCTACACTTCATGCTCACCGTCTGCTCCAATCTCTGTTCCCATGTGTTTTGCAGGTGCTCCTGAAGGACCCTCTGTACATCGGGCTGAGGCATAAACGAGTGCGCGGCCAGGCCTACGATGACCTGCTGGATGAATTTATGAAGGCCGTTTCAGACAGGTACAATCGAGCCGGCCTTCGATTTATCATTTGCCCACTTCCCTTCATGCGGCCTGCTATTGTCATTTCAGTCCAGACAGCACATGGTGCTCTTAAAAGAAATATGTGAAGGAGTTTTGCATGGTCAGTGCACACGGAGTGACGGAACCATATTTCAGAGGTCTGGAACTCAAGTCACCACTGATTCACTTTCAACATTGTTGAGCTTCTTTGAAGTTTTGGTAGCAAAGAAATATGATTGTAAACGATGCTGACGGCCCGAAAGGCAACATTTGGATTATTGAAAAGTTATCAGACAGCCGTGGTATAACTCCATCTCTGTGGTTTTCTTCAGAGGTTTGCTGAGCAGCTATTTGGAGACAAAATTAAATTTCAGTAGGCGCTCTGAAAGTCCATTCTTGTTTGTGCTTGTCGTGATGTTTAGACATCTGAATGTGCATTTTACTGAATGTTTGGGAATTATTACACAAGTAAATGGCAATCTTGGAGAAGTTTGTGGGGAAACTGTGTTTACCCCAGCATTCCAGTGGAGAGAAAGCATTCGATCCCATCATACTCAATTAAAGAAAATGCATAATTCGAGCATGCAGACTTGCTTGATTTTGTTAGCAGTTAACAGCGGCCTCTTCTTGTGTCTTGGCAGAACAGAAACTGAACTTTGTTCAACTTCTTGTCTTGGTTTGGGAAGAAACATGAATTGAAACTCTGGTGACTGTCTGAGCGGCAGCAATTAGCTGATTAAAAAGCAAAACCTTTGTGCTGTTGAGTTCCTCTCAGTGGTTTCCTTCAGCAGACGCTGAGTGACGTAGCTCAACAGCTATTTGGAGAGTGAATGAATAATCGTTCCACATTATGATGGGAATTTTTCATGAAGCTGAAATGGAGATGAAGGAGCTTTGTGCAATAGCATGTTTACAGTAGTAACCCGGTGGAGAAAAATGATCTGGTCAAATCATGGCCACTTGGAGAGGCTGCCTGATGAGACTGTGTGATGTCATGTCGCCATGCTCAACTCTCCAAGCGGTTAGCTATGGTTTCTTCTACTTCTACTGTTGTTATAACAGCGTTTCAAGTGAAAACACAAAGGAAAGTTTTGCTTGCACACGGCAAAGTTTGAAAACGATGTCAGTTTGCACAGAAACAGCAGAAATACTAGAAACGATACTAGAAACGATGTAGTTTTTAGGTTGAGCAACTAGTGAGTGGTGTTTGTTTTTATAATGAGACCACCCACACACACATGTGCATAGAGAAGAATATGCTGTAAACTGAACAATGCACGTACGCAGACATTGGTATGGACAGGCGACCAAGTTGAATTATTATGGGTGACTCTCAACTATAAAACTACCAAGTCCCAGGAGAATATGGACTGGAAGTCATGACATTCCAGAAGCCACCATTGTTGTTATTGTCCATCTAATATTGTCCAGTATGCGCAGAAGAACTCATTACTACGGCCGTGGTGCACATGTGGGGTAGCAGCATTTCCTCCATCTACACGGAAATGGAGCATTTTTGAAAAGTTCCATGCGAATTGGCTCCAAGCACCATTGTCATGTAAATGTAGACCCAAAACCCAATTAAAGTTTTGCGTTTTCACTTGAAATCGGTGTCGTGTAAACACATAAAGGCAGTGAAATGTTTTATCTTGTCACTTCGGGAGCCAATGTGATTCGTATAAAATATGTATGAGCAGCTACGGCATAATGCTTCTTCCAGGACCTGAATCTCGCTGCCTTTATTGAAATATTGACATTCATGTAGAGTTCAGAGACGTTTGCTCTGTACACATGCTGACACGTGTGTGTCACAAACACACACGTAGGACTGGTTAAGCCTCATCCTCACCGAGAGAGATCACTGTCCAAAGGCAGAAGTCTGCTTCTGGGGCCCCTCCAGCTGGCAACAGGAAGCTACGACTCTAATAACCGGGTAGCTTCCCAACTACAGGGAACATTGCTGCTTTTTTTTTCCCAAAAGGAGCCAGATTGGCGGAAAATGAGTAATTATGGGCTCAGAGATTCAATGAATGATTACAGCTCTGCAGTCCTTTAAGTAATATTCATGTTCAGTTTTCGAAGAAACTCACCAACTAAAATACTCCAAATTGACTCATCATCAATAGGCAGAAGCCAGGAGGGATGTTTAAGGACACCGTTCAAAAATACTTTTTAGCTGAAGGCAAAAGTGATGCAACCGGGCGTTTGATTTGAGGCCAGACTCTCATCTCCAGAAAGGATCCAGCTCTGGGTGAACAACCAGCTCTGCTTTTGTCTTCAGGCAGTAAAGATCTCGTAATCTTCTGGCTGCTGCACACACACCCCAAGCACTTTTAGGGGAATCAAGTGAGACTCGTCTGTGGGTTTGAAACGTTGATCTCTGTTTTCTCTCCTCCTTAAGCGCAACCTTCAAGGTTTGAGCCCCGTTGCCGGAATGTAAACCAGAATGTCTCAAGATGTGCTTTCAGAGACGAAACATATGAAATAACCAGTTTGAACCTGGAAGGAAATACATATGATTGTTATTTAATTGTTTTGTGAAAGCTAATACAGATTTTAGACCTACCTTACTCTTTATATCCTTCATTCAGACTCTTTATGACCTAACCTAACACTAAATTAAAATTAAAAAAACTAAATATTTGAGTTGTTATGGTATCAAATTTGACAACTAAATGTGCTTTTACATTCAGCCACACACGTCCATTTATGCCGTCACATTACTGTGATGGACGTTGACTTGCAAAGTGGAATTATTTATTGACTTTCATCGCTTGCATGGTGAATGTAGGATAGTGGTGGCCTGAAAAATGAGGAAGGAAGCTTGTAACTCGAAGTTTTGTGTTTTAAATATATGTTTACGGGTCACTGCTGTGTGTATCTACAAGAAAATACTCAAGCTGTATGAGGGAAGATCATCCAGCATAAAGATTTTGAAAAATGTATCATATAGATCACGTGATCCACTGTGGCAATCCTGGATGAGAGCAGATAAAAGACTAAGAAGAGGATTGTCTGTATGATTAATTTCATTTGAACCAGCAGAGCTGGTTTATTAACATTAAACTAAGTACACTTGGTCCATGAAAGCTTTGAAAGCTCACCAAACAAACTCCCAAAATACTTCCCTTTTTCCACTATTTATGCAAACACATGCCAACAATGTGCCTTTGGTGTTTTTATTTAAAAGGATCAATCATGCGAGTGTTGCTTTGTTTAGGCTCCAGCTTTAAACTGCTGCAAACTCTTAGTTTGGACAAGTTGACATCAGCTCTCCACAGACTTCTTCCACTGCAGACACACCAGCCAGCAATGCTGTAGTGCTGGAGTCAAATTACAAGCGCACAATGCTCTGTGGCTCCTTTGCAAGGCAAGGAAGAGAGACACTTGTTGATGTAGATGTTTGAAACAGTTGGTTAAACAGTTAATGTATCGCTTGCAAGGTTAAGAAAAAAAAACAACACTTTTATAATTTGAAATGTTCAGCACATTTTCATTTCATGCAAAAAGTTTGAATCCAACCCTCAAGTATCAGGGTGTCACAACACCTCATCTGCGTGGTGTGAAATACCTCAAGGAACTGTTTTAAGATTTTGGATTAGGCGGCAGACAGGCCAGTCGATGGATGAATGGATGAAAGTAGCACACAGAGTCGAGGAGAAAGAATGCAGAAGGAGTCTTTCTTTAATGACGGCTTGGGGATTTGAGAAATAATGTGTGCTGAGAGATGCTGGCTCTCTGGAGAGTGAGAGGGAGGGCCGGGAATTTATTAAGGACTCAGCCACAAAGCCCCCGCAGGGACGGAGGTAACAGGCAGCCTGTGTGTGTGTGTGTGTGTGTGTGTGTGTGTGTGTGTGTGTGTGTGTGTGTGTGTGTGTGTGTGTGTGTGTGTGTGTGTGTGTGTGTGTGTGTGTGTGTGTGTGTGTGTGTGTGTGTGTGTGTGTGTGTGTGTGTGTGTGTGTGTGTGTACACAAACACACATGTGTGCACACAGGTTGGACAGCTGTGTTTGGACAGAGCACCCTTGTCTGTGACCTTCTCGTGCTGAGGTGCTTGCCGGCTCTCTGCAGCCCTCATGAATCCACTGCGGCTATAAAAGAATCAGCTCTGCTGTAAGTCTCCCCCTCAGCACCGGAAATATGTATATGCCATCCACCTACGTCCTTTCAGCTGGAGACTCAGCCTTCACCGAGCCTCGCATGAAACCAGATTGAGTTACCCGAAAAGAGGCAGGTCACTCACTCAATCTGGGCTCCTGAAGACACCAAGAGCCGGAGTGATTCCCCAGATGGCTCATGTCTCACCTTGTGTTTCCACTCCTATCAATCTTCAATAATAATGTCACAAGCATTCGCTTTCAGTGTTTCTGGCTGGGCTTTGCAGTAGGTGCAAAGAAACTTTGTCGAGACTTCCTAAGAAAACAAAGAGTCTGAAAGTCTATTCTTTTATTCTGGTAGCACTATTATTGTAGAAAGTCATAAATCACAGCTAAATAACAGATCTCAGCACAAAGAAGGCCTGTGTTGTTCTGGTCGAGTGGCTCCGATGACTTCAGCAGCTCTCTGACAGGAAAGGTTAGACTGCAGCCCTGTCTGGCTGTTTTGTGTGTGTGGAAGTCTCCAGCGGTCAAACTGCTCCAAACACCTGCTTTCATATGATAATTTATATTGTGCAAGTGAATGAGGAGTAATCAGATTACGGACAAAGTGAGTCCGTAATACGGAGCCTTCACATGGGCTCTGAAAAGTGATTTTCTGAAACAGCCGCCATGGTTATTCCTAGTGTGTTGTCTCTGTCTGCGCTACGTTTGCAAAATCAGGGCTTTCAACTAATCAAAAGAAACAGTCAAATCAATCCGCTTGCTTCTATAGGCCTGATCGACTGAACATTTGCATGTATAAAATGTGTGCAGACTTGCACATAAGTATATAATTTTGCACGCTCTATGCAGGAGCTTGGTGAATGAGACTCTATGTGTTGTGCTCTCTGCATTTGTACTGAAGTTAGCAAGATAACTCGTTAACCCTATGCTGCCCAGTCGTGAATCCACCATCGAATCCTCAGTCGCAAAACATGAATGCTAGATTGAATTGAAAATATAACATAGGCCGGAATTCTTGGTCAATCCATCCATCCATCCATCCATCCATCCATCCTTCCATCCGTTCGTCCTGCCGTCCATCAATCTGCTGTAGCCTACTGCTATATCTCATCCATGGTCCCGTCCTGCTGCAGCATAAATGATTACCAGCTAAAAACCAAACTACCAAAACTGACAAATTCAAAACCTATAGTGAAGACGCACTGCAGACACTTAAAGCACTAAGATGGCTTTAATCAAGCTTTACGCACTGTCCCTTTAAAGGGAAACTACACACAGACATCTGGAAACACCTGGAGCTGCACACTGGAGACACATATTGACACATTATGATTAATAGACTTATTCATTCATATGCCATTGTCCTTTATAAGTAATAAAAACAGTTATGGCTAGAAAGCAAACAAACATGTAAATACCTGTCAGGCACTGACTGTTACCAGCAGTTTGGGTGTCCAATACTTTGCCATGATTTTATTGGTTCAACATAATTTAATTGTCACCTATAGTGTTACTTATAAACTTTATTGAATGATCTATTAAATGTTTGTAAATTCGTTATGACACGAGAAACAGGTTTCATAGGTTTCCAGGTCAGACATCTGTTTTCTGTTCTTTGCAATTACGATCCAGTGCAATTTCTGCACCTTCCTCCTCCGCTGGCACAATTTTCATGGCACAGTAAGGAATCTGCTCCGTGCTTTTCATCTGTGGGGAGTGCCTTGGCTTCCTCCGGTTACTGCCCTTGATATTTTAGGAAAGACACATGAGCAAATACTTCTTATTCCAATGGTCCTTTTTCGATTTTAACTCAATAGTCAGGGAGGTGCAGATTTTGGTCTTCCATTCACAGGCTTGTCAAAAGAAGAGACGACTCAGCATTGCTTATATATTGTCAATCATAACCATAGTTTATCATCAGTTTATGATCACGTGCAGGTTGAATGTCTCTCTGAAGATCATCCTCGGACTGTCTGACTGTATCATGAGCATAAAGAATAGTTTCATCTCGCAGACGACTAAACTTTTCAAATCTCTGAGCTGCTTGGTTCTGCGTGAACTGCTGTGACCTCTGCAGGAACAAGTAGCACCAGACTGTACCAGAGGGCGCTGTGCTGGCGTATTGGGCGAAGTCCACACCTACCCTCGCCCGTCGCCTGTCTCTGTCTCCTCAAGCCCAAACACAATGAAAAGTTTATGGCTCCCTTCTCTGCCTCATTATTCCTCCTCTTCACACAGACCCTCGGTGCTTTAGTGCCGCTCACTGCTTGATAGAAAACACATTTCTGTCCTCGGCAGTGCTGCAGCGTTGGCAGTAAGTCAGCCACGCTGTCAGGCTCTGCATGAGGCATCCGAGTCGTCCAGAGGGAAGTATGAATTCTGACCCGGCGATGCCACTCTCTCATCAGGGCATTCCATTTTATTACAGCTGAACTCATCCTGTGATTTTCTTGCCCACCTCGCTTCCGCAGTTTCCGTGTGCAAGAGCAACACGGACAAGGATTGTTTTCCTTGTGAAGTGGGATTTATATGCTTAAAGTTGTGAAAACTGAGTGCGTGAAGAAGGATTTAAAAGTTCCCTCACTGGTATTCAGTGGGCTGACGGGGCTGCAGGTGTTGGAGGCGACTCGTTCCGTTTGCTTGGCCTGTCCCCAAATTCATCCATCAGCTCACTGCCTGTAACTCGAGCGCTGCAGCTTTTAAATGCGGCAGCCAGAAGACCTCGCCTTTTCCTCCCTTTGTCTGTAACTGTGAAATACAACGTTTGAGAAAAGTCACATTGCATCTGTGCCTTTTGTTGACCCAAACTAAAACGGGCAACAATAAGTTTTGTACATTACTATCAGGCCGGAGGATGTAAACAATACACAACTTCAAAGTGCTGCAGGGCTGAAGCCAATGCAGGGATTATTGTGGTGGAGTTGTCATCGACTTAGAGGTCACCAACAGGTGAAAACATGTATGAAGGAGCAGAAATTCCTCTTCTGCACACACCAACATCAACAAAGAAGAATAAGACAGACGCTGTGATAACTGTATTTGGAGCATTTAGAGGTCGTCAGGTTTAAGGTGAACTATTTCAACGTTTGTTTCCAAAATGACTCAAATCTGCTCTTCGAACACCGAGTTATGTATTCCCATGATATCGCTGTGGATTTTCACGATGATGCCAGAGATCATCGTCATGTCTTGTGAAAGATGTCTAAAGAAACTTTTTAAAGAGAACCTAATCCTCTCCAGCGTAGCACATCGCAGTATTTCCGTAATCCAGTTTGTCAAATTTGTCACTTAGCCAACTGTTCTCATGAATGACCTTGTTTAAAAAGAAACAAAAAACAAAGATTTATGTGGCAGTTGTTTTCTAAAATAAAACGAATGGTTATTATTTGCTGTTCAAAAATGCAAAGTGATTAAAAAAGGTATTCAATTAATCATAATTACTCTACAAATCCAAAACCAGCCGGTTGCCACCATCAAATTATCTGGGAATGTTCATAAAACAGTAACATTTCTTATATTCAACATCTGATGTTTCGCATCTGTATTGCTTTGAGACGAGAATTTGTCTTTGCAAATTACGACATCTTGTTTTTAAAATTCTATCTACAATCTGCCTCAATGATTTCAAGAGTTGGATTGAATTTACTTATGTAGACTTCCACCCATTCAGAAAAAAATATTAAATTCTTGGCCTTTCACTGTTTTATCCTAGTTGGGTTTATAGAACTTTGTAGTCTAGCGACCTTCACTAAACCTCCTGCTGAGATGGCACGTAAATATTTTGTTACCTCCAATTAATCTATATATAAAAAGTTTACACAGAAATCTTACCCAGTGGAATATTAAAATGCACCGAGGTCAATATTAGCATGTTAGCAACAACTGTAACCGTTATCGAACCTGCTATTTTAAACCTTTGCAAGTACCCACACATTCAAGTTATTTATGTGACAGACAGAACAACAGTACCATTAAAAGGAGTCATGAAGCCGTTAATCTTTATTGGGGATTAGCTGCAAATTAGATCTTGATATTGAATAACAGAATGACTGAGGCAGGCAGTTTGCAGTGACACCCATTGTTAAAAAAAAATAAATAAATCTCAGTATTTTTCCCTGCATACCTTCAACAGACAAGTCTTTCCTCTGCAAAAAGCAGGAAAGCTGCCTTTCATCTGGAGACGGAGCAGCAGCAGCTCTGCAAACATCCAGTAAATTCCCAAACAAAGTGTTCCATCTGCTGAAAGGCGTGGAAACTCGGGGATTCCTCTTTGTCGCTGCTAAATCCAATTTACAGACCCATAACTCTGGGCTTATTTTTGTTGTATGATGTTTTTGTAGGAACTTATTGGTGCAGACTCCTGTGTCGCTGCAGCGGCTGCACGCGATAGGTGGTCCCAGCAGCATCTTGTAAAATCCAACACTGCTGCTTTACTGGGTGGACTCTTTGTATGTTCCCCCTCAAATTTGTGATTTTGCTTCTTTATTAGATGTCTGACCTCCCTCATTGAGTCCCATTGTGAGTCGCTGTTGTAAAGTTGGGCGCACAGGTGTTGGCTCATCATACAAACTTTTAAAACCAAGTGGTGCACAAAGTTCTGTTGCTGTGTTTAGTTGTTTGAAACAATTAGGTCTCTGAACTTTTCAAAAACCGTCTTTTCTCTGTTGAGACTTTGTGCTTTCAGAAGCCTCATTCTCCTCTTTCCAGCCTGTGTGGTGCAGAAGGTGCAGAGGGAGAGCACCCTCGTCTGGACTGACATCATGTTTCTAAAAGTTGTGTATCTGTTGAACACATTGACTAATTCACCTTTTCATTTATCACTTCACAGGTATGGAATGGACTGTCTCATTCAGTTTGAGGACTTTGCAAATGTGAACGCTTTCCGACTGCTGAGCAAGTACAGAAACCAGTACTGCACATTCAACGACGATATCCAAGGTGACACACAACATGGCTAAATGGAAAGTATTCACAGCGCATCACTTTTTCCACATTTCTGTTGAGCAGTTGTTTACACCAGGTGTCAGGAAGTTTAGGTACGTATGCCTTCCTTGACACATTGGCAGAGACCATCTTGATGTGCAAACAATTTGAAATCAGGTGTCATACATGGAAGTGGATTTGTACAATCAGTCACAGATGGGATACATATGTTTGAGTGACAGTAGGAACCCCTGCTGCACTTTAGTGTCATCCATATTTTCCACATTTTGTTATGTTACAATCCTTTTCCAATCCTTAATGACAATGTGAACAAACATTACGTGTCCTGCCTGTCACTGGTCATGCCACGCTGCTTCCATCTATAAATATTATATACACATCCACACTGTCGCCCACTCTTCAATTCAACTTGTTCTTCAACATTCCTGGATGTTTGATGTAAACCAAACCAAATAATGTGGGTGAGGCTCTTAATATTTCAGGTGAAACAATTCAGTGGCAGGCAGACTAAACGATATGATTTCCACAACACTGTTGTTTTCCTGTTTTGTGACGATTCACAAGTTGAGCCATCTGCTCCTGGAACGCATGTGCATCCTTTGACCTTTAACCCTGTGCAATCCATTTCAAAACAAAAATAGGAAGTTATTGCACTCTATCATTGGACATATTGATGTTCATAAGCCTTGAATCAACAAGTAGGTTTTAATTTTTTTCTTTTAAGGAAAAGAATCGTCGTGTTCTTTTGTATGTGCATTGAAAAGCAGAGCTGCTTTGAGACACAGATGTACAGTGATCTCTGTTGCAGACAACACCAACAGTGTAAACAAAACTAATGAAAAGCTCAGCAGCAGACCGACACCCACACATTAGTCTGGTACAACATTAAAAAGAAAAACTTCTCTTGTATTCACTCATCATTCAAACCTATACATATTCTCTTTTAATTCATTTCACTAGACATTAATTATCAAACCATTTTTTTTTAACAACAGTCCAGATGAATAGGGTTCATGTTATTAATCCTAGTTTCATTTCTGATTTTGTTCAGCACTTAAAAATTAATAAGTGTTATTACAGGCTCAACACTCCTACACTATGATCGACTTTTCCCCCATGTTATAAACCCCACAAAGAATGCCAGTACATGAGTGCTGATGTGGGTCTGTCATGTTCCTCAGGTACTGCTGCGGTGGCAGTAGCTGGACTCCTGGCTGCTCTTCGCCTCACCAAAAGCAAAATGTACGATCACACCATCGTTTTCCAAGGGGCGGGAGAGGTAGGTGCAACATGAACCATGCATGCTGACAATACATATAAACAATCAGCATTTTGAACTGTTTTCTAGTGTTTCCTCTTTACTAAAATGAGAAACTTTGAATTTTTGAGAAGCAGCTCCAAAGTTTTTGCACACTTTTCGTCTTGTCCCAGGCCGCGATGGGGATAGCTGAGCTGATCACCATGGCCATGGAGAAGGAGGGACTACCCAAAGAACAAGCATTGAAAAAAATCTGGATGGTTGACTCCAAGGGTCTTATTGTCAAGGTTGTGTTTTGCATAAACACACACACATAATGTGTTCATGCGCAGGCCAAAATACAGTTATTCATTGTACTCTAACCACGGCAGATGGCCACAATGAGACCTCCATTATTGCTTTACTGTCTGTTTACACTGGTTGATCGTTTGTCTATGTTTACCCCCCCCTCGGATCTTTAGGGTCGGGACCACCTGACTCATGAGAAGGAGAGATTTGCCCACGAGCATGCGCAAATGAAGAAATTGGAGGATGTGGTGCAGGAACTGAAACCCACTGCTATTATCGGTAAGACAACAAGCATCATTGCAATGCTCTTTTGAAGAGAAACAACATGAGTATTCAAGAATGTGGTGATGAAGGACATTGAGATGGTTGGTAACAGCATGGTATAGGGTGAGATGGAAGCAGGTCATCCGCTGCGGCGACCCCCAAAGGGATCAGCCAAAAGACGGACATCATGGTAAACAGGAGCCACAAAAACAGTGAATAACTAAAAAGATTGTAATTGAATAAACTATCTCTTCTCAGGCGTGGCAGCTGTCACTGGAGCCTTCACCGAGCAGATCATCAGGGACATGGCTTCCTTCAATGAACGTCCCATTATCTTCGCCCTCAGCAACCCGACAAGCAAAGCCGAGTGCACCGCTGAGCAGTGTTACACGCTCACAGAGGTGCTCACATCTTTATAAGACTCTCACGTGGTCAACATGTATAGATTTCTGCTTTATCAAGCCACTCTGTGTTGCAGGGACGGGGTATTTTTGCCAGCGGGAGTCCGTTTGACCCCGTCACCCTGCCTGACGGAAGGACGTTCTACCCCGGGCAGGGAAACAACGCCTACATCTTCCCTGGTGTCGGCTTGGGTGTGATCGCTTGTTCCCTGCGACACATTACAGAGGAAATCTTCCTCACTTCAGCCGAGGTAACACATTGACACATACCGTGTAAAGCAAGCTTTTTATGTTATTTACACTATTTCTATGAGAAAATTGAGGATTTTGAGTGAAATTATGAATAAACATACATTGTCATTGTACAACAAAACAATTGAATCAGGTCAACTGGACTTGGTCGTTGACACGAGATGCCTCATGCCTGGACAAATAAGGACACGCATAGAATTCTGTCACTGTCACTGTTCTTTTGTGTTTCAAAATATATATTTTGATGTTTTTCAGGCTCTTGCTGAGCTGGTGACAGAAAAGGACCTGGCAGAGGGTAGACTGTATCCTCCTCTCAACTCCATCAGGGACGTCTCGCTCAAACTTGCAGCCAAGGTGAGAGCTGAGTTTATTTTCAGTCCACAGTTGGAGTTACTCGTCAAATCTTATCAATCACATGGATCCAGATGCAGACTTCAGCATCTTTCAGAGGGACAGGAGGATTGAGTTGGGTCAGACTTAACAAATCTCGAATGAAATTGTAGCAAAGCTACTCTAGAGTGGAGACAAGAGCTTTGATAGTGCTGACGCTCATGCTCTGTTAGCAAATGAGGAAGAAAGTGCAGCTCACAAGACTTTGTTTTGTTGTTTTTTTTCATAGCATGAAAAGTAACAGTAAGATGAACTAGTGTTGCCCCCTCTAGTAAACAACAGTTTAGTGAAATCGTAAGTGAACTTCTCCACTTTAGCTGACAGTTGATTCTTAAGCAGCAGCAGCAATTTGTTGGATGAGACACTGTTGAAACTTTCCTCTCCTGTGCCTCACAGATCATGGAGTACGCCTACAAGCACAATATGGCCACACTTCGCCCCGAGCCGTCCGATAAAGAGGCGCATGTGCGCTCCCTCGCCTACGGCACCGACTATGACGAGTTCGTGGTGGACTCGTACCGCTGGCCGGAGGACAGCATGGCCGTGCAGTCATGCAAGCTTTAACACTCCCACAGCGAGCCCTGCGAGGTCAGAATAACTACTGATGTGCAATATCGTCACAAGAAGTGATGCCGTGCTGAAAGAAGCTGTGTGCAGGAGTTTCTCTTGGACATGTATTACTGTGAAATAAATTGTTACAACACTTACACGGTCAGGTCCATCAAACAGTGTGAATGATTATTGGGAAATTAACTTTCGGATCGTTTGTGTTTGTTATCTCATTATTTCACACTAATATGTCAGGGAAACCTTCACAAGTTCTTTAAATCAAACTGTAGTAGGCAGTAATGATGATAATCGGCTAAGATTAACAAGCTACAATAGTTTTGATTTATGACCTACATTTCTGATTAAAAAGATACAAAGTGTTTGAAAAAGATGCATCAACCTTCATCTCATGGAGACACACTCCATCTTCCTGTAATTAAGCGTGCAGCACAGAATGTATAGTCATGTATAAAGTGATTCACTCTTTATGTGACATGACTCGCCTTGATCTATGTTGAATTTTATCTTTTGTTGTGCTTTTTGTGACCGATTTGATAAAGCTATACCAAGGTATCTCTGAGAACGTATGTAATGGTGCTCTAGCTCCCTCTAGAGGCTTTATTTTGTCATTGCAATGCACAGTTGCGATGAGGCTTCTGGATGAGAGAGATGATTCTCCGTCGTGATGAGCACAGTGTCACACCACGTTCAGTCTGAGCCTCAATAAAAGCAGCAGGTGAATCGACCTGCGTTATGACCCAGCCGTGTGTTCTCTGTCTGTCTGCCTCAAACCCAGGATGATTTCACATGAATTAATTGATCAATCAGTACCCAGACAGTCAGTACCAGAGGCTCTGACTGGCCCACAGCCCGTCCCGGTCTGAAATCAATAGAGGAGCAAGCAGACCAGTCAGCGTCCAGCGTTCAGCGTCCCGCCCGGGGCTAATTTCTGCCAGGCAATCATTTGTCTCCCTCACTTTCCCTGCTTTGCTCTCAGTTCAAATCCTCCAAATGAGCCTCGGGCGACCTCTGCTCTGACCTGATGATCAATATGTCTCAATGTCAACACCATCCTGTTTTCAGTTTGGCTACGTAGGACACATGTTTCTAACAGATAGGTTACCATACAGTGCAAGGAGCTGTAAAGATGACCCCACGATGTGCAGCATCGTCCATCAAATGTCAAGATATGTGCATTATTTTTTTCACCTTATCGACAAAAGGGGAACTTAAACTTTAAGATTAAAATCGAGAAAAACACTGATTAACCCGACAGAAAGACCGTACAGTCTTTCTACATCCTTTATAAGATCACTAAATCATTGACTAGTCATTTATTTTGAAAATGTATCAGCACCATCAGCCACAGTTCAAATGCATTTATTTCAACTGATTTAAAACTGGACGCCTTGTAATGCTCTGAATTTTTTAATAGGACGAATGAAAACCACGGATAGGTCTCTACCATCCAAACAATAGTTTTACTCTTTGTTTGAGTTCTAAATATTTGTGGGTAAAACTATATAATCCTCACGTTGCACATTGTTTCATTTGTTATTATATTGCATTACTGGGTCACTATATTTTTAATAGTCCACTTCAGCACAATTGCTATTACTTTTAGGTAATTACTTTAGTTCTCTCTTTTATTTACGAACTACTTCAAACAATTATTACTTTTGGTTTACAATTTTGAAATTTTGCACATGTTTAAATTCTCAACTTGCTTATATTTTTACTTTTAGCCAACTCCATTCGAAGTTAAGCTAGTGATAAGCTAGTTTGTGATAGAATTTATAGCATATAGTTTGCTTTTTCAATTATTTACTTTTCAACATTTCCATCATTACATCAGAGGTGATTACATGTATTTTATACACACATCCAGGCAGACATGAGTCATTCAGTTATTTTTCTCACAGATTAATTCAAACTGTAAAATCGTCCACGTGTTGTAGATTCATGAATCATATATTGAAATGTCATACAAGTGTTATTGTTTCATTCAGTCAGAAATTCACTTAAAAACACACACATGCACAGGGAGACAATGCAAATTCAGAAAAGACCCAAAACCCAGATTCAATATTCTGTTTTCTTCACCAAGATTTAGGACCTGCACAAAATTTCAGTTTTCATTTCCTCTTGTTATTCTGCACTATTGTTATTTGTATATTATATTGTATCACCTTGCTGTGACTGGCAGCTGTGACCTGACCTTGCTTTAACCTTCACCCCAGTTTCACATTAAATGACACCTTGCTAAGACCTTTTAGATCACAGCCAATCAGGAAACTCTCCCTCAGGGGAAAGTTTCCTGTCTGAGTCCGTTGGTCCATCTTTTCCTCCCACCAGCCTGTCTGACAATCTGCACACTACATATCAAATGTAAGTTTTCGTTTTTGACATACGTACTGCAGTTCTTTGAAACGATAAAGTATTTTATTCAGCGTTTCAAGCGCTTCTTAATCCGTGCAATAACGTGCAGGTCAGATATTTCAAAGGCCAGTAGAGGGCGCTGTGATATATTGTTTTAACAGCAGTGCAACATTATTGAGTCCTCTCATCAGCAGCACATTACATTGTAATGTATGTCTCATGTCCCTAATGCATCCATATAATGACTCCACACAATGAAGGCTTTGACTGCAGTAATGACCCTGCCTTTAAATCGCTGCATTTACTTTTGGACTAATTTCACCAGTTACGTCTTCATGTATGTGCGAGGGAATTAACTTGTGCATTGTTGCTGTTCAGTGATTATGGTCTACAGCTTGTATTAAAGACCATAATGGTAAAATTGAGTAGGTAGTGTCATTTTCAGTAATTGCACATGTGGCAATTATGTTAATATACTTACTACTGGTTTTATGGAAAACATTTTCTTGGTTTCTTGTAGTGATTTAAAAGTCACTCTGTGGTGGATTAATTAATTAGCCTGTAACTCTCAGGAAATCTTAATTACTGTGTCTGTCAGCACACTGTAAGTGTGAGCAGTGCAGTGAGTTCATGGGATGGCTTTTCAGTTGAAGCTAATCTTGTAATCAAAAGTAGATTAAATCCTGGAGGAACATCCTACATCTGCTATAACCTGGATGTGATTTTAAGAAGCAACCTGTTCCACTTCGCCTGAAACTGTAGGCGCAGCTTTTGATCATAGAGTTTATAAAGTGACTGAAAACCGTAAATCTGAATTAGATAAACCCCCCTAAAAAATTCTTGGTACAAAAGATCACACATAGAAATACCTACCATTTACAAATGAAGAAAGTATGAATGTGTTTCTTTAAAATCGGTTATTCAGATCATCTATGATATGACCTGTGAAACAATCAGTGTATCAGCTTAACATCAAGGATTTTACAGGACCCAGTAGGATGCTTTCTGTTACTTCTCATAAATAGCAATATACATCTCTGCTGAAGGACACAAGTTTAAATATAGTGACTGCAAAGTTCAATAAAGCAATACTAGTAATTGCTCCATATGAAAGGCATTTTACAACAGTCCTTTCAGTGATGGTGACAAGTCACAACAACTTCATGAAAACATAAAGAAACATCATCTCCGTGGTCCAAAATGTTTCCTTCAGTTTAATTTGTTCCTTTATGTAATTTTTTTTTTTTATTTATTTATTTTTTCTGTTTGACAAAATTCCAAGTTGCACAGAGGTTTGCAAGGTAGAGGATTAGATAAACAGACACATGCATCTTGGTGGCTGTGTTTCATGGTACCGTTATTGCGGTCTGATACCATGAATAATTGTACTTTTTGTTGATTTTGTGTAATTTTCTCGATATCTATCACATTTTTTCTAAATGCAGGAGATTCAACCAGCTTCCTCTGACATGGTAAGCATTTTTTTTTTTTTTTGTTATTCGTGGTATTTTGGGATTGATTCTGTTTTTCATTTCAGGCTCCTTGACTTCCCATCCGTGTGCCTGATTACTGTTCCCTGATGTCTTTCACCTGTGCCTGAGTGTGTAATTGTCTTCACCTGGTGGCTTTGGTATATGTTGGGAGTCTTCTGTGTGTTCTGGTTGTTGGTTTGTCTCTGTGTGTCTCTGTGTCTGCGCTTTTCCAGTGTTTCATCTTTACCTCCCATAATCTCAAAGACTTTGGTTCTTTGTTATTTTTTAATGTTCTCCCAATAAAAAAAAAAATTATTTACATCAAAGGGGTGTCATACGTACAGCTTATGGGCCAAAACACCCCACCAGGGTTAAATCTGGATCCATGTGTGACACTGATGGTCTAAAAAAAAAGAAAGAGAATAACTTAATATGCAATAATAGTAACTGTGAATATTCTGTGGGTTGCCCAGTTCAGAGGAGACGTAATAGTAACAGACACTTAGAACTGAACTACTGATTACAGCGAGATGCAATGGTAAAAGTCAGTGACCTTTACATCGCCCTCATGGTTCTTGGTTTGAGAACACATGAGCTGAAGGTTGCAGAAAATGTGCAGCTTGAGAAGAAACAAGCTTCTTTTTTTTTTGTTTGACATAAATCAAGAAAAAATAAGAGAAAAGATTGAAGTGGATTGCATGTGAAGACTTCCACCATGTGGCCCACATCAATAGAGATCAAACTGCTCTGAGAATTATGAGTAATCCGGCGAGGTTTCACCTGAACGACTTTGCTGAAGTGCATGTGATCGTGGTTACCTGAGCACAGAGTGACTCGGTGCAGTCCAAGCTGAGAGCAAATGAGTAAAGAGAAGTCTTGCTGCTATTTATGGTGCCAGACAACACAAGTTGCTACACAGATTGACCTTATTTTCTCAGCAAATTTGGAGCCCCTGCCCGGCTGGTGTTCGACTCAATGAGGACCGTAACCATGAAAAGGGCCCCTGCTCAGCAGCTTCGCACCGTTCCCTCCGTCCTTATGAACGATTCTGTGAATAATCCGGAGAGACGTCTGTTGTTCCGGACACCGTTTGCGAGGCCCTCGTGTCGCACAGGTTTTAGCCCGGGAGGCAGTGGTGGGCGCAGGTTTCCGACAGCCTGTTGTTTCTCGGGCGGGTACCACGCGCCGATACCAAGCGGGAGCGCCAACGCCTTGACAACTTTTCCTTAATTAGATGAGGCCTGGCGCTCCGATCTGAGATCCAACATGACGTGTGTGATCACGACCCAAAGTCGTGTTCAATTAATTTCGGGTTGCGATGCAGGGCGTGCAGACATCATTCCCTGCAGCACTCATCACTGAACAACACAGATTTCTACTGAAATAGGCCACTTTGTCACATTTTGCAGAGATTGCGTGCGTGCTCACTTAACAGAGCCTGTATTTTAGACTAAATTCAACAAGTGACAGTTGCAGATCTTTGGTTGTTACAACCAAAATGCTGTTCTCCTATCTCTACATTCAAATCACAGGAAAATTACCATGTTTTAATCCAGTTTAGTTCGGCTTTTCGACATGCCAAATGTTGCCTTTAGCTGCTGAGCATCTCCTTGCCGCCTTTTGAATGTGGGCACATGCTGGCCGGGCTTGTGCTTATCATTCTGCTGCAAGCTCCAGATGGATCAACACATGCTGAAAACATTACAAGCAAGACATTTGCATGTGACCTAAATCACTCACTTCTGCTCCGTGATGCAAACAAGTCCATCCAAAGACATTATTTAATGACACTGGATTAGAACATATTTCAAATAGACTTCAATTAAATAGACGTTAAAAAAAAAAAGTGTAGTAAAACATGAGCTCATTTTTGTGGAAAATGTAAAGATCTGTTACACATTGATTGGAAATGACAGCCCTCATGACACTCTCTCATGTGGCTATTTGTCTGTTTTTCTCATGTTCATTAGGCTTGACGTAAGCATCCGGTCACCTACACTGTTTATGCAGACTGGACAAGATAGAAATCACACGTCGACAATGAATGCTTTGTCGTATTCAATGCATTGTGTGCACGTGTTTTGTTTTTAAGTTCGCAATTTCTCCTCAAGTACAGACTCGCTCCAAAATAAATCCGACTGAGTGACAAAGAAAGGTGAGCCCTACGTCGCACTTGACACACTCATGACCAGTAAGAGATCATTGATAGCCGGCCTGAGCAGACTTTGTGCCACACTATTGGCTGGGATTACATTTACCATGCATGCGATTTAAGATATTAACATGCATGCGTTTGGAACAATAGCCCTGACCATTGTTTTCTCTATCTTCATTAATTCTGCAATTGTTTGCTGCCAGTGATTTACTGCCAGGTTTTGTGAACATCAAAGCATTTCCAGCCTTTTTTTCTGAAACCAGACATAACCCATTAAATTAACATGCATATTGCATCTTGAGCTCAATAAGTTGCCTAATTAATTGTGAGAGGCAACAACAGCTTCTGGTTGTTGTGGGTATAGAAAGTAGTTTGTGCCTCTTAGCTTGTGCAGTCATTGTTCGCAGCCTGCACATGTATGTTCAGTGCATGTGTGTGTGTGTGCGTGTATTTGTGTGTGTTTACTGATTATAAATGAGGACAGCAAGGTGTATGTGATGGTAATGCAGCCTCCGGTCCTCTCCTTGCCCGTTAATAACCAGGTTCTCTTTGATGTGGCCACGACGAGCGAGGTGGCCTCCTTTTTTTGCATCACTTGCGGCATGTAAATCCCCCTGCTGTGTTATCTCCTTAACCGCTCAAGGGTCCACCTGAGTTTGTCCACCTGATGGATAGATTAAAGAACCACCAAAGGCTTTATTTTTTTTGTTTCTTTTTGATCATGTGTCTGTGTGCTGTGGCTCTCTCTGTTCTCACAGCACAGTGGGAGGTCGGAGGTCGCTCGGATATTATCTCCAGTCTGTTTTAAAGGTCTCTGAAAGACCAGTTCGTCTCATTTGAAAGTAATCGATTTCATGTTGAAGTGTAACAGTTTCAGCATCCAAACTCATGAAAGGTCGTACTCAAGTGTCAAACTTACCACTGTTTGAATCCCTTCTTTAACAGTTGCCTGATGATAAAATTAGCATTTTAAACAGATATACACAATCATGTGCAGTGCAACCATGCAAGCACAGCATATAAACTGAAAACATGAACCCCCACCCCCCCTTATCAACATGGACTTAAACCAGGGACATTGTCACTATCTGTGCACAAATAAAAGTAGAGTAAAAGTATAGTAACTGTTTCAAAAAGTTCAGTCAACTTCATAATTAGTTTTTTTTAAACATTCTCCTAAAAATGTATATCTAAAAAGCTATCTGACATTTTAGACTGGTGGACAACATTGAAAAAAAGCTCAAGGCTGTGTCAACTTATTCCACAGAGCAATACCACAGCTTTTCTTATTTTGTTGGATTGTTTAAGATAAAAGGCTTATGTGGTATTGTTCAAGTTTCCCACTTCTAGATCTAGAACTGTAACACAAAGACACAACTAGCAACTGGCTCGGAAACATTTAATGCCCGCTATGCACTGTGTCATTTTAACAATCTTTTTAGATCACAACAAGACACACTGAATGGCATGAATCTTTGGGCACGCCATGGGTTTACTGTGTGCAGATTGCTCGGTGAAACATGAGTGGAATCGAAGCCCACAATGTATGTGAGTCAACAAACTAAGAAAACATGAACAGAGCCCTCACTATTGTGGTATTTATGCATTTGGAGAGAATTACTAAAAAATGTTTTTTGACCTTGTAACCACAAAGCATCTATTTAGGTGTAGTGCCAGTGTTGTGCTGATCAGTACGTCATTTCCTACTTCATTACTATTGGTTAGTTAGTTGATGTAGGTCAGTGGTCCCAATCACAACAAGTTTCTGACACAGATATCACCACAATTCTCTCACGATTGTTATATTTATTCTGGGATGGCTGAAAATCACAGTGTAGCAATGTCATATTGCAGTGTGACATTGGCACTTTGTATTACATTGATTGTATAAAAAAGTACTATACAAATAAAGTTGATTGGTTGGAGCTTAAGACTAGAGTCCAACACAATGCCAGACAGTGGCTTGATTATGTTTCTGATTATGTCTCTGCACAGTAAATTCCTTCAACATATTCTTCTAACATACCACCCCCAGTTATTCAATTATTATGTTTTTTTTCATTCCTTAGGGCCAATGAATATAGTCATATGTTACGCTGGTCATTGAATGTCTCACACACCCAGTTAAGAGCACCTGATTAAGCTCTTGACCTTGCGCTGAATGCCTCCCGTGCACTTTCTTCCTCTCCATATCCAAGTTTGCACTCGGAGAAGGTGGGTCGGGTCAAATAATTTCAAGGCAAAAAAAAAAAATGAACGCCGGTGAAGATGAATCAGTGAAAGCATTGGACAGCAGTGTGTGTGTGTGTGTGTGTGTGTGTGTGTGTGTGTGTGTGTGTGTGTGTGTGTGTGTGTGTGTGTGTGTGTGTGTGTGTGTGTGTGTGTGTGCGTGCGTGCGTGCGTGCGTGCGTGTCCATCTTCTGCTCGCTGCATATGGATGGATAAGCTCATTATCTATTGTGGACGGGCACAATGCGCCGAAGGCCAGGCTCCACTGGCCCAACAGCCCCCGAACACAATACCTGTAAACAGCCAGTAACTAATTGAAAACACAGTCTATCATGACCATGTTGTCTCACAATGACAAACCCGGTGAATAGGGAGGTGGACATTTAAAAAGAAAAGCTTTGTCCACAGAAAGGTGGGAGTATGTTCTAGTCGTGAATGGTTGCAGCAGCGAAGGTATCGAGTGTAACCTCAAACCTGTCTCTTTTTTTTCTTCCTCCCCTCCCATCGCTCTCGACTGGTTGCCAGACTGCTGGTTCTCTGATCAATGCAGTTTTCTAAGTAGATGTATCGACGCCATTAACTTTGAATAACTGTACATTCACGATCAGATAATGAACTTCTCTAACCTGAAATGCAGAATTGATTTACAAGCTTTTAAAATGTCATGCTTCAGCTCACTAATGCGTTTAGCTCCCATGTTTGATTAACCAATGTGGCCCTAATATGAGCCCCTGGGCAGTGAAATCTCAACGCTGTATGTTCCAGATGAGGCCTCTAAGTGTGTGGAAATGTTCGTCAAATAGGTCAGCGAGTCTACATCCATCCATCACCTCCACCCACTGAGCTCTTAAACCACAGCAATTCAAAAAAAAGAAGAAAAAAAACGGGGAAGAAAGATTCTCCCTCGTGCTTCATTGCATGTGGGCTAAGTAACAGTAATCCAATCAGATATAAGACTAGTCAACATACAAGTTTTGCTGGATATTTCAGCCGCTGCGTGCCCACCACAGATTCACTAGTTCCCTGTCAAGCCGCCGGCTCCTGTTACTCTGAGTTCTGACGCTCTGGACCTCATTGTTTTGACGTCGTCTTAAAGTGAGTTTTGCGATTAGCCTCGGATATGTGCCTCTGTTCCGTCTCATGCGCAATAAAGACCCTCAGCCTCATTTTACTCTCCCTCCCTGTTTCTCTCTCTCTCTCTCTCTCTCTCTCTCTCTCTCTCTCTCTCTCTCTCTCTCTCTCTCTCTCTCTCTCTCTCTATCTATCGCTACCTCACCAAGTGGCTTCTGCATTTGTTCTGGTCTGTCCTTGTTTGTACAGTGAGCCTATTCAGAACCATAGGTTGGTTATTGTGGGAACACATATCTGGTGGCGAGTGAGCCTTGTGAAAGCGCTTGTCCTTAAAGTGGGTGACGAGGACAACAGATGCTCGGAAAAATAAACTGGTGCTGAGGCAAAAAAAAATTATAAATAAGTTCCATCACTGCAGTGAAATCAAGTCTTCCTCTGTACAAGCAGCAAGTATCTGACCATGAACAGGATGAAGTGGAATAGAAGATGGCTGCCAAGGTATCTGTGGCCATAGCATTTAAAGTGGTGGAATAAATGTACAGGTCCAGAGGATGCATGTCACCAGCTTTAATCTTTACTGTTAATTTCTGAGAGGAAATCTTCATAAAAGATACCTTGAATTCATAAAAATCACGCATTGTCGGTGTGATTCAGATTAATTAAATTAATACAAAAGGATTCAAATCCATGAACTGGTCACTCTTGGCACTTTATAAGAATTATTTATAGCTGTAATTTTTTGATTGCTCCTGGAGGCCAACAGCCATGAAAAGTAATATATATCATGTTGAGCTATTGGACTGTACAGTGGGCTGGAAAAGTCTCTGTACTGTAATTTGATGTAAATGTATTCTACTTTTTCTCCCCTTCGCTTGCCCATCCCACATTTATGGTAGTAATAGAGGGGGGTTTTGGTGACACTGTGGCAGCATTCTGTTGTCATGCAGTCATTCATTGTGTCTGCTGGGTTATTTAGATAGAGAAAGTCACTCCTTGAAATAAGTTGTATAACAAAAACAAAACAAATAGGTGTGACTTATACAGCTTTATTGCCTTCATGGCAAATATTGTTTTCAGTGCACTGAGAAGAAAAGTTAACAAGTACTATTTTCTTTTGAATGGCACTTTTTGTTTGGTTTGTTTTAATCCTTTTCTCCCCCAATTGTGTTGTGTTGGCTGTGATTGATTTGGGAGCGGTTTTTGTTTCAATACTTCTCTCTCGTTGTTGTGTCTTTTTATGAATGAATGCACTTCACATGAAACAATCTTATGTTTACGAAAGGATGAAAAGGAACTCAAAATGCAATTAGGGTTCATAATTTTCCAAACAATGACAGTTTCTCTCAGTCTGAGCCATTATTACATTATGACCAAAACCAGTAAGATTATCAATGTAACAACTTCTTACATCATATAATGTTAGATAAAACACTTACGTTATTGTGTTGTGCAGATCTCATGTTTGTAAATGACAGCAATGATGATTCTGGTTTGTAAAAAGAAGGTATTGAAATGAAATGAAAGGGGATTATCATCCTGATAGCATGTTGGTTGTTTTGTTTTGTTTTGTTTTGTTTTGTTTCGGTTTGTCATTGTCAATCACAGGTTAAAGCGAGACCAAATATTAATTGAATACATTAGAAAAGTTGAGAAATATTTGAAAAGTTTCCTTGATTTGAATAGTGGTTTGTTATTAAGGGATGCTTGTGGTTCACAAAGCCATACCGGTTGATAAACACTGATGTAGCATGCAATGAGTCCTGAAAATATGAAGCAATGAAGAAGCAACCACCTGGAAATACAACAAATATGGAAATAGCAAGCCACAGCTTGCAATTGTTTCAGTGATTGCTAAAAAAATGTTTTTTATAATAATAATATAAGTGATCTCAGGGACCAGAAGTCAAATGTTAACATCCACTGATCTTGGGACCACATGTATCAGAGAGGCTTGGCCTGTCATGACCCTGAGGCCAGTTCACCGCTGCTCCTTCCGTTGACCACTTCTGAAAGCTGCAGACCACAAATGCCCTGCAAGAGCTGCGGTTTTGGAGGATGCTCTGACTCAGTCGTTTCATCACAGCTTGGCTCATGTCAGACTCACTCGAATCATTACAGTTCTGCTTCGAACGCATCGACTTTAAGGACAAAATGTTCATGTGCTGCTTAATGTGCTCATGTACGGCACAACAGGTGATAAAGACAAAATCTGTAGATTGTGCTCCACCTTTGAGGACTCATGATGTAAATTTGTATTGTCAAAATGTATTGAAACTAAACAGGAAGTGGAGAGCTGAATATTTTATGATTGAAGATTACCAGCAGCAGTTACTTGACCATCATAATCAACACTAAACATGGTGTTTAGTCTGACTTTAGTTACATTTTGTCAAGGATCAGGAGAAAATCTACTTTGGATTTATTAAGGCAACTCTGTAAAGTCAAGGTTTCCTGTTTGTATAATAGAAAGCACCTCAGTCATACACTGAATTATTACTTATATTGCATGAAATGATGCCCTATGTTCCTTCCACAAAAATCTGCAATACTGTGTAGTTTTCTGAACAAACCCATTCATGCATCTTTTAAAAGATGCTGAGATAGTAAAGCAGGCAAATAGATTATCCAAAGCACAACATGAGTTCAGCAGGAGTTGTTGATTTTTTTTAGTGATGTTAAAAGTGACATTAAAAGTGATGTTAAAATAGAAAATGTTTATACTGATGTACTGTATATAAAGTCAAACAAAACCAACAAGCATGATATTGCAGTTTAAACACACACACACACACACACACGCGCGCGCGCACTGCTTGAGGCGACACCTTCCAGATGTTCTTCCACCCACTAGAAAACCAGGAAGGGTCATCATGTGACCATCATGTGTCTGACCATTCTGGTATTTCTAGGTCGGTCATCTTCCTTCACTCCTTCCCTGCCCGTGCTCTTTCACTTCCCCGAGGCCGTCCAGGCCTGGTCAGCAGAGCCACTCCGCCCGAGGCTATGGTTAAACTCAGGCAGGTCTTGGGCCCAGAGGTGCCGCCTCAGATTTGCAGCAAGTCGTCGTGAAGAGCCTCTGTGATGGGCCTGGATGTGATCGAATCCGAGTAGCACTAATCCACTGGGCTGGTTGGGGCGGGTTGGTATTCTGGTGTCCCATTAAGTTTAGCCTGGAGGATCATAAGGTTGCAATTTCAAGAGTCTGGACTCGCCTTGGGTAACGCGAGCCGAAGGTCCACGGTGCCGAGATTCTTCAGACTAACGGAGAGAAGAAGAGTTATTAGACTATCAGAGTGACAGACAGGAGAGGAGAGGGCTTTAAGAGTGACCGGACTCCTCCAAAAAGCATTCGTACAGCCTCTGCTTTGGCTGGAACAATGAGGGCTCATGGCTCCATTAGTGTTGTTCTGTTTTCATGTGGTTTGGAGTTTCATACAGTTTTCCATCGTGTGTTGTTTATAGGGCATCCATTTAAATACTGAATCTTTGGGTTTGAACAAAGCACAATTCAGTTTTTAATTTTTATTTTTTTTATTTTAACTCATTAAAGTAAGAAAAATAAGCAATTTGGCAAAACCAATGCATAGAAGGTGTCAATATAAAGGGTGTGGAACGCAAAATTGCATTATACACAGACAACATATTCATGTATTTAAGAAGTCCAAATACCTGCCTGCCAGTCGCCCTTGATCTCCTTGAATCCTACGGCCAATAGTCTGGCTATGAATTAAATATTCAGAAGACTCAGGTCTTATCTTTTAACTTTACCCCAACCACCAAGATTACACAAAGCCGCTCTCTTAATTGGAATCCGAGAGCAAATAAAAATATTTGGGAGTTTGGCTGATGCAAAAATTTGAAGACATGTATGAAAGAATTTGCTTTCCTATTAACACCAAAATAAAAGACAGTTTGGGACGCTGGTCTACCCTCCCTTTGGACATGAGTAACAGGATTGAAACTATTAAACAAAATATCTTGCCAAGGTTATTAAATCTCTTCAAGACTTTACCAATAAAAATTCCTCGTAAACAATTCAACGAATGGGATAAACGAATATCACGGTTCGTCTGGAAGGGAAGAAAACCATGAATTAAATATTCAACTCTCCAACTAAGTAAAGATAGGGGCAGTATGTCTGTACCAAACCTCAGAGATTATTATTATGCTGCACAGCTTAAACCACTTGTCTCCTGGTGTGTCGATAAAATAGAAGCCAAATGGAAAGACATAGAGCTTAATCACCAAGAAATACCCATGCAAACCTTATAGGGAGATGTAAAACTAGCCAAATCTAAAATCAACCAGTTTGACCGAATTATAGCCATCATCCATACAGAGTTGGCTCACGATCGTTAAAATGCTGAAATTAGAGACACAAACTAGGAACCTAAAATGGAGAGCATACGGCAGCATTTACGCCAGCATCTATGGATCAAAGATTTAAATTCTGGTCTAACAGGGGTGTGAATGCTTATTGTAAAATAATGAAGCATAATCACTTGCTGAGTTACGAAACTGAAGAGTAGATATGACCTCGAGAAGGCAGACATGTTCAAGTACTTCCAAGTACGAGAGGCACAAATGCTAATCAACTGGTGAGACCTTTTGTACAGGCATACCGAGAGGGGTAAAGAATACTGTCTAAACTATATCAAAGTATTAATGGTTCTAGAAAACACACAACGGACTACATCAAAGAGAGATAGGAAAAAGAAATGAAGGCTACAATCTCAGCCGAGCAATGGACAAATATTTGTAAAATACAACACTCCACTATAAACCCTAATACCTGGCAAGAATTCAGCTGGAAAAACACCAGAGCTTAAAACAATGCAGAAAGGAGTACCGCAGACATGCTGGAGGAACTGTAATGAAAATAAAGCACATCATTACCACGTTATTGTATTTTATCGAGTAAAAAAAAAAGTAGTAAAAAATAATGCTAAGATAGGCCTTTAATAGATGATAAAAATCAGTTTATATCAGAATTTGTAGCGAGAGAGAGGCAATGCATTTCTTGATGAATGTTACAGTAATGTTTAAATTCTCTTTGGCAAATGATAACTTTGTAATGTAATAAATATATGACTTGTATTTAGCATCACGAGGCACAGCGTCAAACATTGTGTTGTAATCAACGTTTTTTATATCCTAAAACATGTAAATAATCTTAGTTCAGGGGCCACACGCAGTCCAATTTCATCTTGAGTTGGACCGGACCACTAAAATAGTGTTTTTTTTATTGTGGTGCAGAGTATATGAAATAAAACTGTCAAAACCAAACAATTATTTCCCAAAATTACTACAATCTCACCATAAAGCCAAATGTAATGAAACATTCTGTTGCGAAATACAGTGAAACTTCCTCTACAGCTGTTGCATTATGAATGTTTTTACAAACGCACCCTGACAACATGACTTTGACCAACAAGGTAGCTTTCATTAGCTTTCATACCAATATCTCAACGTGGGTCTCGGTGTCCAACACGCTTTGGTCATTTCATTAAATTTTTTTTTTTTTTTAAATACAATTTGCTTGGTGGTTTGGTGAGTCGGCCAGGACTCTTTTGATGGCCCAGTTTTGGCACACAGGCCTTATATTTGACACCACTGAGCCAAGACATTAAAGCATAGGTGCCATAAATTGCCACTATTCGCATACATTCTCAAAACCTTTCCCAAAAGTTACATCCATTTCAGAACTTTTTAATCAGTGATTGGTACAAATTCCTACTGTTGGTTTTCGGAAATGTGAAGTAATGAGGAAATTTCAAGTATGCTGAAATATGACTGAGGGAAATAAGTACTAGTATTCATTCCTGTATTGACGTCCATCAACATCTGAGCAGATACACATACACTGTCATCATAATATGTTTATTTTGATCACATCTCGTTGTTTTCTTTTTTCTGCTTCATAAACAGTACTTCATCTATACACATGTTGAGTTTAAACTTTATGTCGAATGCTTCCTAATGACTACATAACCCTTACCCACATCAACATGTGATAGCAAATAATGAATGGTAAATTAATGATCCACATGCCTCTGGAAGCAGAAATTGGAAGATTTAAACAAAGCAAATAATTCAAGTAAAACCGGTTAAATGTGTCCCTTGAAATATGGGTCAAGTAAACATCCATTCGTTCCTGCAGCGTTTTTATTCTCTTGACATTTACAGGTGTGATTTAGGATCAGAAAATATCTTGAGTTATTCAGCCATTTTTCCCTGAAGACAAACTCATACCCCACAGCCATCATTCCTCAAATTAAAGCTGATGTAATCACACTCGATTACATCCCAGGGAAACGTCCCTGTGAGCTAATTCTTTTTGTTTCTCTGCTGTTTGAGAGTTCAGCTCCATGATATTAATTGGCTCCCGTCGCTGCTCACTTTATTGGACGTGACACACGAAACAGGCCTCGTCTTTAGATCTCACAGAGTGGAGGCAAGCGGGGGAGTGGGAGGTGAAGAGAGAAGGGGGGGGGGGGGGGGGGGGGGGAAACCAACGTAATAATTAAAATGGGATTACTGACCAGTTAATTTGGTGATGGTGGTAAATGAGCCAGCTCGTGGAGAGGTGTGAAGAGTGGAGCAGGCCCCGATGTACAAATGAGCATTGTGACACTGTGACCTGTTTCAGCCTTTAGGCAGGATCACACACACACACACACACACACACACACACACACACACGTGTGTTTGTGTGTGTTTAACAGCTAACAAGCGCCAACACTTTCACACAAGGGCAGATGTGTTTATCACTGAGGTTGAGTTCAACATTATTCTCGATGTAAACCTGCAACAGACATTATTTACCAAATAACATTGTAATACCTATGATGGCAGTGTCAATCTTTGCTTTTCTGAAATAGATATAAAAAAAAACAAGACATCTATGGCCCAAGGACTGCGGGTAGGCAAGAGGCATGCCGTTTGTTGCATTTGCTCCCCATTTTATTATTTTTCCCCGTATTTACGCTTTTTTCATCACTTCATCGCCTCGTGAATGTTTCTCAATAATACATCAGGCACTTTGGAGAGGTGTTCTCTTTTATGGATGAATCCCAGTTTTCACTGTATAGGGCGCCGCCGTCGTGTGGGTGAGCGGTTTGCTGACGTCAACGTTGTGAGTGGAGTGGCCCGTGGTGGCAGTGGGGTTATGGTATAGCCAGGCTTCCAGTATATTATGGACAATGACCGCAGGTGCCTTTTATTGATGGCATTTTGAAAAACACAGAGCGGGTGTGATGAGATCGAAGGCCTGTTGTTGTGCCATTCATCCACGACCATCACCTCACGTTGCAGCATGATAATGCACGGCCCCATGCTGAAGACATCTGTACACAATTCCTGGAAGCTGAAAAACACCCCATTTCTCGCATGGCCAGCATATTAACTGGGCATGTCGCTCATTGAGCGTGTTTGGGATGCTCTGGATCGGCGTAGACGGTGGCGTGTTTCACTTCCTGCCAATATCCAGCAACTTGGCACAGCCATTGAAGAGGAGTGGACCAACATTCCACAGGCCACGATCAACAACCTGATCAGCTCTATGTGAAGATATGTTGGACAGTAAATGGTGGTCATACTGACTGGCTTACTGGCACCTTCTAGATAGTTTCACAGATCATAGTCAACTTTGTTGCACCTCAAAGTGAGCACTCTCTCATGAGTCTGTACAAAGAAATAAGGTCATTCTGTTTCTCTTGTACTTCAACTGACATTTGGTCTGGATGCATCTTTTGCTTACCTTCATAGACACATTTTATTTCTCTACACTCTGGTCCATCAGTTCTCTTTCCACTCGGCTCTATTAACACAACTTTCCTTAGGTGTGTGCTTTCATGCGATGAAAAGGACTTTTTAAAAATGGCACACAGAGCGTAACTCCAAAGCTCCACCTAAGTGCAAACAGGGAAAACACAACACACATGCACTTCAGTTGCAGTCTATAGTGTTTTTGCAAATGCCCATCTTCAGCCACCAAATACTTTGAAATGTTCCACAGCTTTTGTTTGTCACTGTTTATCATACATTATTCTCACTGTGTGCATGTGGTTGTATTAGAGTCACGCATCAAGTTCAGGTTTTTCATGTTTTCATAAATTTATCCCATTAAATTATCAAAGCGATGCACTCTGAATGTGAAACTTTTCACATGTAAAATCACAAAAACAATGCAGTTTTTCTAACAGACATAGGGTTTACACCTTCCTGTGTTGCGACAGTGCTTTAATCATGATTCAAAGGCCCATACACATTTCTCAGCACTGGTTGTTGTCATACTGGACACGAAAAGCAGACGTGTCATTTCAATGAAAATGTTCAATCGGAAAGCTTTGGTTAAAATCGGTGTTCTGGTAAAGTCCTTGTGTTATTTCTTTCCGCTGAGAGGCCGAGTCAAACAACCTGCCGTGACAGAGCATAGTGGCACTCGTGCTGTGCTCTGTTCCAAACATAACAGCTTTCGTATGGCTCAGAGGTTATTGAAGGGATGAACATTATATGCTTCAGTTACCACCAGTAATAAGCAATGTTAAATTGGCACAGACAAGCCGATGATCCAAATGAAAGTCTGGATCAGGGGGGAAAAAAAAAACGGGCGGCATGTTAATTCCTGCTGGTGATTTTGTTCTTATGTACGTCTGAGTATTCCTTGGCGACGTGTTTCTTCCTCAAATACCAACAGAACGAGCAGACAGACAAGATTAAGTCTCCTGAAAGCAAATAAACTCTGCCTGCTTCTGCTCAAGTGAAGAAGACCTGATAGGAAATAAGTCATGCTTAACTGTTTTGTTTGGATCCAGTCGGCAAGGTCTGAGGCAGCAGGGACGTTAAGTTTGACACCAGCAGAGAAGATAAAGCCCTTTTTTTATATGCTGGTGACTTTTGTTCTTCTATTTACACCAGTTGCAGCTTTCCCTATGACCTCAAAATTTATGGGATGCATGGTGTATAAACTGAAGATCCTTTCGAGTCCCCTGGATGTACAGGATAGTATAAGTAACCCTAAGGTCTGGATATTTAAAGCCGATGTCAAACGAATACCAAACCCTCCACCGTCCACTACAAGCACATACATACTACTGTACACTGGCATCTCTCACCTTTTCTGATGCCGACAACCTACATTTGCAGGAAGTGTTGCCAGCTTAATTGCTAAAATCTTCAGCTGTGGTCAGAAGTATCTGAATTTGCCCTTGTTGTAGTTTCCACTAGAAATTTTGTTGCGGAGCAAACCTTGAAGCGGTGGTGCGCTTTATTTGCAGCTAGATAAAAGAAGACTTGTATCCCAAGACCACAGGATGACCTCCTTCATCGCTTGTGAATTGATTTTATTCAGAAGAAGAGAATTAGCAAGGCCAGTAGATTTCAATTGTTGAAAAAAAAGTTCTTTGAAAGAGCAGAAAAATAATAAAAATAGCCCATTTACCTCACAATTTCTTACTTCTTAAGGCAATATTTGTCCGTGCCACTATACAGATCTGTCCGCCTCAATGGGGATGAATGTGTTCACATGATTCCGAGTGCTCCTGAGGTCATTTGCATTACTTGGAGCCGATCCTGCCTGTTTGCACTTCAGTCAGCCTCTGTATTTCTTTTGACAAGTCATTCGATATCCCTGCAGTGGAGGGATTTCTTATCGGTGAGCCTTCAGGTTTTTCCTCGCGCGAGGTGTGAAGGAGTGCATGGATTGCGATGACGGATGCATCTCACAACAAACCCCCCCCACCATCCCCCTCCCCAAATAGCGAGCAACATTATGCGGCCTTCGTCTCCTGACCCTTCGTGACCTTCAAACTGCGGCGCGGCGTTCATGAGCCACCATTCTGTGCGGCCCAGAGGCAAACTGCAGCAACAACAGCTTGTTATTGAAAGGATCACAATATTCAGATGATATTTGGCTTTTTGATGCCAGACAGTGTCAGTCATTGTGTGGAAATATAACATTTGTTTATTAACGGTATGAATGATGTTTGATTAGTCTGCTGCTAATATGGCTGTTTGACTTCATTATACTGCATTGCAGTTAAATAAATCTCTCTTGGTATTTTAATGAAGATTATTTCTCTGTTAAACTTACAAATGTCCAAACCAGGTATAGTATTTGGAGCTGAGATGTAATTTCATAGCTCATTTCATAGATTTATCACATGGATGAAAAAAAAAAAGGATATCTTTGCTATTTTCACAACATAAAGTCAACCTAATTCCAACTAGAGGGCTACAGGTGCAAATAGTTTGAGATCTTAAATTCAAATATCTAAGTGCATAAAAAACATTGGAGCTTTCTCAATTTACAAAAATCACATATGTACTGTACATTGTCATATGTAGATTTTATCAAATCAGGCTACTTATCCAGCACTCACTATCTAAACAAATTCAGGTAAATATCAAGTGTTTGTTGCAAAATTGAATCTTCATGCTTTGAAAATTAGATGACAAATCGGGAAAAAAACAAACTGTTGACAAATATAAACATAATGCTAGTTAAAAAAATAAATATAAAGTGTGTATGTAGGAGTTTACTTTGATTTCAATTAAGCTAATGTGTTTATCTATTTTCATATTTAATTTAAAAAAAAAGCTATTTCCTTGTGTAACTATTGTTTTTGGTGTAAAATTATTATATCAATAAGATTTTATTACAAAATCAGAATGTATTAGCATTAAATCTCCACAAAAACCAAAGACCTTGATTTTTGTATAATGTTTAAATCCTGGAAGAATCGAGAATTAATCCAATTAGGAGGAAATGTGTGCCGATCGTCTACCTTGATTTAACGTCGGGGCATCACTGTCGTCCAGTCTGGTCAGCCATAGAGCCAATTATAGAGTGAGGACACACAGGTTACAAAGCAGGTTAAAGGTTTTGTTTGAATTGTGAGGAGATGTTGAGTTTTAAGAGTTCTGCGAGCAGAAAAGGAAGCAGGCGAACCAATTATGATAACAAGAATACTTCCTCGGGAATTCAAAGGAAATAATGACAGCAAGGCTCCGCGTCGCTCTATTCTGCTTGATTTGGTTGGTTTGCCGAGGCCGAGATATTCAAAAACAGCGTTTATAGCCTTAAGCAGCATTATTAACTCATAATATAAAAGAGAGGGAGAGAACAGAGGATGCATGGCAGTAGGAAGACATTTCCTTGAACATGCACTTGAATCCAGTCCGATGCGCTTTTTTGCACAACGCCTGTCTGAGTTCACGAGCCATTCCTTCCCCCCCCTCCAGGTTTGTAAACCGCACTGGCCTCTTGCAGACCCCAGGGCAAGGCATTCGTACAGCGGGGCGCGCTGCATATTAGACACATATGGTGCCGAAACAGATTTGAGAAATAAGCTGTCATCAAATAATCAAATCATTCATGTTTCAGAGAACAATAATGGGAGGTATGTGAGCAGATATGTCCGGGACCTTTCCTAGTGGGATGCCTTCATGTGTGCTTGGTGTGCCTGTGGACAAAAGGCTTGTCACTGCCTCTCCTCCTCGTCTCTTCGTCACAGCTACGCATTAAAAGAAAACATGCAAACCAGGGAATGATCAGGAAATTTCCGTCTCCGAGACAGACTTTGATAATTGGGGCAATTGAAGGGGATTTAGATCACTTTGTACCCAGATTAGCTCATTTTCAGAGTCGTCAGAGGACAGTTGGAGAACTCAAAAGTTACGAGCAGATGCATGCATCTATTTTCAGTGCCACAATGCCAAAGGTCAGGAGGTCTTGCGGCAGCAGAGATGCTTCGACACAGCCTTCAGACCCAGAAACTTCTGCTTCTACTTAATATATCTCTGTTATTTGGGTTGTATCAGTATTTTATTGCCAAATCAATTGTAGTCAATATGGTTTTGATCTTTTATCCACAAGAGAGGAACAATTTGAAATTTGTGACTGATGTCACAATGTTCACAGGTGGAAGCCGCACAGTAAGGGTGGTGCTGGGTTCCTTGGAAAAATCGATAATTGCTCTTGAGAAAGTTTGAATTGAATATTCCCCACAATATTGACATGAGATTTCCACCATTTCATGCATGCCCTGCAAAAGGCAGCCATAGCATTGAGATGAAAGAGTGTTTTTCTTGCAGTAACGGGAGCAGCTGACTCTTATCGTCCTAACAAGTTGACTGCTGATCAATTCCCACTGGTCCAAACAGGCTCTCGGATTAATTAATTAGCGGCTGAGGCTCGAGCGGCGGCAGGATATGATGCACACTATGCAAGCACTAGAAAAGACAAGCCGCTCTCCCTGTGTCCTGTCTGCACTCATCGCATCAACGTCAACAGATCGCAGCGTCCCGGTCGAGAAAACAAGCCAGGGATGGGCGGAGGAAGGAAAAAAAAAGAAATGGGAGGAAAGAAACACACACACACACAACATGCACCACTCCGCCCACCAAACCCCAGGCTCTGCTTTTTTTATCTCCTCGCTTCAGCCCCGCCTGCCTCGCCTGCTCCATCATCCCGCCCTCCACCACCACCACCACCACCTCGCCCCTCCGCCATCACCCACCCTCCACTTGCAACCCAAGGCCATGCGTCCAGGCTGTGCATGACAGCTCACAACCACCCCTCCTCCTTTTTTCCTCCCTCTGCCACAAATATTTTCCCAAAGCATCCACTTTCGTGACCCCCATCCAGCAGATAAAATCCTTCCCCACAAACCCTCCCATGCCTCTTTCGCTTCCCCCCCCCCCCCCTGTTTTGAATGTGTCAACAATTTCTGGCTGGCTGGCCAGACACCACGTCCTGGCAATGTGTGTGCGTGTGTGTGTATCCATGTGTTTGAGTGTGTTTGAATATCTTTATCTCTTTGTGTGTACGTGTTTGTGTGTGTGTTTTAGTGTCTTTTCCTACATGGAACAGAAGGAAAAAGGCCATGTCATTCTTCCACAACATAATCAGGAGCTACACACAGGAGAAGGCCGCAGCAGCACGGCCCTCCCTGATCATGTTAATGAGGTCCCCTGGCTATGCAGTCATTGAAGTATAATTGACTTGTTCGTCTCTTATCTTCCTAATAGACACTCTGACCCAGAGCACGTTTATTTCGCTATGAGAAATGTCAAGAAGGATTGGAAGTTTCCTCAGCGTGCCCATTAAAACTGAAGGCATGCCACCCTGTCTCCAGCCGGCCGGGGCTGCCATTGGCTCCCTGCCTCATTATGCAGATGCCAAACGTAAATAAATGATTTGCAGATCACTGCTGCTCCCCACCGTCCACCCCCCCTCTTTTCTCCAAACTGTGATCCTCTTTTTTTTTCTTGGACTGGAAAGAAGGACAAGAAGGGAAAGACGGAACAAGAGAGGGACGGAAGAATGGAAGACATGCAAGCATCCAGGAGGCACCATGACAATTTGTGTCTCTGGAGCAGAATAAATAATACATAGGTAGTAATTATACCAAGACATGTCCCTGACTTGAAAACCTGGCGAAGCGCATTGATGTTGTTACGGCCACGTATGTCTCCTGGCCTTCAGGACCCATCAGAATCAAACACAGGGGTGTGTCTGTGTGTGTGTGTGTGTGTGTGTGTGTGTGTGTGTGTGTGTGTGTGTGTGTGTGTGTGTGTGTGTGTGTGTGTGTGTGTGTGTGTGTGTGTGTGTGTGTGTGTGTGTGTGTGTGTGTGTGTGTGTGTGTGTTTGCGTTTGGAGCGACCAAGAAGCGAAGGCGATGTGCACATCGAAGGCGAACCAGTGAGTGTGGTCACACGCTTGTGGATTATGAGGGGGAACATCTGTGTGCATCAGCAGCCTCCCATCCCCTGGCGCGTCCACCACGTCGTCTCGAGCCAGTCGCACAGGCTCAGAGAGAATCGCTTTTTGGTTCCAAAACATTGTTCGTAGGGAGGAAATCTTGTTTGTGCATGCTGCAGCGCCTCAATCCCCCCCCCCCCCCCCCCACCCCACCCCAATACCTTGAATTCCTTTTCTCACACTTGTGCTTCTTATCTAAAGGATGCATCTATAATCTATTCCACTTCATCCAATTTAAGGAATAGGAGATGATCCCAGTTGACTGTGGTGAATGAACAGTACACAGTGCACAACAACACCATGGGTCACCAGTGTCATCAGAGGATGCAAACAATAACTTCATAAAAACCAAAAAAACACACACACACACTGTTCAAGCAGAAGAAAAACTTAGACGTTTGGGAAATTGGCCATTCTGAGAAACAGGGCACAGATACTAAAAATACATTGAGGAGCAATCATGAACTGAAAATCCTCCTATGGTAATGTGCCCACTGCATCCAACATTTCTGACCCAGTATAGGTATTACATTGAGTAAATATGCTGTTTACACCAACTTTATCTAAGTTTAAGTCACGGGTAGAGGCTGAGCCCAGCAAGACGACAAACTCAACACAATAATAAGGGTAATTAGAGCCATGATGAGCTTTTCATATTTTTAGGACTGTCAGAAGGGAAACAAAGAACATTGAGAGGCCTCCAAAGTCTGGACTCGAACCAGGGATATACCACCAATAAAGTGTTAAAAGGAAGAGGTTAGACTTGAATATTACTTCAATATCTCAACCAAATTTATCAAAATCGTTAGTTTATGCTCGTTATCTCTTTTCCAATATGAAAGTTCTGCACGTCCCCACTGTTTGCGTGTTTTATTTAAATGTATTAATTAAATTTTTAGCCTGACGAAAAGAATGCCACAGGGAATGACATATGATGAGTTTGAAAGTCTTTAAAACTCAGAATTTGTAACAGAACGGAGGACCTGCGTGTGAGCATGACTGTACAAACATTCATCCGTTAATTATAGTCTGTAACCTACAGAACACAATCCCAGCTCTGCTGTCTGCCTCCCTTCATGTCTGCGGAGGGCCGAGCAGCATCTTTCTGTCATTTCTCCTTATTAGCAGGCATTAATGAGTCGGCTGCGGCCGCCTTGTGTGCCCTCTGAAATTGAGATTTTCCTGATCAGCTTCTGTGTGATCGCGGCACTGGCTCTGCCCTGACTTGAAGACATCATTATAGTAATTACCACAAGCTCTAGTAGTTGCAGGCAAATAATTCTGCCGTGTTTTTTTCTCCCGTCCTTTTTTTTTTTTTTTTTTCCGGCAGCAGCAGCTTCACAGAGGAGGGGAAATTACATTTTTCACCAAGCCTCTCTTGTTGTCTGTATTGTGACAGCGGTCATACTCCATCATGTAGCCCCCTCCCCTCGCTGCTACGAGCATCCCACAATCGGAGTAATGGTGAAAAAGAAAATCAGAGCACAGCAAACAGCCTATTTACTGCGCAGTGCCCCGTCACCTTTAGTGAATAGAAGAATGAGTTCACTTGAATGTCTACCTTTCATTTGTATTCATCTCAGTGGTGGCTTGATGATCATTTTTAATTAAATGAATCTGGATTGAGGGAATCCAATTAATCTTCTTGCTGCTTCAGTGTTGCCACAAGGTAAAAAAAAAAAAATTCCTTCTCAATTTGTCCGATCAAGACAAATCCTCAATCTTTTATTTGGTGATTTTTAACATTTATTTTAATGCAGATGAAGCTTCAAGCTGTCACATGTGGTTTGAATGGCTGGTATCCATTTGTTCTGTGACCCCACCAGAGAAAGATGGAAAAAAAGCGCAACAGATTCTATAAAGTCTTCAAAATGGTCTTATTTTTCTATTTGAAACAATTTTAATTACTCATCTGAAATACAAAGCAAAGGAACATGCTCTTCTTTCATGTTCTGTTGTGAGACTGGCAAAAGACACACAGGGGGATTGATTCCCCAGCATGCCACGGAATCATGAAAAACAGGTGTCAGTAGTGTTTCAAACTTGTATTTAATTTCATTTTCAGAAATAAGTGTAATAATGATGTAATAAAGATACATTTACCTGATAAAATCAGCAATAGAGTGCTACCATAGTGTAATTGGTATGACATTGGGAGGAAATGGCACATATGTGGCAGCAGCTCGACTAACAGGACATATGAGGATTGGCTCAGAATAAATCGCACTGCTGAGATGTCCTCGTGAATATGGAATAACAGGCATGTATATTGGTACATAGCAGCTCAGCCTTGATATTGTGGTCAGAGGCATTCTCTCAGCTGGCCCCTCTTTAATTTGCAAACTTCATTATAAGATGTTTTTTGTGTTTTGCAATTGTTTTGTTAGGTCTGTCCCATTAGATATTATTAAAGCCATTAGTATTAATCATCATGGGAAATATATGATCAATTTAGTTACCAATATCCCAGTGCCCATCTGTGTCAGACCTGTGAGTCACAACTTCTCCTTGAAAGTTATCAAAACATATCGCCACACCTCCGGATCGATTTGATTGAATTCGCTGCATCTACTTCTGTTCAACAAACCCAAAACTATTTTCTTCACTCAACATTCTTGGGGGCGGAAAAAAAAAACGTAATACAAAAGAACCGTAAAACAATCTGACAACAACAAAGTCTGTAGTTTTTAGTCCCTTGAAATAGAGTCATGCACTTCACATATTTTCACCCTATCAAACTCTTTCACCGATCAAATCCAATCCTGAGACCTTCGATATTTCCAAACAGGACGCATTTCCAGCTTGTATTAGGGGCTACAGTCATTGCCTTTCCTGCCAGTGCTCTTTTGTTAATATCTCTGCAAAGACACATCTCTCTTTTTTTGTCCATCTTTCTTCGCAAGCTGCACATCAGTTGCATCCTTTAATTTTGTGCTCATGTCAGGGACAATCTGTTCAAAGATTTGAATAACTTGTGCTCTAATGTCTGCTTCTTTCTTCAAAGCCTTTAATACAGAGCCTCAATCTCATCCTGTATCAATCTTTGTTCTCCAATTCTCATCTTAAGCTCAGTGCTGCCTTTACTTATTTGCCTGTTTTGTATCTCCATTGCTTTAACCTTGGCTTTGCGCTCTTTAACTTCAACCACCCTAAAGCCACAGCCTTCCAATGGCTTGTTGTTTTGTCTCCGCCAGCTTAGCATTCATCATTTCTTGCTTTTCTTACGTATTATTCTAACATGAATCATTTTTGAGTTTTGCAATTGCTTCCATCCCCTCCTTTACCCCACGCATGACTTTCTTTACTGTGATTTCTTCTTTGATTTTACTCGGTTTTGGTGAAAAAAGAATTCAAAAAGAAAAATTGGGACTGTGTGTTCAGGGGCTTTATATCGTGCCGCCGCTCAACCCACCATCTTGCTATGTGTGTGTCAGCACTCACACTCAAAGTCATATGATTATAAATGTATTAGTGCTTGAAGTTTAGCAATAGGTGAGCATCTGCTGACCAGTCTGAATATGAATATGTATGCAATCCTTTTTACTCCTCTTATTTTATCATCGTATCTTGGCTTTGTTTTACCATTTACTAAAGTGTGCTGTCAGAATGTGAGTGTTTTGTATGGGCATTTCGGTCATTTAAATGGCTGGTTCTAGACTGATTTTGTTTACTGTGCAATTCCTTTTCTCATGTGAGCGTCTAGGTTTGAGACTTTCATGCCTAATTTATTACGACTGCTGCTGCTAATATTACACAAAATGCATGTGAATCAACTTGCACAAAAAAAAGAAAACAGAATACGTATAATTTGGCCCCTGGCTTTGCACTCTTGATTTGAACTGGATGACCCTGGTTTACAGCATATAGTTCTCTTGTAAACAATTATTAACTCTCATTTCAGTACTTTGTTGGTAACTTTGTTAGTAAATTGCTTGCACGACACATTGTTTTGGTGTTTTCATTTCAGGAGACTGTCACTTTTACATGGCAACGTTTAAAAAAAATAATGATATATATGGGAGTAGACGGACGACACAGTTGAACTGTCATTATGGGTTGACTCATCTATAAAACCACCAGGAGAATATGACATTCGGGAGGACGCCATTGTTGTAGTTGTCGAACAACTTGCACAACTTGCACATGTGCAGAACTATTTACTACAGCCGTGGTGCAAGTCCGCAGTAGCAGTGTTTCAGAAAAAATTGCATTTTCAGTGGCTCTAAGAAACGTTGCCTTGTAAACGGACACCCAGAACACATCCCAAGTGTTTGATGTTCACCTGACAACATTATATAAATGGATAGGACCCTCGGTGAAGCGTCTCTGCCGCCACAGGATGTCTGACCTTCGGGAAGTGAAAAGTTTGAGATGCTGCAGGTTTTGGTGAGTTTGAAAAAGCCATTATTTTTCACTCCTTGCTATATAACCCAGTACTCACCCATATGGAGACATCCTCGTGACCTCGAACATCTCTGATGAAGTAGAGAATAAAAACGTGGCGACGAACACTGCTGCAGTCTGCAGGGAATTTAAATGTAAAGCTCACTTTTATTTCCTTCCTCTGGTGCTCGGCTCTCACTGAACTCTAATGTTGGTTTTTTCCAGTGACCAGCATGTCTAAAACTAATTGTTGAGCATGTAATAACAAACATCATTAACATATCTTTTATTTTTCAAATGATTTTTGATTAAGCACTAAAATAACGCACTTTATTGCCCTGCTGAAGTGTGCTCGAGTTTTAGCTTGTGTGCAACATTTCACAAGTGCTATTGTCCTTCTCACTTGTTGTGCGCCACGCCAACTCTCTATTAACAGCAGAACAATTAAGACCGATGCAATTAATGCAAAATAGATGAAGAAGAACTGGTGAGAAGAAGGCATAAAGAAAAACCGAGACAATGGTAGGTTAATATTGGTTCGAGAAACATTATATGGAGCTGAATATTTGAAACACTTCACATACACAGACACATGAGCACTAGAGGGACTGAAGTGTTATTTCAGATGCATAAAATATACACACTGATCAGATCATGTGGTCAAGGCAACTGTCTGTTTGTTCCTTCTTCAGCTGTAATTTTAGTTGAGGGCACTGGATAATTTTTCCACTGTGTAATTAGGTATTCAAGCCAAGGCCACGCTGGTCCTGTCTACATGTTCCTCTTCTAATTGGCCCAAATTGAACAATTTGTTCCTCCCTTTAAAACCCAAATCATCTCCTAATCTGCTTGTCATTTGCATTCAGAGGAGTGACAGCAAATGACACCGACAGGCTTTCTGCTGCTTTATTAGCACGAGGACGTCCAATGAAATTACAAAGTGTCACCGAGGACTGATGAGGAGTTAAAGGTGCTCAGTGTGGCACTTCATGTTTAATAATTACAGTGTTTCTAATGAACACTCTTGCTTTATGTTAGAATTTGGCTCTTCAGTATCCTTCACATCAAATAAATAGCTCTGATTCTTAGGCTTACATAAGTACCATCCTCAAAATGTAATAATGTTCGTGCATGTTGACATCTTGTCATCTTTTTTAAACAATAATGTGTAATTGCATTTCATATTAGTGTGTGATTTAAGGTTTAATACAAGGAAATAATGTATTACAAATAGTGCTGATACTGGTACAGTTACCGTAAGCATCTTTTTTTTTAAGTATGTAGGCTAATTGTACTCATTACTTTTATGAAATGTGTAATCTGCTTTCTAAAAACCTCAAATCAATCCTGACATTTCATTTTCATAAATTAATTCAACTGTTTGACTTTTGTTATTTTAATAGAAAAAAAATCATTGATTCCTACTACAAGCCATTTTTTATATAGATTGTATTTTATCTGAGAAGATGGGCTTGAGGTTTAAGATGATGGGTTGTGGGTACACATAGTCTGCAGTTGCGAAGCCGGTTGGATTTGCTGCAGATTCTCCAAAAAAAACTTCCTTGAGAGATGATTTATGGTCAAGAAATGAACATTCAGTTCAGGGACAAGAGCTCTGGTGGACGTTGTCCTGCAGACAGCAGTCATTTTAGAGGGTGCTTTTATTATGGGCAGGCAAAGACACACGTGTCCAATAATAATCTGCATCTTGATGTGACTCAACTGTGAGGTGGATGGACAATCTCCGCAAAGAACTGTTCACTCACAGAGAATTAAATAAATTTGTTGACGATATCTGAGATAAATAGGCCTTTGAAAGAAGAAAAAAATCTTTGACGTTTGACTTCACCTCATGAAAAATAGGAGCAAAGATAAAAGTTTTGCACTCATTCTTGTTCAGTGTGATTTTTGGAGGCAGAGGAAGGGTTTTCAAGTATGGGAGGTTTCGGCTCCTTTCTACTTTAGCTTATGTCTTCTTATTATGATTTCCTGAAAATGATACAAGTAATTAAAAAAAAAAATATGTTGGGAAACAGTATTACCCTGACCCCTCAAACAAGGCACGACTGCTCCATAGATATCTAAGGAAAGAACAAACAACTGCGCCACCTTTAATCCCATTTACCTTTTGATTAAGGAATATCACATTATTGCGTGTGACAAAATCCTTCATCCTGCTTTGATTTGTTTCTTCCAGCTGGCTCTGATGAAACCCCTGTTTAGGCCCCAAAAACCAAAGTCACATAACACAGTCATTCCGATCAATAGCGTCTGAGTAAGCAGATTGTTCACTCAGTGAGTGTATCCAGTGTGACTGACGTGTGTCTGACAGTGACCTCTGGCCTCGCATTGATAAACACAGAGTATTACCACTGGTGTTGGCAATCACTGCTCGTACCTTCTGCAAGTGTCTCAGTGTGGGTTTGTTTCTTTTTGTGCATCTGTGTCGGTGTGTTTTCATTTGTGTATGAATAGATTATTACTGTGGGGGTGCCCGCGTCCTTGAGTGTGTGTATGTGTCTGTGTGCGTGTGTGTGTGAGCGGCAGCGCGTGTTGAACATGTGCTGGCGTTCTCAGAGGAACAGCAGGGCTCTAATAAGGACTAGTCCTGGATGGCAGCTGGTAAACTCTGTCCTCAGAATAGGTGTCCTTTATTCACGCACAAAGGAATGCAAATTAGTCCCAGCGCCGAGTGGACACTGAGAACCGATCCACATGGCACGCATGCTTGCTCTCAAAACCCGCTTTGAGAGTTGCACTGCAATGCAACTTCCCGCAATCAAAAGAAAAACAAGCAGGACTAATGACAAGGCCCACCCTCACAGCTGTTTTGTTTGTGTGTGTGTGCAAGCGTGCGCGCGAGCTTGTGTGGGTGTGTGTGTGTGTGTGTGCGTCCGTGCGAGTCCAAGCAAGTGTGGTCACCAAAGGGTCATTTTCTGTGGTGACAACAAAAAATCTGGTAAAAGTCTCAAGAGCTCACACACACACACACACACACACACACACACACACACACACACACACACACACACACACACACACACACACACACACACACACACACACACACACCTTCGTCGCCAGAATCAAAGTACTTCATTTTCAAACTCCACCTGAGAGCTAAATATGTAGTACCTACTGGTGACCTCATCATTGCGCTTGTGTTATTTTTCAAATACCACTCGTGATTTTTTTATTATCACCACCGCAGCACTAAGATGGCATATAAATACCTTTTATTGGTTCAAATAAAGCTTCAGCCCTTCAACTTGATATTCAAGTTCTTATAGATATCAAGTGTGCATCTTTCCAGAAATTATCTTTTTTTTTCCAAAATCATGCCATTCTTCGCCTGCCATTCAAATTGCTCCAATTTATACCAGAGTTGTACACCGTGTCACAGTTCTTCAATGAGGGTGCTCCATGCTAAGAACCCGAGGCCTTGAGAACAAGTTAACGGGTCGGCGTGGAATGCATAGTTGTGTGTTGGTGTGAGATGAGAGGAGCTCTTGACAACAAATGCACAATGAAAATGTATCTCCGTCGCATTCAGTTATGCAAACAGTAAATTAATTAGCAATCATGTAAATCTAATGTCTCACATTATGCTACTGAGATGGTCTTTGCTATTCTTAAAGTTAGAGCAGTAATTTAATGATAATCAAAATGATACCTCGTATGCATCATCTCTGCCTCATGGTTGTCTTCACATGCACTGAGCATTTTCAGTATTTCACTTCTAAATTCAATTCACACATGGATTTGTTTTGCATCGTAACAAAACAGCTCTCTGTTTCCAGGTTTTCTGTTGATTTGCAGATTAATCCAACCTGAAAATGATTTTGCTTTTGGTGATGCCATGATCAAAGTAATATCAAATCAACATCTCTGGGTTAATGTCTAGTGTAAACTCACTCAGCTTTTATTTTCAATTCGACCAGTTGGCATGAACATTATATCAGTGTTTTTACAGCATGGAGAAGTTTTTCTGTTGTTTAAATGCAACTCTGGGGCCGTTTTTTTCTGTGACTCTGACCTCACACTGTTCTTGTGACTGAAATGCGGCATAATGTTTTAATTTATTCTGAGAAGGGCCTTGAACCAGAGCAGCATTGTCGGACATGGATACATACTGTAAATAATCATCATCGGTAAAAAAACAGAAGAAAGGAAGAAAACAACTAGAAGTTATCCTGCCATGACTTCAATTGATTTGTTGCTCACTTAAAGAGACAACTGGATCTTCCTGCTCGATATACAGAACGAGGTGTCCCTCGAGATCAACAGGAAAAGCAGGGAGTTTTTTTTTAAACTCTGGTTCCTGTGAGAAACCTCAAGGAAAATCAGTTTCTTCAGTCTCTGAGTGTTGAGAGGCGGCACAGGACACCCCTGATAGGTATCTGTAACATGGTGCCATATAGAGAATGATTTCACCGCCCTGAGATGAGCGTGAATAGATCCCCTGTCGGATGCAGCAGTGAAGGTGACCTAGTGCGAAGCCAGTCAGACATCAAAGGGGGCCAGCTGTTTTCTCAAACTGGGAGAAGGGGGGGTGCAGGAGAAGAACGAGCAGGACTGAAGAGGAAGATTGAGATCTCCAGGAGTGTCACTTTGTGTAATAGGTGAGTGGCGGGTATTCATCCGCCCGGAGAGAAAGAGAGGGAGAATACTCCACATGGACTTCAATGAGACTTCAGTAATTACTTATTACTGCACATATGGATGAGATGGGCCATGAGAGGACTCGAGGCGTGCGGAGCTCTTCCTCCATCTGAAAACCACCTCCGGGGTGACTTCAAGAACATCCCTATAATGCTCCAAGACAAAAGTCTCATTACAGGTAATTATGGATTACCTATACTTCCCCCAAACCCTCCCTCCTGCAACCCAACCCCTTCTCTACAATCACCCTGTGTCTCGCGCTCACTACTTTTATCCCCTCATTCAACAGGAGCAGGCAGCCTGGGAGAGGGAAGCAGGGATGTGGAGAGGAGGGGAGGCGGATGGGGGCTATTACCTGGGAGCAGACACTGATCATGGCTGCGGACGCTTTACTGCACTTCCATTCATGTGGAGTGGCTCACTTGTGGGCAGCAATTACTGACCAAATGATCCAAACTGGGCCTTGTGATGAAGAGGCTGGACTGACTTGAGTGACTGGCTGCACTATTCTTCTTTGCTTGTGTGCCGGGCGACATCCTTTGCTTTTAAACAGAGTAGAGTGAGTGGGACAGTACAATGTGCTTTGAATGCACCTTGCATATGTGTGTGTGTGTGTGTGTGTGTGTGTGTGTGTGTGTGTGTGTGTGTGTGTGTGTGTGTGTGTGCGTGTGTGTGTGTGTGTGTGTGTGTGTGTGTGTGTGTGTGTGTGTGTGTGTGTGTGTGTGTGTGTGTGTGTGTGTGTGTGTGTGTGTGTGTGTGTGTGTGTGTGTGTGTGCTGCAGGAGCGGTACTCTTTACACGATAACATGTGCACAACATGTGGTTTTTAATGCGGAGATCTTTCGAAATACAGTGTGTGGCGAACGGAGAAACTTTCTATCTGAATGTGTACATTGACAATGTTCACAAGGGAAAGTAAAGTGCATGTTTCATAGAATATCAGTTTGAGGAATGATTAAAGATTGGTCATTTGAAGCAGTTGTTGCTGATGGAGCTAATGCTGACGGTCCTGAAAATCCACAACTCTGTTAAATACGCTGATTTCTTCTGTTTATGTTGTGTTGTTGACTTCTTCAGGATGATTTATATATCATGATGTCCTGTATTTACTGTAGGTGCTTTTTTAAAATTTGTTTATCTATTTATTCTGATCCTGTGTATCACTATACACAATACATAAAGAAACAGGCCCACAAAAAAGAAAAAAAATAGAAGAAACAAAAACACATCCCAAAACAAAACCAGATAATGTTTTATATTCTATTTTACCTGCCCAAAAGGAAGTAGAAGGAATTTTAAACTTCCCTTTAACTTGAAATTCCATCTTATAAAACCAGTATGTGATATAGTATTAAACGCTTGCTATATCACAAAGTCCTACTTGTCAGTCAATTGTCGAATAATGAAAATACACATTTCCCCTGAAGTAGTTTTATATTATGAACATATCATTTTGTAGAACACTGTTCCCACATTGACTAAAATGGAAGATTTTTCTTCTAAAATCCTGCAGACCAATACCAGATATCCTCGTGTTAGTTTCTCCTAATCAAACCCCCTGTTTGTGTGCCCGTCCCTGCCTATACGCCCTGCTCCCATCTCGCCATGAGTTGGCCCGTGTGGAGCTGGTGCAACAGGCAGGACTGTCATCCACAGATCAGGGGCAACAATGGCGCCTTCCCCGGCCGCCTTTGAATATGTCACTGTGGGAACAGCATAATCAACCCCGTGTCACCACCAGCTGCTCCATCAGGACCACATTAGAATAAACAACAGGCCAGGAAGAAGCAAAGGTACAAAGAGAAGAGACAAGTGGGTGAGGAAAGACAGCGATACACTTGTCTCGTGTGCCACCAATGGATGGATGATATTGTTTACGGTTCTTTGGCCCGGTGACGACGTCCTGCCCCATCTGCGGCCACTGGTGAGCGAGGAGGCAGGAAGCATGACGTCGGCCAGCAGCTGAAGGGTGGGAGAGGAAAGAGGAACCCTGTTGGTGCCCTTAATAGCAGAAACTGGTCACACCACATTCAGGGACAGCTCTGATTTTGATTTACCGATATTCTGCTTTCGGAAGTTCAAGTTGACGGCAAGTTGTGTTTCATGTTGTGTTTGCCCTCCCAACGCTGCTCTCACTTTTTGCACCCTTTTTTTTTTTTTTTTTTTCTATGGGCACAGACATTTGCAAGTAGTTTGGTTTATACAGAGCCACACAGTTTTACCAGCATCTCCTTGAATGGGCGATAACAAAGAAGCCAAGAGTAAAAAAGGGGATTAAAACATGCGGGCACCATGACCACAAGAGCGGCTATTGTTCTTTATAATGAAGGATTTCAGGCACAGATATGTTTGCAGACAATGCGGCGTCCTTGGAAAACTCGGGGAGACTGTGAATGGCGCTTTTGTCGTTTTCTGTGACAAAAGACCAGTACTACCTGTGCAGAGGAGGCCGCGCTTGTAATTTCTCCGAGGTCAAAGACGTGTCATCCTCAAACTGGCCAAACTGTAACACTGCCAGAAAAGGGTAGCGCCAAACACTGCAGGAGTCAGAATGTGTTGGAGTCATCGCCATTAACCACTGTGGGACTGCCATTTCCCACCACCATCTCCCATATGCTGGAAATTACATTAAATATAGGTTGTGTGATGCATATACCGCTCCCTATTCATTCTGTCTGAAGTGCCCTCTCACTAGCTAAGATCTCTTCTCATCTCCAGTACCTGTGAATTATACAAAATGATGCGTTCCCCATTGATTTTATCAGTCCACTGTAGTCGCTAGTAATCCCATTATAACATGTCTCTTAGTACAATAGCTAGATATGGCCTGAATAAAGGAAGGCTTTCTTTGCCTTGTCAAAGGTAGCCTGTCTTCCAAATTACTTCTTTAGAAGTTGAAAGGCCCAGTGCCTAATCAGTCTATTACACCAGGCTAATAGATGACCAGTAATTGCAACTAATAACTTATTACTCATCTACACAAATATTCTAATAGCTTGTATTTAGAAGCTATTTTTTTTCAATGGACATAGTGAGGAGGGGGGGCGGGGGTGGTGGGGGGGGGGGGGTGCTATTCAAAAGCCAGACAGACTGCAACACAAAGAAATACTCCCACAAAGGAAGCTTAGAAAGCAACCTGTAGCATGTTTTTTCTTCTTTTAGCTGGATTAATATCTAACCTTATTCACAGGGATGTGAAACCTCGGCTTCGTCTTCATCTCCGGAGCTGTCTAGCAGCAGGGCTTTGTTTGGTGTCCGGGCCTCCTTTTGAGAGAGAGAGAGAGAGAGAGAGAGAGAGAGAGAGAGAGAGAGAGAGAGAATTATAGATAATGTCCTCTCCTCCTTCTTCACACCGTTGCCTGCGAGGCCTCAGACTCGGGGCTCAGTGGGGACCAGTGAGGTGACCACACAGTACATGATTTGAGTCACAGCGGCCATTGTGGAGCTCGCAGGTGGAAATGCATTCAGCCACAGACAGACGGCTGGGAATTACCGACAAGATGTAATAATAAAAGTGTGTGCGGTACATGGCGCTCACATTTGTCTTGTCACTTCGTCTGTCCTGTCATCTCTGACTGAGTCAGGATGTTGAAATGTGACTCTTAAGCAATTCCTAGAACTTTCGATCACATCAGCAGCAGTCATGGGTGAATTTAATGGAAGTTTAATACATTACTAAGACTTTACCCGAAAAACTGAAATGCTAAAATAAAAAATTAATAATAAAAATGTTTAAAATTAGGGAATCATCATTCTAAATTTGTGAGTTTATCTTATTTAGTTTTAACATATGCCATCATAAAGTGAACACTTAGACATTTTAAACATAAATAGACAAAACAAATCTTTAGTTACAACTGTAGAATATCTTTTTATACACTGTCAAATAACATGTAAGGATGAAGTACATAACCTTTCTCATCATATACCTTTAAAAAAATCATATATGTTTGTGTGTGTGTGTGTGTGTGTATATATATATATATATATATATATATATGATGTTGAAAAATATTATTCTAAAGATCAGTTTGTTATGTTGTTTTTATTTATTTGTTTGGACTTTTTCAGATTTTGTAGATATCTTTATATCCCCAAAAAGGAAAAAAAAATCGGTTTCCCAAGCTCTGAAATGCAGTGTAAAATGTCCTAATTAATCCAGACAACCATTATATTTGCTGTTTTGATTTTGTATTATCTGAGGAAAAATAGAATATTCTCAATTCTAAATAATCTAACTAGAACAGGACTTAGAATATATTTTCTATAAATACCTCAATGTACAATTATACGTCCTTGCTTTAGTGGTAGTTACTACGGTTGTATGAAATCTGCAAAGCATGATATCACAGATCATAATTACTGTGGGAAGTTTGTGTTGTGAAGCTTTATAGCCTTGTTCCAGACTGTCATTAATTTTTTTATGAGATATTGATAAGACAAAAAGTGGTATCTTCCTCTCACGCTGTGGCAGCTCATCTCTTTGGCTGTATTTTAATTTCTATCTCAGCTTATCGCACAACACATAGAGTCAAAACAGCCCAACTTCTTTTAATCACATTACATTTCTCATCACTAAGGAAGATTGTAGCATTTCATCAACAGACAGCAACTCCTATGAAAGTTACAATTACTGACATTTAATTGGGCACATTATGTTTTATGTGTTATATTTTTTACATTTTCCAATGAACCTGTCTGCATGCTAGCAGCTTGTCTCTACAGTTTCCCTGCACTTTTATCTCTTTGTAATTGTCTCATTTTTCCATATATTTCAGGAATGTGTCATGATCCTTATTTGTTTGTGTGTTATGTTGAGACTATTCTGAGGCCACAGAGACACGTGATCTCAAAACTCCATCAAATCACAGCCCCAGATTGACAATTTCTGCAGCTTATCACCACAAAAAAAGGTACCATTTAGTAATGTAGTATTTGGGACAGTCACAATAAAGAAAATAGGAAAATAACAGTTGATGAAGTCCAGTTTAAAAAGCTTTCTGGATGAAAATATCTCCCCTTTAGGCTGTGTCATTAGGATTTTCAAAACAGGTGAAAATGACAAGACAATATATCTGAAATGTGATTAGAATTTCTTTGCCACCTTCTTGCCTTTTATCATCCTCTGGGGTCTCAACAATAAGTCACATATAAGTTATGTGCATATTACACCCCAAAACACCATCTCTTTTTGAATTACATTGAAAGTTTAAGTTTGAAGCTACTAAAGTGTGACTGCTATTACATGTTATTCCCATAAATATAAAAGATAACAACTCAAGCTTTCTTAGACGATTCAATGGATCCAAAATGTACGCAGCCAGAAATTGACCCCAGAACGGTGAAAGATGTGGATTGTAATGACAGTGTGCTCCAGAGCCCCATTGAGCATCATCCTCTTTTTAAACCGGCCATACGTACGCCTCTGGGTCAAGATGAAATGCACATACTTTGGCGTGAATCCACGCCTGGGAGGAAGCGCCATTAACAAATATGTTTATTAACCGCAGCACATTGAGGATTGAATGGGAAGAGTACAATGGAGATAGTTAAAGGGGCAGGACACACAAAAACCCACTGGGTGAGTATATAGCCCCCGCTGATCAATGACCTCATCCAGAGTCACTCTGTCTTTCAAAGGCGGCGAGACCAAAGAGCAGTGGGGCCTTTTCAGCTCTGCAGATAACAAACCAACACCAGACACCCAATAAAGAGACTTCCACTTCATTTAAAAGCAATTAATATTCTTGGTCGGCCGGCGTGATCCCTTTGGTGTGGCAGGTCCGTACACGCCCCCTGCACTGTAATGGAGTTGACTGGTTAACTCTGGGTGTGCGGCCGCTGCGGTGGCTGCCCGGGTGAGAGCGCTGATGCGCAGTGGGACACAGTGTTTAGATGGGAGTGAATGGAAGTGTCTCACAGCCCACTGCACCCCAAAAGACCCTCCTCTTCTCTGTCTCTTTCTCTGTGTCTCTCACTCTTGCTCGTTCTCTCTCTCTCTCTCTCTCGCTCCTTCTCTGTCTTTCCCATCCTCTTTATCTCCTCCACGTTCTCTGGCAGTCCATACTGGCTTTTGTTTCCTTTTTTTTTCATCTTTCTTCCCTTTCTTTAAGACTCTCTTCTTCAGTCTGTATGAATCAGATTTCAATAGGAGCATGGGTTTAAATAGTTCTCCTTTGTGATGATTGGTAATGATTGTCTCCCAAGGATGTGAAAGGCAGGCATGGAGGAAAAATATTTTGATGCATATAAACACTCCATTGCAAACAACAAGAGTCAATTAGAAAGAGGAAAAGTGTAGAAGTTGAGTTACATATATATACTACGTGCCAGTAGGGTTACACTGCAATTAAATACAAGGCAGAAATAATAGAAAGCATAATGGCCTTGTGGAAGCAATGCTTCACATCAACAGTATGGACTTGTGTGTCGGACAAATCTTCGTTTTGACATTTTGCTCCCGGTTGCCGCTGCTTGCATTTGAAACACTTGACCTCTCCAATTTGAGTAGCAGAGAAAAATACAGTCTAGACTGACATGGCATTGACGCAGTGTGTGATACACACAAAACACTGAAAACTCCAACAAAAAAGTCAACTGGCTGTGTGTGAAAAGACAGCCTTGGCGGTCCAGTCCTAATGCCCATGGTCAGAGCAGTCCGTGAATGTTAATGAATATCTTAAGTGGTATAGAAAATGGATGAATTATCAGTGAGCCGGGAGTGTATTCCAGCAGGCATTTGCTTAACGGTGTGCATAAAGACAAACTCATTCAGTCTTCACATCTACAGGTAGAGTGTCGATAATAATATTAAACGTAATTGTGTTGTAAATCAAGAAAGGCATAGTATTGAAAGTTGATCAACTGTAATCTTCTGCAAAACTTGCCAGCGTTGTGATTGTGTTCATATTTGCAGGTAGTGCAGGGTGCTTATGTCCCATGATGCAAACCTTCTGCTAAAACATTCAGAAAAATAAGAAATAAAATACTGTTCGAAAAAAATGATTATACATGAAAACTTTGACAGAATGTGGAGGATTATCAGAGAAGGCAGTTTTCCATATATAATGTTTTGCTTTATGGCAGCTCGCCATCCCAACAAGTCTCTGTGACATACAGCCAGTTGATTGGAAACCAGGCAGACTGAACGTTTCTACCTCTCACAGCAAGCAATTACTCCATTGAGAGTTCAAGTTTAATAAATGAACACCAGACCGTATGTGCCTCCTTTTGAAGATCCATATTTTCTGCATGAAATGATGGTAACATGTGATCTGACACTACACAATGTGCTTCACCTCATACCACACAAAGAATTGTACTATTTCAGCCTTTAATGAACATGTAACATTTGTAGCTCTGGAAAAAAAAAAAAAAATTATTCTTGGGTTCAAAACCAGAATAAACCTTCATTTTGGGAATAACATAATCAATGTTCTTTCATGGGAATTATGTTTTCATATATCCTGTCTCAGTTTATTGTCGCTGGCTCAAATTTAAGACCAAACATAGCCTGTGTTTTCCGAATATGGAATATTACAATGAAGCAACACCGCTGCTCATTTCTTTCATAAGATACGAAAGTATTTGGATGCTGTATTTGACAAAGTTGTCCCATGTGTGATTATCATTAAAGTTTCAGTGTAACAGATTAAATTTAAAACAAAAACAAAGATGATTCACTTTGAGCCAGATAATTAACCAAACACTGCTTGGTGGCGATGACAACAAAAACATCAGGCAACATGTGGATTAACTTTAACTAATCGAGTTATTAAAATTCTTCTTACTAAATAAAAGCTGGTAAATATACTGTAGTAAGTCAAAAGGCTCATATTTTCTCTCCAGTGACCTTATAAGTAAATGGTCATGACTTTACATAAGTACAAAAACTGTGCTCATTGTCATCGTTAACAATCGACCAGGAGAATGAATCAGTACGTCACCCTGAAAACTCAAGCTTCATGCTCCAGAAACACAATTACACAAATGAGCAGGATGGGAAAACATAATGAAGCATGCTTTCTATGTTTTAACACATTTTTTTTTTTAATGCTACTTATAAAATCTGTGATTCTTCCATGGTGACTTTTATTCGTTGGCCCGTGTTTACCGAGGGTGAAGTGTGTTGAGCGCTCAGGGCCGTCTTGCAATGTACATACACCATTGTTCTAACTGCAGCGCTGCAAAAGGAATTGTAATTAAAATCAAGGGTTCACCTCTGAAGGGGCTGTCTTGCGGTAGGTGAATGCTGCATTTTGATTATTTCTATACAATATAAACTTGGCGCAGATAAAGTTATGTGCACCGGATGTCCTTGGGGATTGAAGGGTAAGGTTGGCCTGTCAAGACCTTGCTCAACATGCTGAACAGTAATGACCAGTGCATTAGCAGTTGCCTGGTTGTTTAGTAGGCTGAGGGTAATGAGGAAATCAATGGGCCAAATTCAACTCATCTTTAGAGTTTTTCCAGCAGTGGAGTTGATTCATCCTCAGGTTCGTCAATATCTGTGGTTTTCTGTCATTGCAGAGAGCGGAAAGAGTTAAACTTGAGTGCTCCCGGTCAACTCGAGCCTCAAGTTGACAACAAGGCTGAGGTAAACGCCGCTCTTATAGACCAGCTCAAGCATGCAATCGATAGCAGCTTGTAGCATCCTGTGGGCTTCAATTAAGTCCGGCTATTTACCCGCCAGTTAGTCGATTGGAGCCCAACCTGCCACTTTCAGGCCTTGAACTTGTTTATGTGTTTGGATTCTCCTAGTGCAGACCTACTGTTACAGACCCAATGTGAGAAACAGAAACATTTCTCATCCTTGCTTGAATCCTGCAGGGATTGTGCATCAGCTCAGTTTAAAGTGCCTGAGTAAAATGACTATTGTATGAATTATAGTTGATTTCTGTTTACGTATTTGCTGTTAGTCCTTCCTGAGAGTTCACATCCCAATAGAACTATATAAATTGTATACTAAACCAAAAAGAAAAACACACTTGCTTCCATGCAATTAAAATGTATTATGGTATTAATTCAAGCTTTGCTCGATTCATTTCTGTCATTATTCTACTCAAGCAATGCTCATAAGCTTAATATCAGTGCAGGCACACATACAGAAAGCACAAGCACCATTTAAAGGAAAACCTTCTATGAGAACAATGGGCCTGATTTACTAATATCGTGCACAAAGCGTGCTAAAACTGCACATTCACACAAAAAGATTTTCACTTTGTTGGTCTGTGTTTCACCTGCAAGCAGGAGCATTTAAATTGACAAAGATCTGGAGGTGGACGTGTGTGTCAAAAATATCATGTTGACTTTAATTTAAAAAAAATATGTGAACTCATTGCCTTACAAAAACTAATTAATGTTAATTTAAATCACTTCTTGTGAGTTTGCAGTACTCAAACTAACTGAAAGCTTATCTTATGATTTTAGTCATTCTTCATATTAAAGTCAACATAACAATAATGCATCAGTTTTATATTAGCACTTTTCTTGACACTCAAATATGCTTTATAATGCTTAATTCATTCACTCCATACTGGATGGTGTTAATCTACGTAAGTAGCCACAGCTGCCCTGGGGCAGAATGATGGAACAAGGCTACCAATCTGCACCATCAGCCCCTCCGACTACCACCAACCACTCATTCTCACACTTCTTACACACATAGGCAGTTCAGGGTTCAGTGTCTTGCCCAAGGACACTTTGGCTTGTAGGTAGGCAGAGATGGGTATTGAATCTGCAACCTTCCGATTGAAAGACAACCGAACAACGAAAATAAATCCTTTTTCCTAAGTTACTGTAACTGAGATACACCAAGTTAAGCATGTTTTCCAACCTCAAATTACAACTTAATTATTTAAAAGTAGTGTTCTCAACAGGTTGGTACAAAATGCGTTTGGTTAAATTATCTTTTTTCATTAATTTGTATGTTAGCATTTACATTGTGGAGAAAGTTATTGAACATATTTGAGTAAATAAATAGGAATTTCGTCAACAACAACAACAACAAAAACCCAACCTTGGAGACAATCTGTCAAAAGTCTAAATATATCATATTGAAGTCTTTCCAGAAAAATCCCGTCAGCTGTGGAAATGCAGTATCGTAACTACATGTTAAGCAAGTTTACACCTACGTGTATACACAGTAAAAAAAACAAAAAAAACAAAAACAGTCACAATAATAAAACATTTTCTGATTCATTGTGCATGAATGTACAATATTAGGATGAACTCCTCTCTGAATGTTATGGATGATACCACTGATTAATGGAAACAAACATGGAAAATAGATAGTTTGAGTTACTGTCAGTCTGTCAGATGTGCTCCTTTGTGCACCGCATTAGCGGATTAGCCTCACACACGTGTGTGGGCAATATCACATTTTTAACTTAAGCTTGCTCGTTTGGATTTGTTGGATTTTCTCTGTAAAAGTGCCCTGAAAGGACTTTGTTGATATAAATAAAGTTGAATTGAATTGAATTTATATGTGCAGAGATTCAGTAGATCAGAGCCAATGTGTTTCCTATATCCTATATTCCTATGCAGATATCAGACCTGCATAATTGGTGGAAAACACATAATAGCTTAATGTGAAGTTCAAAGGTGATTGTATATTGAATATTATTCAATGTAGTTATTCCATTGTTCATTTGCAGAAATGATTCATGTGGAAGTTACCTTAAAACTTAATGTATATTTTTCATTTTAATTTCACATGCGCTCTCTATTTCTTATTAATTCTAGAGGATTATAAATTAAGTCGTAAAGTATCTTTCCTTTAACAAAAAAAAGCTAACTGTTGTTAAAAAAAAAAAAAGGTTTTATATAAATCATGAATGCCTGTTGGATTGTTTAGTTCTTGGCAAGAACAAATAATACCTTTCAACAAAAACAGTTAATTATAAAAGGAAAAGATCTTATTTTGGTTCGATTGGTAAAGATTTCCTCCATGTTTTGTAAAGTCAGTTGTACGTGTCCACTCTGGTTAATCTTAGGCACTGAAGCAGGCGACCACATCGAATCCACTTTGTCAAATGTCCATCACTGCCAGGAGGAGCTGATGTCTCCTCGAGCGGGATGCTTCACGTGCTGAGGAAGTAGAGCAGCGCAGCAGCTCACAGTTGGTCATTTTTGTGCAGGTTTGAATGCCGTGCAACTGTAACCCAGATGTGAATGAACTCCTGAGCCACCCAGACCTGACTGCTTGATGTGACAACCCGAAACAAAAGGTATTATAGTTTTGTCAAAACCTGCGCAAATGAAAATTCACCCTCATTATTCATGACATCAAACGGGGGCCGGGGGCCCAGAGCAGGCTCATTTGCAGCTGAATGTGGGAGGCAGCGGAGACCTTGGACCTGCTTAGCATGTGTTTGTGTTGCAGAGGTTGGTGGAGGGATGGAGGAGGAGAGGGTACCAGTGGGCCACAGCTGGTGTGTTATCGTCCAACCCTTTTACCTGCTGCTATCACAACTCGCAAATTGGGCTGTGATCAGCGGCGAACAATCTCCTTCTGTCCGCAGAAGTTGAAGCAGAGCTCCTTTGCCCATGTGGCAACTCTCTTATCGTCACATTTCCCTGAGATGCCACCTTGTTTCCCTTGCTGTGTATTTCATCCGTGTCCATGAGTCCATCTTTCTGATTACTGCTTGTGTCCTCCCATGTTGCATAACTGACACACGTGCCAGCATGCATTTCTTTCCCGTTGTGCTACTTTGTGCTTTCCTTCTGCTCTGTGAGACCAGCTGCATGTATTTACTCTACCTGGCTTACCTGCTCCAGGAGAGCAGGCTGCCAGCAGCCGCCATGTCACCTCACATCCGTTCTGACAGACCCCTGTCGCTGCCTGCAGGACTGCTTGTGTACCACAGGATTTATAGACTTCGGGTATACAGTGTGTGCGCATGAGGCCATTTGTTCCATCAACTTCCAGCTCCATCTCCGACCAGTTGTGCATGCACCCTCTACCTGCATTCATCTCCTGGTCTACCTGCTCCAGGAGAGCAGGCACCCGGCAGCAGAGCAGTCAGTGAACATTTACTCAGTTCTGTCAAAAACACACGGAGTGACTGAGACAAGCGTTGACTGCCTCTTTCTCAAATACATGTCTTTGTTGTAGATGCAGACGTTGATGCAAACGTCCAGCAAATGATAAACTGTACACTTTACAAGAATACACTGTGGTTCAATTTCTGGCTGAATGCATAACTTGGACTGTGGCCTTGAAACAACAACATAGTGACTTTGTTGACACATCACATGTTTACTAGCGCTTCCTTCCCCTTTGTCTATTCTCTATCGAGAGAAAGGCAGGTGCTGCAGTAAACTGAAAAACCATGCATGGTGGTGGACAGGAAGAGCCCGGACTATTTTCTTATGTTATATAGAAGCCACCCATTGTATAGCTGTCCAGATGTATTAGATTTTTTCTTGTAGCATATTGTGACAAGTATTCCTCTGCTGTGACGAGTTTGAAACCTAAATAGCTAAATAAACAGTAGCTGAGCAAAATAACTTACAGATGTATATGCCACAACCCTTATACCTGTCTTTTTATTCTTCTGTTGCTGGTGGGCGGCTGCCATTCTCATGCCAGATCTATAAAACTTTCATTGGTCACAGCAATAAATACATGAATACATACTTTTGGCCAATTAATGCCAAAAAGTCGAATGTTTAATTTCACATCTTGAAGATGCAATGACACTGCCTCAGATTGCTGCTGCACAATCTGCATAAACTCTTCAGGGATGATTTGTCATCACTTTCAGTAGGTCTTTGCTTCTTCATGATTTAATGTCCATCATAACTGGAAATATCTATTCAAATACAGCTTTAATTTTGCTGCCAGCAATAGCTGATGTGCTTCTGAAAGACAAGATTGCAAGTACACAAGTATGTACTTTCTGAAATTTCCTTGCCAAGTGCATTATGAGTAATTTGGCTTCCCAAGTCCACACAAGTCTGGTCTTGATGCATCCCCAATAAAGTTGGCAGAGCCAATACACATCCGGGTATTTTATGCGTATTCGGTGAGATGGGTACTTTGAATTGGACCAGTACTATGTTTCACTAGTATGCGAGAACGCAAGAACCAACACAAACGCATATTGACAAATGGCCATTTTCTGTCAGGGATGGGGGTGAACCCTGAAGCAGGACTCAGATCAGGCAGTTCACAGAGTTTATTAGAGATCAAGGCGTACAAATCCAAAGGGGCAAACCAGAGGCGAGGTGTCCTCAAACAGGTACAAGTCTAAACAGGAAAAGATCCGAAGACACACCAATAAAGGGCTGAAATGACAAGGCACGTTATGACGATCGAGCCACCAAACAAGCGGGAAAAGGGTTTAAATAGACCGGGGAATGGGGAGACACAGGTGGGACATGTCAAGACTTATCAGTCTCACAGGGGGAGGGTGAACAGGAAGGACAAGTGACCAGAGACATGGACAAGACAGGCGACTTCAAAATAAAGCAAGAAGTGAGCCAAATATGCAAGAGACCCAGAATTTACGCACAAGGGGATCCATTACATTATGAAGTTGGTTATTGAGGACACTTTTTAGGGTTGAATCTTGTTAACAAATGCATCGACATTTCTCAGTGTTTTGAAGAGCAATCTGCCAAATATTGAAGTAGTAACTGTAGAGACTCTATTGAACATTGTAATACTACAGTATGTTGCCATTAACTTAAGCTGAATAGAGGGGGAAAGGTGATAAAACAGTACTGTCCTGCTATTGTCTGTTTGCTTCTATAATGCATGAATATATTCAGCCAAAAAGCCATGACTATTTTTGTCCACTATGACTTCAGATTTTCTGTCCTTGCTGTGATCACGGTGGGTTTTTTTCTTTTCTTTGCAGATGCCAGGAAATATAGATGAGTGGCATTCATTTTAGAATAGTTTTGTGTAATTTCTGTTCTGTGGTTATACTTTATAGGCTTTTACAAATGGAAAATGTAATTTTAAAGTGAATACAGGAAAATGGCTTCCTAATAAGAACAGAGATGTCCAGGGACCTTCTGTGTTATCTTTTCCTCTGCACCTGAATAGCACGTTCGTTGGATTTGAAACCTCTAGTGTGAAGATAAAGCATCTTCTATCTGAATCACCGCTCCTGTCGCTTGGTCAGCTGAGTCAAGAAGTTGAAAAGGATTCCTGTGATCAAGGATACCCACAGCAGGCTTTTATAACAGACTCGGTTGTAGCCTGGAAACGATTCAGCTCTGGTGTGGCGCTTGTGCCTGCCGGGGAAGTTGGGTTTTGGATCAAACTCTACACTGGGAGTCAAACTCCCTCAATCAAAGTCTTTTTCCCCCAATGTTTCCACTAATGAACGGCACTAATTGATTGAAAACGCTGGTGGGAGGGGATGAGCGAGCAGGGTGTTGCAGTGTGAGAGAGTGAAGGGGGTGTTTAGGGGGGTTGGTTCAACGCATTAGATTGTGTGGACACGGTCCAGACTGATGTGGGGCTCCACAGCGGAGAGTATTGTACATTGAGGGGAGAGTATAATACAGAGTACAGTGAGCACAACGGAGCAGATGCATAAAGAGACAGTCGACTACGACCCTCTACAGCCACACCCCCGCTGAGAGTGAAAACACTCTGTGAGTAATTACAATGATTCCTGTGGGTTGAATTGGAGTGTGCGTTTATGGCCAATTATAATAAGAATGTGTATACACCCTGGAGAATCATTTCATATGCACCACACCGCCCTTTTTCTTTATCTGGTCTTCAACACCAAAATATGCAAAGGAATAAATTTATTTGGAGGCCCCTCCAAAATAAAAAAAAAATAAAAAAATCTATCACTTTCAATTTAATAGCAAAACCCTACAAGCTCAAGCCTGCATTCCCTAAACATCCCTTCCCCTGTTTGTGAAGAGTGAGGCGTGAGGTCAAAAATCCCTTTGAGAAAATCTAATTTGATCACTTGTGTGTGTTGTGACATTTTCCCCAAACACTCTCCAAAGCTTAAGACCAGGAGGTGAACAAAGATCAACCTCTGTTGTTTATTTCCATCACAGAGAACCTGACTCACACTCAACCCCCATCATCCATTTCACCCCACACTAATGGAAAAACCGCAAGATATCTTGTACAACTCCACTTTGGGTGCTTGTTAACGGGTTGGGAAAAGCCAAAAAAATTTCTGAGGGAGAGTCAAAGCTTTCACTCAGATCTATTGAAGCCAAACAGGCGCTCCTTGAATCAGGGAGGCACTCGCTGATGTGGAGTGCCTGAGCATTGGATTTATGTCCAGGCTGCTGCTCAGTGTATGATCACTGTACGGCTCAGTGTGGATGCCATGTTCACCCAGTTCTTCTTCAGACCAGTTACAACAAGAGGCACAACTGTGAAGTTCTTTGAGAAACAATGTGGTGTTGTTTGATTAAAAAAAAAAATGTTTCTGGCCAATACATTATCCAATAATGTGCGGTTGTTGTATATGTGTCACAGATTGAATACATTTCAATGCCGAATTTTATTTAATCATGGAAATATTAACAACACCTTAAAGTTGAGTGAAGTAAGAATGAAAAGGTTCCACTTTTGCTTAAGTTGTGCTGTTAGGCAGCTACAGCATTTAGTAAGTCTCCCACAGTGCTTGTCAGTATTTTGAGTTGGTTGTTTGTTGTAACGCATCATCTAGTTTTCCATCTAAAGTATCAGAGCCTGTTTCCTTTTTGTGAGGCTGAGGACAGACTGAGATATTAGAGTGACTCAGGAGGCCATCTGGAGATTTTATAAAAGTGTTCAAGACTGAGTGACCTGCAACCAGTTAACCAAAATATCTGCAAGAAAATGTTTTAAAATCTGGAGGCTGCTATGCTTTACGTTTGTGATTTGTCGAGAATTTGGGTTTGCTGGTTATTTTCACCATTGGAACAAGAAATGTAGAGAATTATACATCACATGTCAAATCTTTGTGGCTTCTCTGACTTATATTGTTTTAAATTACTTCAAGCAGCAAAAGGAACCGTGCATATCTAATTGTAAGAAAACCAAAAATGATTATCTTTGTCTTTAGATATTCTGTACTTTGCGGTGAAATGAATGGTACCTAACATAATCATCTGACAAAAATCTACCACATAGAATTTTGGCCTGAAGAATAAACAAACAAGGTCTGAAAGATTTGTAAGGTTTGGATCCACAGAGGGGAAAACACATATTTCATGTTTTAAAAAGCTGAAATGTTTTCCTGCATTATCACTATACTGAAGTAGCTGGGACAAAAAAAACTGAATATCGTGGCATTCTAAAGAAATATTCTTTTTAGTTAATACAATTGGAATCAAGGACACACTGTGACTGACTTTACATCTTGTAGAAATGAGGTGGTCATTCACACTTAGCCTATGTGTTGTGTTGTTGTAAGTGGAAAAGACTCGGACTTCTACTTTTACTAGTGTCAGAGATGTACCTGGCACACATGAGGCCTGTCCGGCTTCAAGATTTTGGACTTGGGTAGGAACAAAATAAATCACTGCATCTGGACTAACAGGCCATCAAGGCTGCTGGAGTCCATCATGTCCAGATAGGAAGGGGTACCCTCATCTCTCACCACCAACCTTCCATCCTGCACCTCTGTTCTCCAATAAAATCTGCACTTCAACAAAGCTATCTTGACTTGATTACCAAAAACTTGGAATTTGAATATGTAGTATTTTGATAACATTAATGTGTTATACTATAAAGTAAAGTTTTTACTTAACGGATTAAATTTTATAAAACCTTTATCACTTTTTGTTGCATGAGTAGTTTTATATTTCTATTCTTGAGATCAATTACTGAAAAACAGAAGGTAAATGCAGATTTCAAGGCATAAACGCAGAAGAAAATCCTATAGGTGAAATCTGCATTTTTATGTCTTCTTTATTTTTCACACCTTAGACGGGATGTAATAAAAGAAACATTTTTTAAGCACTTTTGAGATATATAAGCATTAAAAAAATGTAAAACCCAATGTTTAATCTTAAAAATTATTTAAACATGTTGCGAGTTGACAAGAAGTCAATGTATAAAAGAAAAACCTGTATTTATTTATTTATTTATTTATTTATTTATTTATTTATTTATTTATTTATTTATTTATTTATTTATTTATTTATTTATTTATTTATTTATTTATTTGGTAAGTCGGAACAAAACTATAATATATACACGATCTCAGTTAGGTGACCTCAGTCCCTAAATAACTGGTGAGAGACTTTATTGAAATGTTTGTTAAACTCTGGGGATTTGCACCCACTCTTCACTCATTTGTAAAATGACCAAACATACGATTTAAATGCCATTTGTCCTGTCGATTCATCCTTTTTAAATGGAATGTGTCGCCCTTCATTAAACAAAAACAAAAACAAAACACCAGAAACCTTTTCAGTGTTTTAAATTAAATTTATTCCGCCCCCCAAAAAACAACAACAACTCAATTGACAGGAGTAAAATATTGTCATCATAGACAATATTACTTATAAACAAATGTATACAACACTTCTCCACTGAAATGTGAAATATCATACTTTACAGCTTCTGTACATAGGCTTTAACTGCGATCAATACATGTTTTTTTTCTTTTCTCTAGAAATAACTCCTTAAATAAAACTGGACGCTGCCCCGGAAAGAAAGTGCAAATTTAAGTACAGTGTGTTATTGAAGAGAGGATGGTTAAATTATTCCATCGCAGTAAGTTGCCGAGGTGAAAATACCTATTGCGGTTTTTTTAAAGTGCGACTGACAGTTTAGGGGGGAATTTGGGTTTTATTCACATTAAAAACAAGAAGAAGAAAAAAAGGAATCATATGCTTTTGAAGTTCATAATTTCCCAAACTGATTCCTGTGTAACATAATGTAGTGCTTTTCTGAACTCTGTTTTAAAATAAAATCCAGAATATGGTTGTGTTGTGTCTTTTTTTTTTTTTTACTTCATGATACTGTGCAAGTTTTATACCCAGCCTTTTGTTTTGTGTCGGTTTCTTTTCCTCAAAACGAAAGAAATGTCTGTGGAACTGTTTATTTATGTGTGCAACCGGTGTGATGACTTTGTGGAGGTAAATGAAGACATGTTTTTTTGTGAGTGAAATAATGTGAGAACAATTGTGAACAATTGTATTTTATAAAATGTTAAAAACAAATCGTGCAGATTGTATTATTGTGTGGAAGCGCCGAGACGTCCCTCCAAACATCTGTTTATTTGTGATGTCCATGTTTGTTTGTTTTTTGTGATGTCATTTTTTTTTCTGAAAACAGTAGAAAATGTTTCTTTGATCAACATTTGCCCACGCAGCTGCGAACCCAATCACCGAAATATATGGTGGATATATTCGGTTCCAAATGTGATATTCTGGTTTATCGTGGTGGGGAAAGTTAAATTTGATTTCTTAACCTTGGTTTACAAAAAAAAAAAAAAAACTTCATACAAGACTGAAAGACATATTTGTTGTGTACACAGTTTTAAATCTTTTTTTTTTTTTGAGGAATAAAACGCCTCAGTCATTGTTTTTGCTGGACTCCTGGTCGCTCTGGTCGTCGGTGAAGCACACGTCCACGTCGCTGTCGTTGTCGCTCTTCTGCTCCGCGTCCTCGAACAGGACGCCCGGTTTGTCTTCCAGCTTCTTAACGGTCTGCCCCGGGTGCCGGGACTTGACGTGCCTCTCCAGGTCCCGCCTCCGCACCAGCACCTTGCCGCAGAAGTCGCACCTGTAGGGCGTGTTTCCCTCCGCGTGCAGCCGAATGTGCTTGTTCAGGTTGCTGGGGTCCCCGAAGGGCCGGAAGCACACCTTGCACTTGAGGGGCTTGTAGCCCGTGTGAGTCCTCATGTGGATTTTCAGCCCGTATTTCCTGGAGTACAGCTTGCCGCAGTATAGACACAGGTGTCCCTTTTTGGGTTTCCCTGCGCCGGGGTTGCTGGCGCTGCCGGCCGGCAGGGAGTCCAGCCGCGTCCGATTCTTCTCCGCGGCGATCTCAGACAGCTGCTGCGTGTGCATGGCGATCTCACGGTCAATGTTTGTGATCGAGCCCAGGTCTTGGCTCAACGAAGGTGCGCCAAAGTAGGACATGGACTCTTGGTACTTGAGGAGGTTGCTGAAGTGGAATTTGAGCGGATAGTAGGGTGAGCTGTATAGAAGCTCCCCGTTGTAGACGGTGAAGGGCATCAGCGGGATGTTACAGTCTCCGCCGTAAGTTTTGACCCCGTCAAAGTGAGGGAGGGAGAACCTTTCGAAATGCAGGCCGGGGGGCATCTGGGGGTAACGGGACGGGGACAAACCGGGGTGCATCCGGCTCTCCACGTGCTTAAAAGCTGAGGTCTCCTCCACGTGGGGCAGCAGCGGGAAACCCCGGATTGCGTTCGTGCACGGTACTATAGGAGACGCGGAGTCCATAATTGCAGGTGCGCACTTGGGAGGGTGGCTCCCTCCTCCGTTCAAGCCTTCGCCAACGTTGCGGATTGGCTTCATGTTGCCAATGAGTTTGCTGAATCCCAGGCCGCTCAGCTTCCCGTTGGCCTCCTCCCGAGAGGAGTCCGCGCCCGGGACTTTGGAGACGCTGGTGGGTTTGAAGGCGGAGCGCACGCCCGGGTGGAAGCCCATGCTGCTCAGCACTGAGGATGTGGCGCCCAAGCCGATGAGGTGTCCCTGATTCCTGGCTGAGGTGACGCTCATGTCCAGGGCCCTGTCCTGCTCTTCGGAGCTGCTTTTCTTTGACAGTCCTGTTTTGTTAAAAAACGGCGAGGATGACACCGCCCGCCTGCCAGAGTCTGAAATAGAGGAATTACTCTGCCCGCTCCTCGGAGAGGTGGAGGTGTTGGGAATGTCTCCGGATTTTGGAGACCTGCTGAAGGTCTCTGTTCCTCTGGCCTGCTCGCTGCTCACAAACCCCCGCCCGTTGCTGAGAGCGCAGTGGAAGTGGACGTGGGCCTTGAGAGTGTTGGGATATTTGAATATTCTCCAGCAGTACCAGCAAATGTAACGCTCCTCACCTGTAAACAACACAACAAATTTTAATTGCGAGTCAGTCATTCAGGCAACACACTGTGAATGCACACAGGAAAATCTATAGAAAAGCACGCTTTTCATGTGCGTAACATGTCAAGTCCGTGCGTAAAATGGGATTAACAGGTTCAGTAACATGTAGGGGAAAAAAACTGTAACCTGTCAGTGGCTTTACACACTACATCTCTAACAAACATAAGCTCAATTTATCACGATAATATCATTTGGCATCACCAGGACTTTAAATTCAAGCCAAACAGAAGAGATCCGGCCTTTAAGATCTAGTGCCAAATGATAATGGACACATGGATCCATCTTAATGGCCCCCCAGTTGGGCCCTCAGAGGTTAATATAGATGTAATGATTTTGTAATCCTCATATGGGCCATTGTTTATGATGAGCATCAAAAGAGCAAACGCCCTGTCCAATCTGCCGCTCAGAACGCAGAGCCATTGAATGCGGGACTTTCCCCTCTCTGCGCTCTTTCCCGTGGAAGTGACAGCAGCTGTTGCTTGAAATCGCAAGTCTCCAGAAACAATGACTCGGACCCATCTGTTGACGCCTAATAATGGGAGAGCGCGTATGTCCAGGAGCGCACACGGTGTGTAGGGCCGGAGAAGCAGGGCAATATACACCCCACATAAAAGTTAGCATTCATTAGTCCACAATACCTTAACGCACCCACCTAATTTACCGTGAAGCACTTGTTTTTGAATTTATTTGCTTTTGAATACATGAATATTAATGAAGCGATGGCATTTGTTAACCTTCCGTCTCGCGACTGAATCACCAGTCTTTTCTTCTTCCACGGTCGCCGAAATGCGTCAGTTTCTGCTTTTAATTGCTTTTTTATTCGGCCTGTCAAGCACCAGTAATTACTTTATATTGCAATTATTTTATTTTTACCACACACATTCGACATCATTTCAAGTTTCACTGTTATTGCTTTTACAAATTTGTCAAGAGGCCTCTTCGAGCTGAAATGCACAATTCATAATCATCACCTACTAAAGGAATTTCTAAAGGAGGGAATAAAGAAGCAGGGTATCTGTTGATAATCGTTCTTTTTTATTATTTCATTAAACGGATTATCTTCTGTTGATCTAATGTTTGGTGAAGATTAGGCTGTAATCCCCAAGCGCAAACACGGATTAATCGTGAGTAGCTTCAACAAAGGGATTAAAAGTCTGTGGATGAAGCTTACCCAAAGGAGAAATCTGTACATCATATGACATCTGTATTGAGAATGAAATGTAGTTTCTTGTATTATTCGATTCAGTTCATCCTGTCAATTTTTTTTTTTTAAATATTCGCTAACAAGAAGTTGCATGTATATGGTTAATCGCCCCTTTTCCAACCCGAAACATCATAATTTTATTTTTCTTCATCCAACAAAACATAATAAGAAAGAAATTGGCGAATTAATATAAGTGCTTGATTTGTCGGAATAGTTTCGAGTATCGAAGATTCAATAAAAAAACAAAAAAAACAGGCGGCCTGCGGAAAAACAACAACTCATTGATTTCCATCTCTGGGCAATAAAACGGGGCATCATGGATATTGGCAGTCATTTAACCGTGCACTGATGGAGCCTTTAACGAGTCGATGTGTCTGCACGATCCCGTGCGTGCACGCGCGTTTTTCCACACGAAATTCTTGGATTTGGTGAAAAATATCAAGAAGAAATAAAAATCTAACATTATTATTATTATTATTATTATTATTATTATTATTATTATTATTATTATTATTATTATTATTATTATTATTATTATTATTATTATAGTTGCTCATTTACCTTTCTCGTCGTGAGTCGGAGTGGCCGTGGTGGGGATGTCGTACCACTGGGCCAGACTGTTGGAGTACCAGACACTGAGCTCCTCTCCTGCCGGAATTTCTCTCAACACCCGGTAGAAAATCTCCAAGTAGGATAAAAAAAAAGCGGAAAGAAAAGAAAGGAAGGAAGGGAAAAGTTTAGTTCACTCCATTATTCAAATTGACATTTGCGTGTGAAAAATGAGGGAGTTGGGTGTGTGAGTTGGATGTAAATTCACCTGTCCGCCAGGTAAATCTGACACAGCCTCCAGGTTTTGCTCCTGGCTGTTTCTAGCCGCACGGATGAATCCGATCCAGTCTGGAACGGGACAGCCGGACTCATCCACGAACTCCCCCCGAACCAAGCGGATCTGAGTCGGAAAAATCAAAGTGATGAGGGGAAAGTTTTCCTTCCGTCTAATTCCTCTTTATGCCCATAAATGTACTGTTCTCCAGAAGTAATAATATGTTCATACATATTTTATTAAACGAATTTTGTGCGCAGTTCGCTGTGGTACCTGCGGCCATGGCGCGCTTAATGCCTCTTTATCCGCTCTGCTGATAATTTACTAAAGAGAGTGACACAGGGGCCTAATTGAGTTGATATGGGAAACGAATTTGAAGAGTGTCAGAGCGTTTCTAAACTGTTCAAGGACATTAAAGATCGAAGCGTGACATTTGACACGGAGATTGCACCTGATGATCGCCGGCGGCCCGGGGCCACGCATTTAGACGCATCAATCACAACCGCTGACAGTTTCCACAATAACAGGGCGCAGTCACCGTTATTTACTCCTGTACGTAAAAAAAATAAAAATAACTGCAATTATAAAGTGTAGGTAAATCTTTCATATTGGAAAATGTTGTACCTGTTTTGATTTGTTTTTTTCTTTTAAATTGCGCATTTATGTAAATTCAAAACTCATAATTTAAATGTTTATTTGACATACGTAGCATTAAAAACACTCTGTTTGCCCTTGATGTTTATTTTTTTCTACTTTTCATATGAAGATTGTTTGTCAGTATTTTTTTTTTTTATCCCCAGGCTGAGGCCGTGGCCTCAGTGGCATCTTTCTGTCGCCGGATTAGATTAAGATTAAACGGCTCATCGGGGTAACAGGGCCGCCAGGCAATGAAATGTAAGGCGGTGAGGGCATGAAGTCCCACACAGGGGAGCTCGGGTCGCCCATTAGGCCGGTTAAATAGAAGCACAGACTGACAAGGCGACCACTAATGGAGCTCAATTATTTCTAACCTGACAGGCCAAACCAATTAATATCTGCAGGCCCGATGGAGTTTGACAGTGAGGCTTTAAAAATCCAAATCATGTCAATTTCTAGTTATTTCAAACAGGATGCATTAAATTAAAATAATAAACTTGAGTTATATTTGAATAGGAGTCATGCCCGTTTATTAAAAGGGTTAAATAAACATTTTTATGCTGTTGAATTCACAAAAATTATATAATGTGCTTAACTTTTCTTTAAAGTAAATGCAGCAGCACTTAAATTTAAAAAAGCTGTATTAAAAATAATCTCACCTTCTTCTTGGGTCCTACTTCCCTGCGGTCTGACACGTACTTCCCCAGTTTGAAGATGCCCGGCACCGGTCCTACCCGGAGCCCGGCCGGGATGCTGCAGTCCGCAAACACACTGACGGTGGTGGACGCCCGGGTGGGTTGCATGGTGTGGGGTGAGATCAGAACCATGAAGACTGATGGAGGACTGGGTGGGAGAGCGCACAGGGAGAGGAGGAAGAGGAGGAGGAGGAGGAGATGATGAGGACAGGCCGATATCCGCCCTCAAAGTGACGCGGTGGCGTTATGCACTCCGGCTTTTCTAGAGATGGAGCAGGATGAGGTGGCCCTCCACTGCAACCCCCACCCCCCGCCTCACCCCACCACCACCCCCACACCTCCACCACCACAAATCCACTCCCTCGCACACACTATCTGAGGCTGCAGGAGTGTATTGGGGTGGGGGGGTGGGGGGGGCTTTAAGGTGGTTTAATTTGTGTGTGTGTGTGTGTGTGTGTGTGTGTGTGTGTGTGTGTGTGTGTGTGTGTGTGTGTGTGTGTGTGTGTGTGTGTGTGTGTGTGTATGACGGAGTGTGAGAGAGTTGGGCTCTCCCAGCAGCTGTGTGTTGAGGGGAAAACGGGCCGGCCTGGTCACATGGAGACTTTCCCTCACCCCGCCGCATAATGAATTGCACCAAAACGGTCAAGAGACACAAAGGGCCAGGCGACCTTCCCATCCCCGAAATCCAATTTGTCAAGGGCAGAGAAAAGAGGATGCAGAATCAAAGGTCCAGAGCGACCATTAATCCTCAGCATGTGGCTTTGTCCCGCAGACAGTTCCGATATTTTAACTGACAAATCCACTGTATAATTTCTCCATAAATCCTCACCCTTTTCCATTCTTCCCTTTCAGGCCAGGTTTTTGGAAATCAGCGGCTACTTTAAATCTACTTGGCTTGCATTCTTTAGTTTTTGCATACTTCAAAGAGCTCTCTTCTGCCTCCTCCTTTTGTGTCCTCAGTTTGACAAAAGGAGCAGCAAAGTTTAGAGGACTTGTTAACTTCTATTGACTCTCGGCGTGTGCCGGGTTGAGATCAGGCAGGTACTGAAAAGGCAGAACCAGCAGCCGGAGGAGAGGCAGAAAGTGAGAGAGAGGAACACGTAGAAAACAAGCACACACTTGTGGTTTTCTCGTTCTGCAGGCACAGTCAACAGATTATATGGGATTATTAATATTATTAATAAACACATTTGAAAAAAATGCGATATTTTTTCAAATGGGTTTATTGTGATAGATAGATAGATAGATAGATAGATAGATAGATAGATAGATAGATAGATAGATAGATAGATAGATAGATAGATAGATAGATAGATAGAGTTTCAAAATTCTATTAAAAAGATATAGTCTTAGTGTTGGTCAACGTGTTAATTTTTTTATTTAAAACACATACAGTAAATGATTACAGAAAACCATCTCAATGGCTTCATCAATTGTACAGTAAAAATTAATACATTTAAACGTATACCATTCAAATGAATTCAAATTAAGTGCAATGTCCAGATTTTTTTTTCTAACGTCAGGTCATGCATATATAACTCTAACAATAATACTAACAATTTATGTTCAAAAATTCTATTTGAAAATTAAAAAAAACATATTATTGAATGATGCGGCTTTAATTCCAATGTTTCTTTATTTATTTTATATATATAACAGGCTAAATCAGATTTAGTACTGAGCTCTATATCCATGGCTTTGTTTGTTCATTACATTTGCAAATAAATTATAATTTTGTCGGGGGCTGCATGGTACAGAAATCCGTGCAGCAGGTTGTTGAAGGCGTTTGATGCTGCAGTGATGATGGGTCTGACCAGAGAGGAAGAACAAAAACCTGTGGGCGATAATACCAGACCATGAACATGTTCACCTCTGACCTGTCCACCCTGACCTCTGTCTTTCTGTCCTCCATTGAAACAGAAGCACAAACATCTATAGATCTGAAGAAACTAATTAAAAGTAAATCTCGAGTTTTAAAAATCGGAGACAATTTCAAATAAACGAATAAGCCCGATATTTAGATAATTTATATTTAATATTTCAAAGTTTATTTGAAATTAGTTGATACCTTAACCAATTAAGCTTTTCGGGTATGGTAATAAAATAAGTCTCTCTCTCGCTCTCTCTCTCTCCCTCTCTCTCTCTCTCTCTCTCTCTCTCTCTCTCTCTCTCTCTCTCTCTCTCTCTCTCGCTCGCTCTCTCTCTCTCTCTCCCCCCTCCCTGCGCTCCTCCACTGTGCGTCAAAGAGCATGAACGACACGCGAACAATCTCATCAATGGACGCAATCTTTGCGCCCGGCTGTGCGGAGAGGTTATTTATTAACGCCTCGCCATTTGTGACTGGTTCCCATCCCCATCCACCCCTGCGCAGCTTTAAAGTCCCGCACCTCTCCACGGTGAAATTAATTATTCTCTCCTGGAAAAAAAAAGAAAGAAAGAATGAGGGAGAGCGAGAGAGAGAGAGCGAGAGAGGCGAAGACGTTTCCTTTCTCTTTTTTTGCGTAAAAGTGGATGGGATGAATCCCTGCGCCACTGTGCGCTCTGCAGCCCAGAGAAGCAGTCAAAAGACTCGGTGTCAGAGTGAAGGCAGTGTTGGGAGCAAATGGGATGGAAAATTAAATGAAATTAAATGGCTTGACCGGCAGTATTGTCCCTCCTCCTTTAAGAAAGAAAATAAGAAAAGAGAAAAGGAGAAAGAAAGAAGACACATTAATTACATGGTCGGATCTTTATTCCGAGACAATATTGCGGAGTCAATCAACAGCATTCCGCAAGTGCGCTCCTCTTAATGAACTTAAATAACGACCTGAAAAGAATCGCAGCTCTCAGAAAAGAGGGAGACGTTTTTATGGGCGGCTAGGCCTGACTCTTGCCAGCCCTTTTTGGATTTGAACTGTCTAAACGGTGGGGTTCTCTGATTTAACTGGTTGGACCATTAATGAGCCATGAATATAGAGGAACAACCTGCCTGCAAAGCAACGCGGTAAATACAGAGAGCAATGCCCCACCAGGGATCTCCATTCATGTTGCTTGACTATATTGAGGGGTGCCAAGGGTTCACCACCACCTCTCCTGGACTGGTTTCAATGGCCTACTATTTAGGACCCCTCTGCGCTCCGAAGAAAACACATTTTTTATGTCGACCCATAAACTTTGTTTGGGCCTATTCAGGAGAAGTCCAATCATTGTCCCACTTAGCAATGTGGCCTATTTCTCACAGATTCCCACGTTTTGGAAATGACTTTGTGTTTGTCTAAATCCATTTATTTCACCACATGTTAGCACACACCTCCTGTACACTCTCACACCCATTTGGTCACACTTCTTTTAATTGAAAATAGAAAGAAAGCAGAAAAAAGAAACCTGAATCCTCGTTCTTTATCTATTCTGAAACAACCACAGCCTATTATTATTCCTTACAGATCCCCTGAGAGGAGGAGAGAGGTTTCCACAGGCCTGTTTACCTTGTTTAAAGGAAATTGTTGAAGGTGTTTTCCTCCTTGTGAGACCCGGGGAAAGTTGCAAGCTGCCGCATGACCAGCTGCCTTGATGCGGGTGGGACATTAGGGACGCGTTTGAATAGTAATTGTGCTTGTATGGGACTCCCACCAGATGACATGATTGGGATTTTAACCCAGACTAATATTCAAAATCACATTAGAGAAGAGCCACATAAACGGCACCTGATTCAACGCTGTTCATGCGTGATTTCTTTCAAATTGACTCCTTCTCCGCCCCCCCCCCTCCCCCCCCCTTTTTTTATCCTCCCTTGAAGTGGGCTGCACCGTTTTGGTATTCAAAGTCTCCACAAAGTTTTTCTTTTCCAGGCCACATTTCCCTGACTTAAACTCACTTTGTCTCGCATGAGGAGACATGTATAAAGGCGCGTGAAGTTGCGAGAATTGATATGTTTCGGTGTACCTTATAAATTCATACCTTTTCTCACTCGAGCGCCTCAGAAAGAAAGTGTCACTCAGGCCGATTCTCTCTGCTGTCCAACGCATTTAGCATGAGATCTATTTGAGGAGTTCATTCCTAGGCAAATGTATGCAGCCTGAATGGGGCGGCGTGTCAGCCGACCCTAATTGGGATTTAGCCACCCCAAAGCCTAGGCACAAAGTGACAGAAAATCGCTGGTTTCAAAGAAAGTCACAACTTTTGCCCTTCTCTGTGAATATAAGGAGCTCTTTCCCTCGCATCGGAGTGAAACTGAGTGTTTATCCTTTGGGATGGAGGTTAGTGACCCAGCTGGCGGTGCCGGTTCTTTCTGCAAAGTAGTAAAACAACCAAAATGGCAAAGAGCACGTGCAAAAACATGCAACTTTGACTTGGCTGTGTGCTTGGATATGATGAATTATTCTATGGTTTTATCTGAATAAATGAAAGGATGGTATTTGTGGAAAAATTACCATGCAACGTTTTTTTTTCCACCAGTTTGCAGCAAAAATAAGCACATTTATTAAATTAATCTATAGAAACACATGTTACACTTTTTAATATTTGCTCTTGTAAATAAAAAAAAAGCTTTTCTATTTAAACTGTCAATGTATCTGTAAACTAATCTTGATTTTAAGACGAATAATCTGGTTGTTTGAGTACAGTTGGATGGAATTATTTATTTTTCTTCTTGTTCTTCTTCTTCTGCCAATCTGGTATGCAATATTCATTGTGGAATAAAATTGTTGGCATCAATAACTAATTAAGCGTGTGGTTACTCTGTATTACATTTAGATATTCATTTATCAGTATTTTTAATTTTAAGAAAGAAAGAAAGAAAGAAAGAAAGAAAGAAAGAAAGAAAGAAAGAAAGAAAGAAAGAAAGAAAGAAAGAAAGAAAGAAAGAAAGAAAGAAAGAAAGAAATTCAAACATTCGTTTTTCATGTATTTATTTTTTTAGACTACCTATGTCATGTTTTTGCTTCACAAGTTAGTGTACATTACGGAGGAAGCACCATGGAGAGCTCCGCACGCCCGACACACACACACACACACACACACACACACACACACACACACACACACACACACACACACACACACACACACACACACACACACACACACACACACACACACACACGCACCTTCGGTTAATAATTCATTTTACATGCTTTCACATATAGTGCAAAGTGCTTGTTTAACTCGTCAAACCTTGAACCTCCACGCGCTCAGTTTTACGCATCCTTCAGGTTGAGTGCACATTAATAATTCGCTGTAACCAAATGTTGACTAATGATAGGAACGTCTCCCGACTCCTCATTATTTTGCGAATTACAGTTCTGGGTTCAAACTAATTGTCCCCTGAGAGTTCAGGTGGGATGAGCTTGTGGAAATGATGTCCAGGGGAAATATTGATTACTTCAACATGAAGTCTCTGCAACATAATCTGGCAAATTATTTCTATTGCAATTATGAAGATTTGAATGATAGTCTGAAGCTGGTGCATTGGCACTAACAAGATGTGTTTGAGGCAATCATAGCCCTGGTTGACATCAGTTAGATTTGCTTGCAATTGCTTTAATTCTCTTGTTCCTTGCATGATAACATTTAGAACCTAACATATTTTCTTGTTTTCCTGCATTTTCCACATTTAATATATTTTATGTTAATATTTCAAATTATGTATTTTTTTGGGAAATCTATTTAATACAAGCAAAAAATACTTTATGGTATTTTAGAACATACAAATTATATTTGTTTCCTTTCTTTTAGTATGAGCTTATTTTTCCTTTCTGTATTAATATGACGGTCCCACTGTGATTGCTGCTTGAGCACTAGTCATGAGGATTGGTGTGTTGAAGATCTCTGCTCTTTCTTTGCCCTTGAGCAGGACACTGAGCATGTTTGGCATCTGCAGGCCAGATCCGATCGCTTCTGATCAGCAGCAGGAGGAAAAGGTGTGGATGTGGATGGAATGAGGACAGGAAACGGCTGTGTGCCGTCACTCTGCTGCAGGACAGAATCTGACTGACGCATTCCTAAGCCCTCCAGAAAGTGTCAGAGGCAGCCGCCTTGACCCTCAGGTGGATCTGTCCCCTCTTTCTGTTTTGCTCTTCCGTCTCGACTTGGTTTCCCTTTTTTCACTCCTCCTTTTTTACAAGCTCAATACAAGAGCTACAACACCTTGTGTGTGTCTTTTCAGCATAAATATATCTCTACCAGAATGACAAGAAAATTGGAAAACGTTCTTGGAAGAAGCATCAAAGACAAGATAATTGAATGCTGATAGCTTTATTTGCACCTAGTAGAAAACAGTGGGTAAGACACACAAAGGTTTGGAGAACATGCTCAGAGTTGAAGGATCTTTAAACCCCACAATTTCAATGTTTCACTCAGTTGCAAAGGGTCATTCATGGTGTTCTTGTCCAGGGCAAAGGGCAAAGGTCAGTGTCCAGACATGGGGTTTGGTCAGTGCAAAGCTCAGAGGGGCGGGGAGGTTTAAGGGTGAGAGGAGGTCACTTGGGGATTTGTATTGCTTAGTCGTCATCAGAGTCATCGGCTGCGCCAGTGATGATGTAGGTCTGCTCTTGGTGGTCCATCTCTAGCACATCATCTTCATTTTTCACGGTCCTGTAATAGATAACAAAGATAAAGGCTGAATTGAGGCTAATCTGATCAAAAGAAACATGGTCCTAATCATAATTCTATCCCAAAGTAGGTTAAGATAGTTTGTTAGAGCTTTCATATATGGAGCATAATGTGTCATATTTCCTGAGCCTGAATGCTAGAATAAAAGAAGATCTGCTCAGAATAAAATAAATAATACCTCATCAGGTACCTTTACCTAATAAGTACCGTCCTTCTCTCCGTCAGCTCCACAGCCTGTTCTGCATAAGTCTCAATGTTGCCGTCATAGCCATCGGATCCATATCCCAAACCGGCACCACTTGAGGTGCCCCTTCCTCCACCAATCCTTCCCATCCCCCCTTCCCTTGACAAAGCAAGCCCTACATCATCTCCTCCTTCTGTCATGCCAGCGTATCCACTTCCAGCAGGACCAATGCCATTACGCTTCCCTCCATCTCCACTTATTCCTCCTTGAGTCCGTGCACTGAAATGGTCTCTTTCTCCACCTGACCCAATGCCAGAGCTGCCAATGCCACTGGAACCTGCAGTGCCACTGCCTACGCCCATTCCAACCCCACCTGGACCATACTCACCCTCACCCCCTGTGCCTTCCACCCTACCAGCACCTGCAAGACCAGTGCCCACAGCCTTAGCAGCCATGCCACCAGCACCCACACCACCATAACTGCCCACACCATGAGCACTGGTACCAAAGCCTCCAACACCCACCCCACCCACTCCACCAGCGCCAGTACCCACACTACCGGTAGTGGTACCAAAACCGCCAACACCCACCCCACTCAGTTCTCCAGCACCAGTACCCATACCACCAGTACCAGTACCCACACCACCAGTACCAGCACCAGTACCCATGCCATTACCAGCACCCACTCCTACTCCACCAGCACCCAAGCCTCCAACACCCACCCCACCAGCACCGGTAACTATGCCGCTACCAGCACCCACATCACCAATTCCTCTTGCCCCCACCTCACCAGCACTCAGACCACTACTACCACCCACTCCACTTGTACCCAAGCCTGTAACACCCACACCGCCCATTCCTTTAGCATCAATTCCACCATGATCCAAGCCACCAGGACCTATTCCACCAATACCTGCTCCAACAGGACCCATTCCACCAGGACCCATTCCACCAATACCCACCCCACCAGGACCCATTCCACCAATACTCACCCCAGCAGGACTCATTCCACCAGTGCCCACCCCCCCAGGAAGCGTTCCACTAGTATCCACTCCACCAGGACCCATTAGACCAGTAGCGACCCCACTGGGACCCATTCGACCAGGACCCATACCACCAGTGCCTACACCACCAGGACCCAAGCCACCACTACCCCCACCAACAGAACCTACCCCACCAGGACCCATTCCACCAGGACCCAGGCCTCCAACACCAGAATGCAGAGTGCCAGCACTAGCTCCAACACCTCCTCCTAGACCTCTACCAGTCGTGTCTACCCCACCTGCCCTACCAGTAGAACCCCTCCTGTCACCGGTACCTTCAGCCCCCATTCTTCCACTCAGGCCTCCAATGCCTCCCGCTGCCATGCCCCCACCAATTCTATCTCCACTCACCATACCTCCAACACTCCCACTCCTGGCTCCTGTCATTCCACCACTCATTCCAGCCATACCACCCATGCCTCCTCCACTACCACCCATGCCTCCACTGCTGAAGCTCACCCCAGTACCAATGCCACTTGTGCTACAGCTGGTAAGTGACAAAGTTTGCATCATGCCAGCAAGCCGCAGGTCTTCTCCCTCTATCAATTTTCTGCAAAAGAAAAAATAATGAATTAAAAAACATTTACTCAAAGCGTATTGATTCATGACTTGAAGGCTTTTGTTTTGTACCTGTAGGTAGTGATCTCGATCTCCAGGGCCATCTTGATATTCAGGAGGTCCTGGTACTCACGCAGGTGCAACGCAATTTTCTCCTTGGTAGATTTCAGCTCTAGCTGCAGTGCTTCAATGCGAGCCTATAAGGAAAATGATGTCCCATTGTGTTAACTTAGTGTCTGCGTGTATCAAAGTGTAAGCATGTGTTCATGACCGACTGCTTTGATGAGGTGTGAACCCTTCAATAACATGAGCCTGTGTTTACCTGCAGGTCCTCCAATTCCTTCTTGTACTTTTCCTGCATCTCCCGAATTTTAGCTTCAAGAGCTTCATTTCTGCTCTTCAGGCCATCCATGTCACGTTCCTTGCCTTGGATCTGCCGATATTTTAGCATAATAATGGGCATTCAGTGCTCAATATTCACATTTTTTCAAATGTTCATTCCACTTTTAATACTCACATCTTTCTTGGCTCCAGCTATTTCCTCTCTTGCACTTCGAACTTTATCAACATGCCTGGATGTCTTTTTGGTTATGTCCTCAAACTTGTTTTTGTACCATGAATCCATGTCCTAGCAATGAGGAATGTAAAATTGACTGAGACATCAGGAACTGACTCCATAGATTCTATTATTCGATCTCATCTATTGTATTTCAAGTTTACCTGGAGATTTTTGGCTGCAATGTCATCGTACTGCTTTTGGATTTGTTTCAAAGCACCAGCCAGATCAGGCAGGGCAAATGCACTCTCAGCTGACACATGAGCTGCATAGATTTGTTTCATGAGCTCTTCGATTTCCTGGAGAAAAATAGATGCTAAGGAGTAAAACATAAAGAAACGTAAACCACATTAGTAATTCACACATAAAGACGATTTCCACCTGCTGATGAATCCGTTTCAGGAATTCAATTTCAACTTCCAGCTGTTCCAGCTTCTTCTCCAGGGCAATGCGTGAGGAGGTGGCTTGATCAACATCCTGAAGAACATAGCATTTATTATATGAGGTTTCTATATGATAAATGATTGGAAGGAGAAGTTTATGAAAAAAAGATGCTTAAATGGGACTTACTGGGCGGAAGGCTTCAATGTCTAACTCAGCTTTCTTCCTCTGCTCCAATGCCTCTTCATATTTGATTTTGATTGCCTCTAGTTGAGCAGCTGTGGATTCCTTTGCTGCCAAGGAAATGTCCTGAAAGCCAAGAATCCATAAGTAATACGCTTGTCTGTTGGATTTAAAGGTGAGTGCAATCGTTTATGTGAATTATATTTGCATTTTATATATTTTCACTCTGTGTGTGCGTGTGTGTGTGTGTGTGTGTGTGTGTGTGTGTGTGTGTGTGTGTGTGTGTGTGTGTGTGTGTGTGTGTGTGTGTGTGTGTGTGTGTGTGTGTGTGTGTGTGTGTGTGTGTGTGTGTGTGTGTGTGTGCAGAATGAAGTCATCTCAACTGTGCATAAAACACAGGCGATGACAGCTGCTCTCCATGACACCTTAACGCGTTGAGGCACCTCTCCATTTGCCTGCCAGAAATAAGCCCGTTACCAGGTAAAGAACCTTGAAAACACCAAGTTGACGTCTTGTATCGTTGCCTGGAAGGATCCTCTACAGATCAGTGAGGTGTGAGCCTCACGCCCTATTGAACAGCTGAACAGGAGAGAAGCAACGTGTAGAATTATTCTGTCTCACCCGCTGAACCCTCATCTGGTCAGCAATCTTTCTCAGCTCCCTCAGCTGCTCCTCGTACAGCAGGCGCAGACCCGATGGCTTCTCAAAGCGGTTGAGGTAGGCCTCGATCTCGGCTTCCAGTAATTTGTTCTGCTGCTCAAGCGAACGAACCTGTAATCACGTTAAATTCACCAGAATTGAGCGTCATTAAATCGAATGACCCGATACATCACTTCATACCACCTTTCTTGTCTTCAAAAAATGATTTTAACACTGGTTTGGGAAATGTATATCAATTCACCAATGGCGCAGTTTTACCTTGTTGATGTACACAGCCAGCCTGTCGTTGAGTATGATCATCTCCTGCCTTTCACTTGTGCGGGTGCTGAGAAATTCTTGGTTCTCTGCTGCAGCCACATCCAGGTCCATGGCAGGCTCGCCACTGGGCCCAACACATACCAGAGCTCCTGCGCCCACACTGTAAACACATTGGGAATTCACATAAGAAAAACACAATACAAACTTTTTTTGCCCTGATCTTCTAACTTAGAAAGGTCTTCAGTTTACACAAAGCAAACAAAGAAAAACAAAGCCATAGAAAGAAATTAGCTACTCAAACTTTATCGCCTTTTTACACACCTCATCCTGTGTTTATGCTTACCCTGATCCCATCATGCGAGACATGCGTGCAGTTGAGGCGGTCCTTCGTCCCATTGACTCCATCCGCATGCTGCCGGCCCCGGCTCTGGAGGAGTAGCCGGCGGAGCCATGACGGGCCTCTCTCCTGACGGGGGAAGGGCTGGATACCCTGACCTGGTATGTCACGCTGCTGCTGCTGTCCTCAAAGTGACGGCGATAGGAAGAGATTCTCTCTGGGCTGCGGCTCATGACTGCTGTGTCGGTGTCTTTTTGCTACTTTTCGTCCGTGTACTGCACTACCACTGCTGCTCCAGCTCCAGTGTTTGCACTCCCCGACTGTCAGGCCAACCTGAGGTTTTATACCCCCTCTATTGCCAGTCATGCTTCTTCTGTGCACAAGACAGCCCAGTGCATGATCCAGCACCTGTGGAATCTCGAACCTCTGCACCAAAGCAGGCTGGACCTGCTGCTCAGATATCTGTCAGCAACTTGTGAGGCACAAAACAGGGCTGGGATAGTAAGTGATTGTGTCAGTCTTTCCTCAAAACACAGATACCGATCATATCAAAATCAACATTGCATTATGTTTTGCCTGGTTACTGTACATCAGACCACCTCAGTGTCCGGAACTGGACAGCAGACAAGACAAGCAGGCAGGCAGGGTCCAGCCAGTCACTGCAGCCAGTAGGTGCAGCTCTGATGTGATCTGCTCTGATGGGACGAGGGACTTTAATTGAACGCTGAGCAGAAGCTGGAGGGTGACCTGATGAGGCGGTGGCTGCAGGAAAAATGAAGATATCTGGCAAGATTTGACATAAATTAGTACTTATTAGTCTGGTCTACTTTCAACATATTAAAATCGGGGTACGCAGGGGGGAGAAGAATAAAGGGAAGTGGAATTAACTGCAAGAGAGGGGAAATAGGAGGGGGATTATAGTCTGGAGTTCACGGTTGACATGTCGCAGTGATAAGAGGACCCAAAACAGTGTGCTGGCCTGTTCAGGGCTTTCTTTCTTTGACATTTACAGGGTCACTTGGTCAGCTGTCAGACAATGCTGGGCTTTACTGTAAATAATGACCACCAGCAGCAATGACCTTTGCACAGGGTTTCACCAATACCACAAACTATTTAAAAAAAAAATATATTTGCTCCAGCACTTTGGAAAAAAAGAAATAATAATAATAATAATAATAATAATCCCAAAATCCAGCTTGTGAGATGTTTTTTTATGACTATTCTCTGTAAGTTCTTCCCTTGATGGATGAAGTGAGTGTCTATTCCTTCCCATTGACCTCACATTTTGCAGCAGCGTGGGACTTTTGGGATGCGGAGGAATCTTTCAGTTACGTGAGCAGTCGACTCCACTGATCAGCTCTTTTCATACCGCAGACACACACAGCAAGGCTCATCATGACGGCATGTTCTTATGAGGCTTCACTCCCTATGTTTCATGTAATTTTAGTACATTCTATCTACACTATTACAGTATGCAGGTGCATCTATAAAGGTTTTCACTTTCAACATATTTGAATTCAAACACTGAATCTTCCATATGTCTGAAGTGTATTAAAGTGAATTACATCAAGTCATAATTCAAGAAATTACAGTCATTAAAATAAAAAAAAATACAGCAACTAATAATATTAGAATAGTTAAGATCAGATGTGTTGTGTTTTCTTAACAGCATCCATAATTAACCCAATTGAAATGAATAATTGATATTCTTTAGGATATGCTAGAGTGCAGAAATAACTGGAAAATTATTTCGAATCATTTTAAATGCACTATCCTGCCAATTATGAAAAGACTTTTGAAGATGTGAGGACAGCAATATCTTCTGACTTCACTATTCAAAATGCATGTTGGATTGTACGTTTCTCAAAGTATCTACTCAGGATGTATTCTGCATTTCTCACTCCTGGGAAAGACTGCAGATATTTAAAATCTATACTTTGATAAAAGACACATAAATTGAATATGCCAAATACATTCATAATACATTGTTTATAAAATACTCCAGTTTGATAAAGAATCTGTGTTTGATATAGTTTTTTCTTGTGAAAAACAAAATTATGTAAAGGTCTAACTGAAAATTCCAAACTGCTAACTATGTACAGTAAATATATTTAATTTGTAAACTTTTCTGCTGGTCACAAGATGTGTCATTAGTTTGGACTTCCTCACTTTGCTGTGTAAACAAAATGAAATTAACCCTTCAAAATATCTGTGATGTCACAAGCCAAGGTCACATCTCTCATCATGTGAAAAAGAAAAAGTTCTTCTGGGGATGAATGCGAGGACTGCCTTTCACTTATAGATTACTACACTTCACGATATAGCAAATGGTGCATCCATTTTATTGTAGGAACAACAAATAAACAATGATCTTTGCATTAAAAGGGACTTTATTGGTTTATATTGTACATGGTTTTTTAACAGAGATGTAGACACAGATTTAATTTAATTAATTGCATGACAATGATTGGAGTGAGTCACAGTCTGGGGTGATGGTTTCAGGGTCAAACCAAGCAAAAACAGAAATACAAAGAGATTCATTAAGGAGTTTCTTTTTGAAGGGGGTCAACACAAACCAGAAATGGAGTGAAAACTGCAATAAATGGAGAGCATTTGGATTAAAATACATCATTTGATAGCGATCCAGTCTAGTTTAAATGTTTTTCACAGGTTAAATTCATCATGAAACTTGAAATGACGTTAGTTTAAAAGGAGGCTTCCCTCGCTTACATACGTGGAAAATAACATTCAATGCGAGTAGCAATAGCATTAACACCTCTGAGGCAAATCATTCACTCATGCCTCAGCGTCTGTTTTTAGGCGACAACTCAGTATCAACGAGATGACTTTCCAGGGAAACTTGAGTCGGTTTGACCGAAAAGAACACGAGAGTGAGATTATGAGCCGATTCTGCTTGGACTTTCATCTCGAGCAGTAAAAACGGGGACAAGAGGTAGCGAACAAAGTCCATGTCTGAAGTCAACACACTTCGGCAGAGACATTCTTCTCTGTTGAACACAGACCAACTCATTGTCACAAATGAAGAAGCAACCTGTTAATGTTCCCTGGAGTGTCGGTGGCAAATTCATAACTAGACACAGCAGATATTAGACACGGCGCTGCAATACAGTAAATCATCTCTGACACTGGTGTCGTCACCTCAGCAGGCCTCTGCGAGTCTATTTATAATGCATCCAAATGAATCTCCCTTCCAGTCATTTGATTCGGACTCTAACTTGTCCTTACTATATAAGAAAAACAACAAATACTCCAAACACACAATCCTTAGTAAATAACAGTGTTTCCATTTTTAATTAAATATTGGCAATTCCTGAACTGGACTGTCATGCTCATTAATATTTACAATACTGCAGAATGAAAAGTGACAACAGTTCATATTAAGCAGTACACGGCTGAGTCATACAGAGTTATGGAGTCATTTGCATAGATTGTCTGGAGACATGTTTATTAGCACTTTCTGTACATCCTTCGAAGTTAGTTTTATGTTACTTCTGAGATTTTAAATACACTGTAAAGGCTGGCTGAGACAAATTTACATGTAACTTCAAGTAATATTCCCGTAGATTTGACAGTTTCAGCAGTCGTGCGTTTGTTAAGCCCTCCGACTCCACTCTTTGGGATTCACACATGATTTAAAAGAAAAAAAAGAAAAAAAAAGCCCTTCAATCTCTGATAGATGCTTAAAAAGTCTGTCTGCTACACACTCTCAACAATAATCTGTGCTCACTTAAAAAAAAGCAGCTTAAAATATGTGTTGTTGTTCTTTTCCGATTATACTTCACCGATGCTGTTCGTTTTTCTCCCAGTCTTTCCATCCTCCAGGGTAATGCTGAACACTGAAAAGAGAAATTAGAAGCAAGCACAATTAACCTTGTCATAAAAATCAAATCAAGCAGATGTTAAAACTTTAAAATTTGACAACGTATTTGACAATACTGTACACATTTAATTTCTACCGTAATGTGCTACCATTTTGAGAAGGTGTTGTATATGGGTATTATTCATAGAGTGATGTCAGTGACAGAAAGTCTGATAGGCTAAATATGTATTATATAGAAGATGAAAATCACCCAAAACTTTGTGTTTATTAATGTATTACTTGTTATTATTTAGTAAATAATGACTTTCCTTCAACATAAAGGAGAGCACGGGGTCCTACAAGTGATGGTGTGAGTTCATATAAAGGATCATAATGGTCTAAACCGGACTGCATCCACAGAAGATCCATAATTGCTTTTCGCTGATGTTTAAAAACCTTTGTGAAAGTGTGCTGAAAGGAACTGAAGTTGCTTTAAAAGCTAATGGTGGTCATGTCAAATAAAGGCTTTTCTCCCGTTAAATGACAAAAAAAAACACCACCACCTACAAAAAACTTTTGCCCAGCACTGTATATGTGCTAAATGCTATATGCGTCATGTTTCCAAAAAGCACTGCATGATAGGTTGATTTTGTGGCAGAAGTCAATGACCTCAACTTCCTATAAAAGCCAGATGTACGATGTGGTCACTACTGTTACACTATCCATACGATATTATAAGAGTTAAACATTACCAGGACACCGACATAAAAAAAAAGCTGTCATAAGAGCATGAGCACAACAGCTGAATAAATAATAAAACATTGTATTGAGTACAGATGGTTGAGACAGATATTCACTCTTTATATCCCAGTGATCCGGCTGTGTTGAGTGCCGCCTTGCTCCTGATTCCCGCCAGACAACTGAACACAATGTTATCTGTCGGCAGAGGCTTTTCACCACCGTACTTCTCCTTGAACTCCTCCGGTCCCAGCTGCAGGGCCGTGTTCACTTGTCCCACTGTAACAACACAGAAGCACGGAGAGACGCCACTTGGTCAAAACTGTGAACACAAAACACATTGTTCACGTTGGTGCTCTGGGTAACTGCTGTGAGTAGCTTCAGCAAGTTATATGTCTGACATTGTAAGGTTCATTTAGGGAATAATGGAAATATGAAAGCATGTCCTGGCTGTTATCATTTACTGAGGTGAAATACACACCATTAAATGTTTGAACTGACTGAATTAAGTGATTCAAAGTTACACTCTCTATTTTCTACAAGATTTTCTCCTTTTTAAGCATGTTATAATTACATTTTTCAATAAAGTAATAATTACTTAACGGAAAAATGTGGGAGTATTCCAGCAACATTATATTTCAACATCGGAGCAGTCAGTGTTCGTGTGCGAGGTGAACATGCCTAGATTGTATTAAATCTGACCAAGAAAGATTATATGAGAAGGAAGTTTTTAGGAGAATTAGAGTTCAGGGATTAAGCTTTATTGAACTTTTTTGTATACAAGTCACAACTGCATTAACAGTTACATTACACTTACAATAAATTCAGGTTGAGAAAGGTGTGTTTTGATCTAGACACTTGTGACATCCCATATTTGAAATGGGAGAGTATCAGAGACTAAGTGAGAGTATCAGGGAGTATGATGGAGTATCAGAGATGAGGTGGGAGTATCAGAGAGCATCAGCGAGTAGGAGAGAGTATCAGAGAGTAAGTGGGAGTATCAGAGAATAGGTGGGAGTATCTGAGAGGAAATGAGTATGTCAGAGAGTAGCAGAGATGAGGTGGTGGGTGCAGGGGACTCACAGGGCACGTTGACGGATCCGGGGATGAAGCCATACTCCCGCAGCTCCCAGGGCTCCCGCACATCAATGACCACAGCTCTGCGACCAGCCAAGAGCTGCTTCAGCTGCTCGTAGGTCACCTCCGAGCTCTGTGGTGCCGAACTGAAGTCTCTGTCTGAAAGCAACACGAACAACATGCAGCTAAAGAACACCAGCCTGTGAACACGGAGTGAGAGTGAGATTGAGGAGTGTGAGACTCACTTCTGCAGCCGGACTGAGAGTTGACAATGCTGCACACAAGGCTTCGACCTCCGTGGACGGAAGTCCCAGGCAGGACGGGACGGTTCCACAGGAGCCGCGGCACGACACCTGCAAACGCCCAACACCGTCTGAGAGCCATGTGTTGTCGCTTAAAGCCCCCAAAATATACTCTTTGTTAACGACCCTCAGTTACTCTGCAAGGTGCTATACTAAAAGTCACACTGACCACCACAAACAAACAGCGAGCGCGCGTGCGCAAAGTTACGGATCGCTGCAGGGTCAAAATAGTCATTCAGCAAACGTTTTCTTGTTAATTTAAGTGAAAACAGAAAACACAAACTATGTATTTAAAAAGCCAAACTAATGAGTAGTGTTGTGTTTTATTTTGAGTTAAGTCAACTGCAATAAACTATCATCACAAATATACCCAGGAATACTTTCACATTTATGATAAAGATGGAATAATTATAACTACGCCTTTTCATATAGTTTCTCTCGATTTTATTAGGCGATCTCGATATGAAATTACCATTAATGTAATATGAAAGCATTGTAGGGACTGATGATGATTACATGTGTTTAATAAAACACCAATCTACCATCTCATATACCTTGTGTCCAGTTAACATGAATTGAACTCCTAGATTTACATGTGTAACTGAACGCACCATTTGTCCCTACCGAACCGCCGTACTGCGTCACGTGTTGACTAATGTTGATGGTGGCACCGAAATCTTGACTAATATCCACAAAGTCAAAGGCACGGACGGAAAGTTAATGAGATAACTCCTCTGTTTTTATCGGTACTGATTACTTCCTTCTACGATGCCTTGATATCTATTCATAGTGTTGGATACGGCACACGTGTTGATGATTTATTTATTCTGAGAAGCTATAAGGCAGCTAGCCTGTCTGCTAACCTGGAGAGTTGACATCTCACGTTGGCTTCACATCAGCTAACACAGTCAACAGAGGAGCTGACATAAAGAGGTGAGTTCTCACTGGCTTTTCACCCGAAAACATCTTCACCCACTGCCCCATTGCTATTTCTTCCACCCACACGAATACGTCTGTGTTCGGCTAACGTGGATTGGAGCTGAGGCCTTCTCCCGGTGTTATAAACTCATGACACTACTAGCTTTCATCCATAAGTTGTGCTTTTGTGACATAGTATACACACATCGTTTGACTCACCCACATTGTATATCGGATGAAGAGTGCACAGATGGTTCAAACGTCTGCGCCTTGGTAAAAGTAACCTTAATGCACTTATTTTTAATTGGCAAGGGGGAGATAAGTCAAATGATCTTACTGTCTGCTCTATATGGCACAGATTTCAGTCATTACATAGAATTTGTCACTTGGGCGTCCAGTCACCCCCTAAAACCAATTTTAGGTCTAAATTACAGTCACATGGCCGCATCATCTCCCTTCTCATACCATGTGAGATTGTAGAGCAGATCAGCTTTATTTTCTATTGTTTTGAAGTAACAGCGAACAAGTTGCTTGTTGCAGATTTAAACATACTGTGGTGAGATGTGACAATGGAAAATCAAACTAGTGATAGTATTTCAGGCTCTAGTTTCACAGAGAGAAGACCTTGGTTCGTCTCTAGGATGGAGTCTTCATGTGGAGGAGGCTGCGCTGCTTCTGCCCAAAACCATCCAGAGAAACAGCTTTTACCCAGATGCCATCAGACCGATGAACTGTCCCACACACAATACTCAATGCTGCACCTTAATAATGTGCCTGGCATTAATGACTGATGTAATCAGTCACTTATTACAGATGTTTATATGTTAGTTTATTTTATTCATACATTAGCTTAGTATATTCTATTTCATTCTGACTTGGGAAGTTTGCACATTCTTAGTGTGACTGTGTATTCACTCCTTACACACCAGTTTGTTCTCACATCCCAATCGATCTATTCAAGCCCCCTTGACTTTAACCGAGACTGAGCGGCTAAAGTGGAAAATTTTATGAATTTTAAGATTCACTTTGCTCTTGAATGAATGCAACACATGTTCATCCCTGTACTGCTACATATGAACTTCACTGTGGCTAATTTTATAAACATTGCATGTCACAATGAGCAAAATTCGAGTTAACATGTATTTGCTGTTTGAGTTGTGTATGCTTGTGTATGCTAAGTTGTGTTGACTTGGCCTGATTTTGTGATACCATGCTCACGTTTCCTCCTCATACCTTTTTGTTGGCGCTCCAGATGCGGCTGAAAGACCCCTTTTCTTTGAAAGCCGCCGACATGACTAAGCGGACTAATAAGCCCAGGAAACCTCGAGATGAGGATTCGTCTGATGAAGTCAGTGGTAAGTTACTGCAACAGTATCCGGCCATGGGCTGTCTTACATCCAGCTGTAAGTTATGATTGGATGCAGTCCTTTGTTATGTTGAATTAATTATTTCTAATACCGCGAATGCAGTGTTTCTTTGATAATTTCTGTCAATTTAACCTAAGCAGTTCTATTAGATCTTAGCAATCACATTACACTTAATGTGTTGTCCCATTAAGCAATTGGATAGTATTATGGCATCATGCCTTGTGTTTTGTATTGCAATCAGGACTCACTTGCCAGCATGTGAGTAAAGCAGTGGACCTGAGCTCAGTGAAGAAGTCGGTCCTCTCCAGTGTGTGGTTGGTGTGCTCTGAGTGCCTGAAAGAGAGGACCATGATTGATGGAGAGCCAGCAGCATCCCATGATGTCTTGGTGTGTCTCAAGTGTGGTTTCCAGGTGAGATTGAACCTTGATTTCTTTCTTACACATGCTCATTGGCTTTGCATACTGTTGGAGGTAAAAACTTACAATTCTTAAAGTTTCGAACAAGTCCAAGATATCTCCTTGGGGAAAGAAAGAAAAAAATCAACTAACTTTTGAGCATGGGCAGTGAGGAACTGGCAAATGTTCCCTGGGCCGACTCATGGCTCTGCTGCTCATCACACAAATGCTCTTTTCGACCAAGCACAAACGTCTTTACTATTTTGTGCAGTTTGATTATTTGCCACATTTTCACACCAAATGATTTGACCGAAAAAAGTTCCGGCTCAACCAATTTCTGTTTTTAAAAGGGAGAGGAGCTGTATATTCTTTTTACACATGTCCCATGCTGGTTTTTTTTAATGTCTATTGACCAAATGTTTTCAACTCGGTTTGTTCCAATGAACCGTCTCACAGGGCTGTAACCAGTCAGGGATCCAGCACGCCGTGAAGCATCACCAGGCTTTCCACCCGGAGTCCCACTGCATCACTATCAGCTTGAGCACATGGAAGGCCTGGTGAGGAACCATGAAGGATCATTTTGAACTGTCATTGACAAGCCAAGACGACACACTGCTGTGGTTTGTTTGTCAGCTTGTAACGGCATGTAGCAAGTGTGGGTGCTTACATAGAAAGCAATAGGAGCCTGCAATGTATCTGATCGTGTCCTGAGTGAATTAGAAAAACATTTTTATCTAAAAATATATTTCCACAATTATAAGCATATAAGTAAGAATTATTTTCTAATTATGTGAATTTTTGTTTTGATGCATTCCTTTCTTTTGTTGGATTTGATTACATTTCAAAATGATTTTCCACTTCATTCAAGGAATTCGGTTTCCTCTCGACATCTCTTTCTCTTGTCTCATCGCGACAGGTGTTTTGAATGCAATGAGGAGCTCTCCACTCACTGCAACAAGAAGGCTTTGGCTCAGACCCTGGACTTTTTACAAAAGCACTCCGTCAAGGCAACATCAGGTAGGGTGTTTTAACAAAATCCTCCCTCTCTGGCCACCCATTGATGTTGAATTAGGCTTCGACAAAACATGCATCTTTTCAGGCTGAAGGCTGAAGTTAACTAGTTCTTCTTTGAATCTGTTATTGGTGAAGTACAGAATATATCAGTGGTGTTTGGTTTTGATTTGGTTAGAAGCCATCTAGTGTCCAGTTCCAGTTCAGCGAGGTGCCCTGTTATTCCGATGAGTTATTTACTTGAGTGTAGAAGTTGGACAACCTGGAGTACTAAGTTGATTGCAGTACACCTGCTCCCCCTGGTGGCTGTGGTCACCTGAATCAAAATGTAGTACTCATGAATCAGTCCTACTGTGAATCTAATAAGACAGGAGTGTTAATAAGTTGTGGGTTGGCTCTATTCAAAGAAACCACCTGATAAAGATTTGTTAATATCATATTAAACAGCATCTTCAGGCTCACAGGACCGTGTGATATTTAAATGTAATCATTCCTCTTTCTCAAAAGGCGAATTGAGGAGGAATCTGAGTTTTTAAGCGAGTTTGAGACAAGTCACAGAGGGTTATATTCATGCTAGCATTGGACAGCTTGACATCTTCTTTTCATCGGGGGTCCTTTCACCTTACTCAGGCCACCTGAGCCCTCCTCACCCAGTCAGTCAACCATGTAGATGTCAGCCCCCTCTATCTCTCTGGGCACGTGCGCACACACACACACACACACACACACACACACACACACACACACCTTCTGTTCATGTTTCTCTGTGCATCTCCCGGCATCCTGGGAGACCTCCTGCTGACTGCAGCCGATCAGGGTGGTGGACTATACCGCAAGTGGTTTCAGTGGCCGGCTCATCGTGGCCCTGTTGCCCGGTGCCGAGCCGCCTGTGGCCAGAGGCCAGCCTGCTCGGACCCAGTCAAGCTGGTCCCCCCCCCCCCCCCCCCCCTCTCTCCACCATACTCGGTCGTTGGATTGATGCTGCTACCCCCCCACCCCACACCCCCCACCTTACCCTCGCCCCCACCTCGCACGTCGCATGACTGCACATATTAGAGGAATTAAGCGCTTGAGCGATGCTTCCCGGCTGGGTTCCCTGAAGAACAAGAGCAGCTGCGTGGGGTTTGGCCTCTGCTCTGTCGTTCTTTGTCTTTCCATCGCGATCTGTTTCTGTCCCCTGCCTCCTCCGTTGAGCTGCTGTAACGTCTCACCACCTCTGGGCCTGTGTGCTGCACTAGTGGGAGCCAGGGTCCTCAACAAGTCAGAGTGACTGGATCCTAACAGCTGGAGCGCGCTGATTCTCTGAGGACACACACACATACACATAGACGCAGAGATACACATAACACAGAATGTCTAAAAAAAAACAAAAAAAAACAGGAACTTCTGAGTTAAGCAAATATCCCATTTTCCTCCAGCCTGTGCTTTACACTCGTCCCTTTCAAATAGTTTTAAGTTTCCGTAATAATCTGAGCTGAAGTCTCATGGCACAATGTATTCTTTGCAGCTCAGAGCACGAGCTCTTCCAGGCATAATTACTCAGAATAACTTCCATTCTCCAAGTACATTACATACCTGAGGAATTCTTAGGTTCTCAGCTTAAAAGGTGTTTTAGGAGTGTGTAGTTTGTGTACCACAGGATACAGAGTTTTAGGAACAAACAGGACCTCGGCGTACAAGGACAGACGTGTTCAGAATATACACATACAAATGCCTGACGGATCCACACAATGTCATTGTTACCGTTGCTTATTCTCCCCCAAAGTTTTGCTTCTTCACCACAAATATGTAGTGGCTCATAAAGATAAACTCCTGCACGCAGTTTTTGTTGCTAGTCTGTGAAAAACTGAAGTTTAGCACTTTATATAAAGCCTTGGTCACTCCAAGTTTGAAAATTTCTGTTCATTCATAGAATGTGATCTGATGTGCGTGGGTCATAAACTGTGTCATAAACACAGAAAACCTCAATGATCCTAACATAATATGACATAAATTAATAGTTTTTGTTCATAGCTCTGGCAACAAAAGGTTAAAAAAAAAGAAAACCTTGAATCCAATGACTAGAAATGGCTAATTGGAGTCAAGAGTGAACAACCCTGATTTTTGATCAGAGAAAAACTTGATTTGGGCGATATATAATTCTATAAAATCACCCAAACCTTTGTAACTAATATTTTTACAACACAGAATGCTTAGTGAAGTTTAGAAAAAGCCGAGATTAACGGTTAAAGATCTGAAGTAATCACTTAAAAGGGTTATTGCTTATGAGTCCAGCATGAGTAAAACAATGAACAGCGATGGTGTCCATACAAAACACCACAAAGAAAGCAGATTCTTTGCATTAAAAATACAATTGAAGACGTCAATACCACTGAATACCTGAAGTCTTTCACACCAGCTCACTCACAGTTTGAAGACAGCTGCACTGGTGGAATTGATTGGAAAAAGCAACCAAGATGTCAGGAACATTTCTTTGTTAAAAAAAAAAAAAAAAAAAAACCTCAAGGAGACTGAAGACAATTTTAAAAAGTTTCAGACAATTTTGTTACGTTATTCTTGAAAGAAGAGACAATGTCACAATACAAACTTTGCATGATTGTCCAGGAGTTTGTCTCACTCTGGAGTCAGACGGCGCCTTCTTCAAAGCTCTGGTGTTTTGAGTCTGCATTGAAGGACTTCACAGCGATCGTTCAAGCTTTTGGAGTGCCAGAAATCGAGACCTATTCTCTGCAAAAGATGTTGTGGAATTTTCAAGAACAAAAGTGAATCCAGGTATTTATAATCCAAGGGTTCACTAATGTTTCCAAAGCATGTTGACTGCTGCTGCAGTAAAGCCATGACATGTGTAGGTTATGTGGCCTTGATCCAGATGACCGGTTGCCAAAAAAAAAAAAAAAAGAGCGCGACTGTTAAAAAGACACCAAATCGGGTTCAGCCAGCTGTCCACTGTCGATCACAGATGTGCCGAGGTGGACAGTGGCAACCTACAGTTCTCCTACACCTTGCCTCTTTAAATTACCTGTCACCCTTCGTGCCACTCGATTGTCCCACACCGGTCGGCCGAATGGGCATAGAAGCGGGCATCAATTGTTGTGTGAAAATAGTCGGTTGTTGCCAGTTGAAGAGCTTGTGAAATTGCATTTCAGTGTGAAGGCCAGGTTTTGCGCATGAAGCTGCTGTTTGTACTGTTTTTTTTCCTATAGACCTCAAGCACAAAAGAGCCCCGGCAAGGATTTTTTTCAAAATCTATAATAATTTTGTACAACAACAGCTCAGGGAAGAAAGAAAGTCGATTAACTGTGCTCTCTCACCATCAAGGCCTTCAGCTCAAGTGCCAGAGTCCTAGTAAAAAGCGAATTGACCTCAGGGAGCGAGACTCCGGCTTGTAACACAGCTGCAGAGTCTTTGTAGAGCAAATTAAAATGTTGGTTCTGAATAGACACCAGGGCTTGTTTCTCACTGAATCCATCAGTTCTGTGTTGTTTTACGGCTGGGGTTGTTTTCAAATGTTATAAAGGTCTCACTATAGTATGCAAGTTTATGTGACTTCTGTATCGTCCTGCACATGTGCGACATCAAACATTATTGTTCAACTTTAAGCCATTGTTAGATTTTAGCTTTTGTCTTCAGTGCAGTCAGAGTTTATTTGCTGCAGTTTGTGTGAGAAAGAAACGGTGACTTTGTGTGTGTGGTTGTCTGAGTACATCCTTAGCATCCCAGATAAAAGTAAAAAATAAACAAATAGTGCACAATGGGTGCTTTCATAAGGCTTTCTTACTATTTTAAACACAAAATCTCATATTTGTACTTTTCTTTGCTGTTTTCATTTGGGATTATTTGATTTTTTTTTTATAGAAAAAAATCATTACCACCATGAACCTGTGGTATATGTAATGATCCATTTCTTTTATATTATACCTGAAATAACAATATAACCCATCTCTGGGAAAATATCTATAGTTGACTTGAAATAATCTGTTTATTTCCTTCGGTTTTCAGCCCAACTCCTTTAAACAGTCTTTTTTTTTTTTCCTTTTGAACATTGTCACCTTTTCTGACCCCCCCCCCCACAAAAAGAAAAAAGACAAATTAAAAATATGGGTATTCCTCTGGCAAACACATGCTTGCAAACCTCCGCATCCACCGCAAAGTCAGCGAAGTGGCTGGTTTTGAAGGCTGATGGAGGGTGAAAGGAATTAAATAGATTCTCCGTCTTTTCACCTTGTAATCGGCTCAACTGTAATTGTGAAAGCAGTTTTGTCATCAGCTTTTAGCGTCGTCATTAAATCAGGCTTACTTTACGCATTTTTTAGAAAAGGACAAAAACGAAACGGAAATGTGTGCTTTTCACAGCCCGGTGTGCTGAAAGAAGTGATAGATAGTTGAATTTTGTTTGTCCGTTTACTGCTGAAGACTCAGCCAGTGATTTCCTCCACCTTTATTCCCCCCCGAGTGGTATGATCCTATTTCTTGACTTTGGCAGTCTTTAGTTTCCTGTCGGTTCGTGTTTGCCGAGTCAGTAGCCAGTAAGATGCTTGTCCCCTGGTGGTCCTTTCATGGAGGTAATCAAGAGTGATCCTGTCTTTATTCCCACCACCGCACATGAAAGTAGGCCAGATAGTGGGCAGTGGAAATCTGTGCCCATGTACGTGTGTCTGTAAGTAACATTGCGCCGGGTCCTCTTGGCATCAGATGGCAAGGAAACAGGCTTTTCATGCCCTGCAGTCACAACAAATTAGTGAATTAATAAGACATTTGGTGTTGCCTGGCCTTCCTCTTGACTGCCTCCTCTGCATGAAGTGAGCTGGCCTCGGCCCTCCACGCTGTGCTGCGAGTCAACATGGATGCATGGATGAAGCCCAGTGGCCATGCGATCTGACGGCGTCTCAACCCAACTGTGAACCACATTAAGAAAGCTAGGGAAAAAAAAAAAGAAGTCCTTTGAAAATGCGCAAGTCTTGTTTTTATTTTAATTATATCAGTATGATTTTTGCATTCAATGCTATTGTGGCGTATTTACTCAATGCATTTATATTGAATTATGTGACATGAGAAAGATGCAGCTTCCCAGGCGTGACAAAACCATCCAGTTCTCGTGGGACTTCAGGAAAGTTTTTCGTGTTTTTCCTCTTGTTGCGTGGGACACTCTCGAGAAAAGAAAACCGGCGCGGTGTTTCTTTGTATGTCTCTTGTGTGAAAAACAAGCAGGGACTACAGGAGGTGTTGGTGTACATGCGTGCGTGTGGACAGAGTTCTGAGCGCCGCGTTGCTTTCCTCCGCCCTGGGGAAGAGGCTCCACAGTGTCACTGCTGCCCACACTCGGTGGCTGAGCAAGAAGGGCCAGGTGGTGGTGCCGAGCGCAGCACAGTCAAGCGTGGACGCAGCGCATGTCGACATTTGCCTCCGCTGACTGCTGCAGGGAGAGGAAAAATCTGCTTTTCCATATGCTTGTGCTCATTGCAACCCTTCCCTCCACCCACTGCCCTCCCCTTCTCCCCCCCTGTGCACTGCCCCCCCCCCCCCCAGTCTCAACCAGATGGCTCCCCGAACATTGTTTACCTTGGGTGACGGTCCCAGATGCAGAGCGTGTCCATTGGCATCCCCGTTCTCCTGCTTCCTCATTCCTTTGCTCTCTCTTAGCTCAAGTGTCAGTCGCAGTCCTCCAAACACGTGTTGTGTTGTCAAGTGTGTCCCTGATCGTAAACACCACAAATGGGCAAACACACTTCTTGTCCCTCTCTCTCTCTCTCTCTCTCTCACTCTCTCTCTCTCGCGTGCAACATTTTGCTCTGTCGTCCCCGCGTGCACAAATTTCACACTTGTCCCGTCTCGCGCCGAATCCCAAAACACACCGCTTGTTTGTTTCTCCCGATCGAAGCCGCCGTCCTTCCCCATCTCCACTTGTTTTCCCATGCATTGTGAGTGTCGACATATGGGGGGGGGGGGGGGGCTCCCTTATGGCTGCATATTGAGGATGAAAATAGGCCTCCAGATGTTGCCTGCACAGAGGGCCAGATGTATTTAGCACCACTGGGTGGAGTGTCTCGGCAGCGCGTCGTCCCATCAAGCTGAACCTCCGAAACAGTCCCAAAATTTACGGGTTCAATTCCTGACGCTCATTGGGTTTATAAGATTCCAAACAAAATATTTGTTGTTCGGCTGACTGTAACCAGAATGTAAAAGTCTGTCTAAGCATGAAAGTTTTTGAAGGCAGACAAACACGTACTGAACAAGGAGCTGTATACACCAGGGCTTTGTTCCAAATCCACCTCCAACCAAACAGAAGTATTGTTTAAGTATATATAAAATCTATTTACCCTTATATAAGCAAATATTACTGGTCATGTCTATAATGAGCCAGCCTCCACTGTTTCAGATACAGATTTCACACTTAGTTCTTGTATCCACTTACATTTCATGTTAAAACTGAAACGTTTTTTTACAGTGAATGAAGGCAAAAATACAAAATATCATTCATTACAGAGACATTTATGATGAGACCGTTTACTGGAGGTCGTTTATGGATACACTTGCCACCGTCTCGGCTCAGCGTGACATGAAAGGTTGATCAGGAATGGTCCAATACCAACAAGCTGAAAAGGTGAAGATCATCACATATGGTTGCACAGTTGATGTGTTTTCAACAAAAGAACACATTCACATGCATCTATAAACATCTATAAACTACTCAGTTCTGCTACAGCTCCACTAACCTGCATGCGAATGTCCTCAAACTTGTAGCATTTTATTTTGTTGGTATTCGAAAGTCTACCTGCCAAAAGAAAGTGTGAGGAAAAAGTAGCCATGTGTACTTTTTCTGTTTTTCTTCTACTTAAGAGAAAAGTTGCCCTTTTCCTCAAACACCAATTTTTTATTTTTTTTTTTTTTTTTGTAGAATTTGATTTATTATGAATTGCAAATTGTCAGGCCGTGAGTAAAAAAGAAAAGAAGAAAAAAGTCCAAGGTTCACATTCTAGCAACTGTGACCAGGACTCTCACATTAATGTCCTTGAGGAAGGAGAGCTCGCCGCTGGGTAGCAGCCAGCGCCGGACCCATCACTGTAGAACTGAATAGTTTTTTTTCAATGCATGTGTTGTGCACAAGGAGTGGTTCTATAAATTGAATATGCGGCGAGGCAAGGCCATTTGTGCGTTTCGGAGCAAGCATATTGAGCGCGGAGGTGCAGGTTGTCGTGACGGTCTCCAGTTCAATTGAATTCCCTTGGTTTGGATATAAGCAGGTTCACGCTTGTGACCTCAGCGCCGGCCTGCTCTCTTGACTGGCTTATGTGGCTAAAGTGTTCACAGACCAAACTTTCTTTGTATTCTACTGCATTCATGCGATTTCTCCAAAGCCTCCAGGTCTTAAGTCGCCGCCTCCTGTCCCTGTGAGAATTTGCTGTTTTGTCTAGTTTTTTTCTCTCTCTCCTAATAACAGAGAACATTCTGGTTCAATTCTCTGAAGATAGAATTTTTTTCAGCATTTGTAAGTTAACTGAAATATTTTTTTAATTGACATGAGAATTCTTCATCTTTTGTCGAGAAATTTTAATAACGCAGCAACAAATCATCAGATATTTTTTTCCCTTTCCCTACGTGGTAGTGCCATGCAGTTGCAGCAGGGCAGAAGCTGCCCTCCATGTTTGTTTGTTTTTCCATGATGACTTTTACTGGAAAGAATTCAGTTCCCAATGTAAATGTCGTTGCTATTTCATCTATAATGCAAATGTCATATGTCAAATGATAAGTTGAGCATCAAAACATGACCTCTCCTCTGTCCATTCATGAACCCAGTCTGAAATGTCAGTGCAGCAGCCTTGATCTAATGAACTTTCACGATTACTTTTGCATTACTTTGGGTTAAAAACTAAATTTAATTCATAGGCTGCATTGTGACGCCTTGGTCAAAATATATGCAACGTGATTCTATCTCGCCATCAGAGGTAGGAAAATGTAACAGCTGCCAAACACGTTGCCCTCGGGTCAAAACGGACCCAAAAGCTTGTTTCATAAGGTCTGTGAGAGATCTCTGAGTCTGTGAGCCATTCACTCCATCTTTTGCACAATAACATTTTCATCAAAGCCAATGCGTTACTTTAAGTAAGTACAGTTGCAGGTAGGACTTCAAATTCCACGTTTTTCTTTTGTTTTCTTTTTTTCCTGCTCATACATATTATGTAAAAACTCTGAAATTTGAACATTTTCAAAAATGTTGTCCGTTTGCATGACAACGTTGCTCAGAGCCACTAAAAATGCAACTTTTTAAAAATGTCTCCGGAGGTTGAACTTTACAAAACTGTTCCGACTCTGCCATTATGTGAACGACAGAAAGCGCAACTTCGTAGAATTACTCGGGCTTAGTCCCCGTATAGATGGCGGAAACTCTACTACCATGCATGCGCAATAGACGGTAGCAAATGCCATGTAAACATGAAACTCTTCCCAAACAAACTTGATGCGTTTTGACTTGAAACGTTGTGTAAACAAGGCTTTCACCACTTTGTTAATGTCGACCACAACATTATTCTCAGCTTGATGCTGCATCTGCATTAAGATCCGTTGGTTTATTTAATAATCGCAGCAACTTTCCCGTTTTGACTATTTAAAATCTATTGTCAAACGTAAATCACGTCAGATTATTACATATTTCTTGGAGAATATATACAACAATGAGCCGATGGCGTACCTGAAGCTGCACGAAAGCATAATTGTTGGCCTTTTAAAAAAAAAAAAAGGAATAATAATAATCTTCCTGGGTGAACTGTATCCAACATATTTCTTAAGTTACTAAGTGGATCAGGGGTTGGTCTAATTTCTACCACTTGTCAGTCGCGTGCTATTATTGTTGAGCTATCATGGTGTTAGCATTGTTAGCTACTGGCACAGCATCAGCTCACACAGCCACAGCCTCTTCTTTAGCCTGTCCCCAGCAGTGTCAGAGTGTGACCATCTGTCTTAGTTTCTGTTGAAGGTTAGTTTTCATTGGTGATCAGGAGTAACAGCTGGCTCTGGAGAGCCATCTCTGCAACAACCCCCCCCCCTCGCCCCACTCTTCCCTCACTAACCAGCGGAAACTTCTACAGCTGTCATCTGCTTTCCCAAATGACCCAGCTCTCCTTCCAGCTGCCGTCCCAGCACCCTTCTCCCAGCCACAGCCTTGTTTCAAGGCTAAGAGCCCTGTCCTCTTTCCACTATTCTGCCACAATCCAAATTAATGACGGGCAGAATTTTCTCCACCTTCAAGGCAGACTTCCACGTTCATTCCCAGACGAGACAATGTTGTCAGCTGCAGCTTCAGGCTTGACATTAGTCCTCTGGTGAAAAATCAAATTAGGGTGCAAAAGTGGAATTTTCCATAGGTTTTTCAAAACCTGTCCACAGCTTCAGTTGTGTATAATTTTCTGGCTTCTGTCATGTCGCTTCAATCACATGTGTATGTTGTTTTGTGTGTTCTAGCAGCATCGCCTAAGATCATCAAGCTGCGGGAAGAGCCATCAGATTACTCTGACCCGCCGCGAGGCAAGAGTCAAGGCCTGAACAGCACTCTTGTCCCTGTTAAAGGAATCAATAACCTTGGTAACACCTGCTTCTTCAATGCTGTCATGCAGGTTGGTATTACTGTATTCTATTGAATTACTCAGTTAATTGTACTAGACAGTAAGACCTCCAATAGATGATCGCACTGATTTGACATTATTAGATCTGTCTTTGATATCTGTTATTATGGATTTGTTTTGTGTTACTGATAACATGGTGCTATAAGGTCTCTTCTCAGCATCAGGTCTTTATTAAGGCCTAAGCACTGAAATAGTGTCAGACCCTATTGCATTGCAAGGAATTATTATTGGACACACAGAACAAACACTTTTTTGTGCCTAAACATACAAAAAAAAAATCAGGAAACCTTGCACACACATCAGAACTGGTGAAAGACTTTATATATTATATATTTTATATATATATATATTATATATTTTCTGGGCATTACCCAAAGGTCTTTCAAAATCCCAGCAATCCCTACAATTGTGACACGTTTGCAATGTCTCCTAGGTTCACCTACATCCAAGAAGATTCGTAGGCGAGTGCACCACATTAGGCCCTCATTTTCTACCCTTCGCCATCAAATTTGTATTTACATGTTTGATCAGAAGGCTGCTCTGATCACATCCATATGTTGATATCCATTCACATTCATAGTGCAGCCCGCTGACAACAGCAGTGACTCTTTTATGGAGTACTGTAAGACTGTATATTATATCACCGTCACATTTGGTGACATGAGCCTTAAGATGATGACGTACGGTAAAAATTGTGCACTTTCCTTGCTTTGCGATATATTTTATTTTCCTTCATAAGAGCAAAGCAGGATACTAAATATGAACTGATGGAAATGTGAAAATATGAAATACCATTGATCAATAAAAATAAATATTATTGGGTATTGAGTTCCACAGAAACAGAAATCTGAACAGCAAGGGCTCAGCTCGGTTATTTTTGTGAAGAGTCGGGATTCATGCTTATAAGTGGGGCCCTCCCCTTTTAAAATCAAGCAATAAAATCTTAAACTCATTTGTAAAACGTGAGCCAGTGCAGTGCATGGTAGACCTTGTTGTATCCCTGTAGAAAATGTCATTTCTGTAATACGTGCAACTCGTGTGGCTGTGTAAATAAGGTATCCGGGAATCACACATGAGATGTTATCGCATTTTAAAGTGGATCTCAAAGTTCATCCGTGCTGTTTACAACTTCCCGCTTTCTCTGCATCCACTTATTGAATCACAAGGATATCCATTCTAATCTGACGCCGCAAACGTGTATGGTCCTCCTCAAGTGATCCTTCATTGTCAGTCGAGCCTATAGTGAACCAGATTTCAGCCGCACAATGTGTATACAGGTAATTTTGTGTTGTATATTCAATGCAGCGGTAAATGCAATGCCTGGCGTGGATGCATTCACCTGCCTGCACACGAGTGGCTCCCGGTTGGTGCAGAGCTTGTTCTCAACACAACACGGCTATAGAGCTCCCTCAGTCTTTCTCTGGTCATGTCATGGTGACTGCAAACTGACATGCCTCTTCAACAATGAAGCTGTTTTTTTCCGCCATTTTGTTAATCACCCTCAGGGTCTCCCTCGTTGATTGAAATTCGAGTGAGTTCGCTTTACATGCTTCTCCCTCCCTCTCCCTGTCTGTTTGTATTGTCTCCTTGAAAATTGCAATCTTTCTGGTGAAAACACATAATTGTCAGAGGACGAGCTGTGTCTGCGATCACAATGCGGGCTCCATTGTGCGTTTTCCATAGCAACAGTCTTTATTGCCGGGATGTGACAAAACAAATATCTCTTGAAAGGGAAGGAAAAGATGCTTCCCTAACATGGAGGGACAATGACTGCTTCAAGCCATCTCCTCACCAAGGATCTTCTCTACATTTGAAACTCGCAGATCACAGACTGTTTGAAAGGCCCCCTTTCAGAATAATACACTCACCACAAGTTTGCCAAATCCCACTCAAATGGAGATAACATTTTACAAGGGGATTTTTTAATTGACCACATTCAATTGCCACAAGCTGAGAGCAGATGCATTTTCATATTTGTTGAATATCATCACTTTGATTTATTGTCTTTTCCAGTTATCAAGCCTTGATGAACAATAACCCAGTGTGTGATAGTGAAAATTCAAAATGAGCTGATGGATGTGATTGTTTCAGGTAGAAATAACCAATTGCAAATACTCACATTGTACTTGTAATTTTTGAGTATTTTAAAAATTTGTCTGACAAACATGTTTTATTGAAGATGTTTTACACATGTGAAATTAATCAAATGCCTGCATTAAAGTTAAAGCTTGATCGGCTGTGGCTTAGTAGTTGGAGCAGTTTGCTTTCCACTCACAGTGTTGCAGGTTAGATTCCCATCTCACCCTGATTAAATGTCCGATTGTCCTCGACCAAGACATTAAACCCCAGGTTGGTCCAATTTGGGGGTTTAAGTGTCTAAGCAGCACCTGTCATCACTAGCGTGACAGCATGTTCAGTATATTTTCCCACCTGTGATGATTATAATTAAATTATTATAATTCTAACTTTTACCCAATGCATTTCACTCATGAATCGTGGCTATTTGGGATTAACCCTGTGTCTTTTCTGCACAGAACCTGTCCCAAACTCACATGCTCATCGACCTCATCCAGGAAGTAAAGGAGAAGGGGTACAAACTGAAGATCAGCCCCCCTGTCGAGACCAATCTGGTAAAATGTTCGCTTTATTTTCCTTCATGTTTTAATCGAGGTAATGCATCATAATGACTTGAATTTTGGAGCGATCATATTTATCTGTTGCATCAAATAAACCACATCTGAAGATAGAAACGGGCATAATGCATTATGAATACATTTCGCATACACACAGCGTTATGAAACAGCTTCATTATACCGTACCCAATAACTTATGACATCATTCTTAAATGGATGATATGATGTGGTGTTAGCTTTTTAACATTTGTTTTCTTCAAATACACACGGGTTAGGGTTGGCTTCCAGAATAATGTCAACTAAATATCAGCAATATGCTAAAATATACAACACTAATTCTAGTCTACATTCTAGTAAATTCTTCAGACTGGTCATACCTAAAGACCCTCTTTTTAGTTGCAGATGGCTGAAATTATCTGTAGCAAACCTGAAAACTTTATACATTAATTTTTTCTCTCTCCATCCTTCAGACTGCTTTGACGGTCGTGCTGCCGAGCCCAGAACCTCTGACTGCAGCCATGCTTACCTTCCTCCAGAATATGAAAGAGGCGGGGAAAGGCCCCATTAATCCCAAAATCCTCTTCAACCAGCTCTGCCAGAAGTAAGATGCAACGCTTTATATCAGCCGTGAAGTGTCTCTCACATTCCACTCTCCACTTCTTGTGGCTTTCAGGTTTGAGGTTAGATGTCAGAAGCTTAAAGACATGCATAATGAAGTTTAAATGAGGACAAATTTTTAGGTCAACCGCGGTGATGGTATTTTAGAGAGCTCGATGTTTTCCCACGTAGTACACACTGTGAAAAGTTTGAGAACCACTGGTCGAGTTGGTGCCTTAAACCTGTCACATTTAATCCACTGTTATCACAATATAGAGTTGTAGTAGTTTAATCGGTCAACCAACATGATGCAACAAAACTGTAAAAGAAACCAAAACAAGCAAACTAACAAAAAAAACAAATATGTATGTATATATATATGGTTGATACCGCTAATACATTTTAATCAGACATCAACAAATATAAATGACATGGCAGTAATATTATATACCATTATATAGAAAACCATAGTGAACGGAATTTTTGCACAATACGGGACCTTTAAAGCTGTGAAATCCAGATAGCGCCCTCCGAAATGTCGAGCAGCTGCCAGGTATTTGCAGACCTGCGTTGTGTTTCATCCAGAGCGGAGGCCTAACGGGCGGCATAACAGGCAGGCACACGCATTCGCTGCTGTGAGTACACGGTGGCCATGTTGGTTGGCTCGCTTCTTGTTGGAGCGTGGTACCCTGCTGGTTGGGTCCACACTGTTTGTATGTGTGTGAAGGTGGAGGAGGGAGTTTGCACTGTTTAGTAGTGCAGGTGGGTGACCAGGGCATTTGACGCTGGATGAGTGGACCCATCTCTGGTGCAGCTTTGACAGTTATTCTGGTACCTCGCTCTCATCAAACAGGCCACTGTGTGTGCGTGTGTGCGCGCGTGTATGTATGTGTGTGTGTGTGTGTGTGTGTGTCTGTGTGTGTGGGGCTTGCCACCTCACCTGACACCACCTCCGCCTGCACCACACATGCAGGCAATTGTGCATTCAGACAGCAACCATTGCACACCTTTAGTCACTCATACATGTATAATATCAAATAGGGCTCATCAATTCCACTAACATGCATTTGAATGGGGAGATGTGATGTTAAGCTTCAGCAGCTTCACCCTCACTCTTTGCTGATACGTCACACGTCACCTTGAGGCCAGGAAGTCAGTCTACGCACAGCGAGTGCAGACATAATTTGTTTGTTTTTTTAAGATTTTTTTGGAATAGTGTGATTTGATTGTGATTTGTTTATTTATAAGCAGAGTTGTGTAGTAATACATTACAATACCTCCATTACATGTTTTTGGATTAGTTGTACTTATTGTACTCATTACTTGTACTATTAACTCAGATATGTTTATGTGTTGACGTGCGAATGAAAAGCACCTTGCTATCAACAATATTTACTGAGCGGTTCCTTTTGGAATTGAGTAAAATAAACTTTCTGCTGCAGCTACCCACATTGATTTTATTACGTTGGCCACTGATGCACTGTCGTGTGCTGCGCACACAGTAACTTTGTTGATGTAAAAGAATGTGTTTATGTTCATGTTTAATTCTTATGACTTTTGACTTGACAGGAAGCTCAGGAAGCTTATATTGCACCTTGAAGATGCAATAATCACCATCTCGCACTTAAATACATTGCCACAAACACGACAAATGATTCCTTTGTTGATTTAATTTACGAGTTACAAGAAAAAAATAATAAGATGCAACAATACTTCGAAGGCAAAATCTTATTAATTCATTTATGCAATAAGGTCACAGCTGTTCTGTAGATATGAAGATCAGAATAGAGTGTGGTACTATGGTATCTTTGCTGTTGCACAATGCTAATATATGCAATTCAAACCCCTTCGTGCATAGTGCACAGTTGTTTGGGCTGGTCCTTGATTAGTCTCTACAGTCGGCAGTCAGTTACTTGCTCTCTCCTGCACACAGCAACATGATGAGGAGGAGGCGCTCTGTTAATTCAATTTGTTCCCTTCCGTTAGACTTAAATTACTTACCTTGTTTCCTTCTGTTGTCCTCCTGTTCTTTACTTAGTGAAGTTAATTTTCTCTCTTGACCAGCCTACGAATGAATCTGACGTGTTGTGCTAAACCGTATCTGTAGTCTTTCCTATTGGTACCATTTCAAGAGGAATCTTATTCAAAAGATACGCTGATTGTTGGACATTTTACTTGTGTGAATACAATATTTCTTGGTGGTTTCAGTTGTTACACACTTAGGTATTTTTATATTCCAATTGTCCTTACGTTCACATCCTGCGTGCGTGCGTGCGTGCGTGCGCGCATGATTCCAGTATTTTGTTCAGAAATAGCACCGGCTTTGCTATGCTTCTTTATCAGCCTCCGCACAGCAGTACTTCTACATTGAGCCAGGTCTAAAGCTTTGAGCTGAGAGGGCAGGGTCAAGAACCGCTCCCATTTACTGGGACTTTTTCTCTCTTTTATTTTTTTTCCCAATTGTAGTGACCTTAGCGATGACTGCGCTCTGTGAATGTGTCCTGCCATTCTCGCTTGCCACTGCAAGTTCTCTTTCTCTCAAAGAGGGTTGGGTGTGCCCTTGACCTCTGGGGATTAACAGCACTTTTCAATTTCCTTACGACTGTCTTTCCCAGCATGTTTGTGTTGTCAGACAGGTGAATAAGGCTTTCTGGCTCGAACTGGGGGCTCGTTTTGTGTGTTTACGTACACTGCTGGAGCCGTGTTGAGTGCGTGTGTGTGTGTGTGTGTGTGTGTACGTGCTCGTGTGTTCACATGGATTTGACCTCAACCAGCTGAGTACCCCCACAGCCTGCCTCCGTAAGCGCCTGCCAACAGGAAAGGGGGTCTGGTCTGTTCTCGGACCACTGCCAAACTATGCATATTGGATGGTCAGCACCACACTGTGTATCTGGTGCCAGGGAGGGTCTCAGCTTGTAACCAGTGGACTACAAAGCCAGTCGGAGGCGAGTCGGTATTCAGTGGCAAGACAGGGAAAATTCAACTTGCATTTAAATCTCCGGCTCTAATGCTGTTTTAACAGTCGTTTTACTATAAACTTTATATTCTTATACTTGAGCGGTCTTTCTCAATGCTCTATGTATGCATGCGTCCAATACATAGGCCGGACAAAAAGGCCACACACAAGCATTCATGTACACCAGCTTCTTTGAAGGACTGATTGAATTTTCAGCCCGAGCCGCTAGATACCTTCTTATGTTGCAAAATAAAAAAAAAAGAAAGGTACGCCATCTCCCCTCTCTATCTGTGCATGAATGTCCACATACCCCCCCCCTGTCTAACAAATATTTTTCATAAATAAGCCTTGTGAGCATCCTTTCATCCCCGAGAGTAGTATCACAGCACAAGAATAGTTTTCATCTAGTGCCGGCATCCAGGTCACACAAACACACGTACAGTAGACGCACATTAAGAAAAGAAACCGATATTGCCAGGGGCTTTAAACATAATCAAAATAATGGCATGTGCACATATTCAGAGCTGGGGACTCCAGTCCAGGGATTGGATGTTTGCAGCTATTCACTTTGTTGTACCTGTGAATGTAGGAAACCTGGAAATAAATTGATAATGCCTTTATGTTGAAAACAGGGAGAAACACACCCTGTACAATGGCCACATGTTGATTAAATCAAGTATGTTCTTTTGAATGAGACTCATTGCGAATCATCTCTTAAGGGTACTATTAAGTGGTTCATTGTTTGTGACTGAGACTTCAACTGAAGCTCGGAGATATGAACAAAGTTTTGATTCAGTTTGCTGGTAAATGATCCAAAAAAAAGCTCCACAGGAGGAAAAGCTAGGCAATCTGGCCTCCCTTACAGTATCAAAATATGTAGGATAAACAAAATATATTTTATGTCACACCAGGTTGAAAAAGATTGGAACATTGTTTAGAATGTACAAAAAAAATATTTGCAGTTTATATTAAGACAAATGACATGTTGCATACAGTTTGCATATTATTTCAGATAATTGAGTTACCATAGTTATGATTTAGTAGACAAAAAAATAATTATAATAAATATATAAATGTGTACAGTAAAAATCTTAGTGTCAATGCATAATTAATCCCATGTATTTTTAATATTTTATATGATATGTGTATCATCAGAGCTATTTGTGTGGGTTTTTTCTTTTAATTATTCTAGACTGCAATAATCATTAAGGGGGTGATTTAATTTATTTTTATTTTTATACGTTTAGAAAAGTATATGTTTCACCATATTATACATCATTGAGTCACATTTCTGTGTGTGTGTGTGTGTGTGTGTGTGTGTGTGTGTGTGTGTGTGTGTGTGGGGGGGGGGGGGGGGGGGGGTCTTGTGTGGCCTTGTGTCTGGTACTAACTCATCCGGCTGTTAATTGTGTTAGCACCGCAGCTGTTTGCGTCGTCCAGATTGAGAGCAGCGCTACAGGGCCCTTCTGCTTCTCTCCACTGGGATGAGCTTCCAGACCTTCTCATTCCCACTGATCCCAGCCACACTTTTTTTTTTTTTTTTTTTATCTTTCTCACTCTCTTTTTTTAACTCTTTTTTTTTTCATCTCACTTATCCCTTCCCTCTGTTTTGATTTGAAATTCTCTTCTTTCCCAGTTGACTGACACACACTTCTTACCAGAACAAGATGGCGACATTCCTGTGCTGGGCTGCTGTCTCAAGAGGAGGGCGAATAAATGACATATGTGCGTTTTTCGCCCTCCTGCCCATCCAGCCCCATGTGTCCACACATAAAGGTCACAGCAGACAGAGATGGAGTCTAATATGGGAAAGGGTGTGAGGGTGACTTTGGGCTTCTCCAGACCCACTGGTTAGGACCTGTGTTGGAGGCAGGTGGTTGGCCCTTTTCTCCTCCAGCCATGGACGGCCATTTTCATGCCACATGTCTGTTTTTGGTTGAGTCGATGGCTCATTTGAAGTATCTTCTATATCGAAGAAATGAAGCACTTGTAATGTGAAGTTCATGCTCAGCTGTCCTTGAAGTGGCTTGGAAGTCTGCTCGTGTTTGACCATGAGGTCTTTAAAGAGATGCAAATGTCCTCTGCACTTGTATCACAAGAGTTGACCCACCACCAACACTTCCATGACCTCCCATTCTCCAAATATTACCAGCATTTGTCTGATAACCTCGCCTACTCTCCAAACTAGAAATGTGGCCTCTCCTTGAGTGTTTTTACCTCTCGGACCAACCTGTCCTTCAGTCATGTGGCTGGCTCGGAACAACAGGTTGCAAACGGCTCCAGCCGCAACTGCCCAGCTGCCCCTGGCATCTGTCCGCACATCTGCCCCAGCGTGGGCCGCCAGGGGTCGTACCCAAGGAGAGTTTCCCCTCTAACAGCTCTGGCATTAATGTCCAAGGTGGAGGCCCAACCCTGTTTTGCCAACAGGACAATCCAGGAGTAAATTGAACTGTAACAGACTAAAGCTCCATCGGCAAAGTTATTGTCTGTGACTGAGCTCACGCAACGCATTTTGTTTGCTTTTCCTCATAAGATTCAAAGTACAAACATTTTTGGATCACCGGTAATGTATAGTGTTGCTTTCGGTCTCCAGCAAGTATGACGTTTGGAATCGCCTGGCTTCATCAGTGATGAAATGTATGAGTCATGGCACAATGGTAAACGGTGAATGGGCCACAAAGACACATTGTCAGGTTGGGTTTTACGGACACAAAACGGTGGGGGGGGGGGGGGAATACTAATGTCACAACCTTGACAGAGACAAATTGTAGTTTTCTTCTTTTGTAATGGTTCTCTATGGACTTGCTTTGTGTGCGGTGGTTTTCTTCTCCTTTAATAATGTGTTCGGTTTATTTCTTTGGAGAAATTACTGTCTATTTTAATGGTGAGTATCCTCCTTCCCTTCACTTTCTTTTCATGCCTTTCTGTCACGTGTTGGTCTTGACTTTTCATATGTGTGTTTTCTTTTTCTTTTCTTTTCTTTTTTATTTATGTGACTCCTCTCCCTTAGAGCTCCGCGGTTCAAGGGCTACCAACAGCAAGACAGTCAGGAGCTTCTCCACTACCTCCTGGACTCCATACGCGTGGAGGAGACTAAAGTGAGCTTCCATATGTTATGCACACACCTCTTTGACTAGTTAGATTCATTTACAAAGACCTTTTGTTGAATGTTTTTCTTTTGTGGTTTTAAAGTTCAGTGAAGTTTTCTATTTGCTGGACCGAAAGGTCTAAGGTCCAGACTTCAAATACACACAAAGCGGTCTCTGCATTTCTGGTGTTCTTGTCCATTTTCTTTCGAGATGTGCTCGAACTGAGATGCATCATATTCATAGTGTACATTACAGTATAATGCTCTCGCGTCTGAGTGAGACGACCCTCTGTCTCGCCCTTCTGTGTGGAGTTTGCATGTTCTTCTATTCCTCATGGGGTTCGTCTCCCACATCCGAAGACGTGCGCGATCAATTCATGGTTCTTGTTTTCGCGCTGTATTGCTCTGGTGAGTGAACTTCAGTGCAGTAGAACCCAGCGTCACTGATTCCACCTCAACTTTTCATCGTGAACAAAACACGTTTTGTTTTTTGTTTTTTTCACTGACGTGTTTTCAATCTCATCACTCCTTCAGTCGTGATTCGTACAACTTCATTTGGACTATAGCCCCTGTCTTTGTTCCTGGTTTTCCTGTTTAAATACCTTGTGATGCCATGTTGTTGGTGAGCAATGAACTCCACCCCCCACCCCCCCACCGCCGCCGCCTCCTTCCTTCCCGGTTCTTCACAGGGCAATTAGTAGACCCCACAGCAGCCCTTTTAAGGGCCGAGTCAGCCCCTTGGCCCCACCAGTGGATATGTAAACCCAAGGAGGAGAAGTTAGCGGGTGTGTTAGTGGTCAGCCCGGGGCCCAGGAGGGGACACAGGCTGGGCTCTGCGGCTCCCCATTCAAACCTGTGAACGCTGACAGTTGTGCCACTTAGGGGACTTGCAAGTGGCACGACCGGCATCATTGTGCGATCTTGGGAAACCCACAGCTGCTGAATGAGCTCCAGGGCCGTTCCATTGTGTATGAGGGTACCACACCCCCCCCCTCCTCTCCTCCCATACATGCACACAAACACACACGCACACACTCGTCAGCCTGTGTCCCAATCTAATCAAGGAGGTAAAGAGGGGGGGGGGCTGCTCTAATCTTTCTGTCTGAAAATCATTTATACAGAATATTCAGAGATACAGTGGCATTTTAGCTGTACTCTGTCCAGGATTTGTTCTCAGGTGAACACATGTTGTGCATCACAACAGTTGCTAACCTGTTCACTAAGACACAATTTGCAAAGAAACATGCCAAATTATTTTAACTAAAACTAGCACCGATCTATCCACTGTTTTTTATCTATATAAACAGTGTGGCTAATATACAAAAGATCTTGTGTGTATATGTCAGAGAGGAAGCAGCAGGTTTTTTTTTTTTTTTTATTTTCCTTGTGTGTCACCAACCTTTTAGAGGCCCTAAATGTTTGTGTTGATCGGCCATTAGTATCAGAGATCTGAATATGCTAATTTGGGCTCTGGTCAATTATCACCAATTAGCCGAGACAGTAGGTATTACTCTCTCAGGGCATGGACTGTCCTTCTTCGCCCCGTCTTCATTTTAGTTTCCACCCCTGCACCCTTTTACCAGCAGCTCTGATCACGCTGCCTGACACCCCCCCCCCCCCCTCTCTCCCTGTGGGCCATCCCATGTGGGACAGTGTACCCTGGTATTTTCAAGGGGACTAGGGAGAGGGGGTAGAGAGAGAGGAGGAAAACTGGGCTTGGGGGAGGGGGGGGGGGATGTCTGCTGGTAATTAATTAGTAGGGGAGCTGCAGCCCAGTTTGACTGAGTTTGGGGTGCAGACTGGCCATGCTGGGATTAACGGGGCTTTATGACCTAAATAGCCAGTCCAGTGCGTGGGTCCAGGGTCGGTAAAGGGGGGTTGGGGGGGTGACTGGTCTCGGCTCAGACATAGACCACGGCCAATTATCTATTGATTGGCTGTTTACTGTGGCTGTGCCTCTTCACAGCTCTTTCACCAACACAGTCACTGACCACGTCACCTTCGATTAAAGCTCCCCATGGTGAACACACACACACACACACACACACACACACACACACACACACACACACACACACACACACACACACACACAGAGTTAATGAATACATTTACATGTTAACATTTTTGGACATGCACAATAATTATTTTACACTAATGATGCTTAAAATGGGTGTACCTGTCAAACTGAGCTGCAGGCTAGATTGTGATATCTCTATAATGGGCGCATGAGAGAGTTCTCTCAAGACACCACAATGAATTGCAAGTATACAATTCATATAATTAACGTGCATTCATTATTATCGCTGTAACGCTGAGCTGTGCTGTTCTGTGTTGGCAGAGGGTCAAAGCAGGCATTCTGAAGGCATTCAATAATCCCACGGAGAAGACGGCAGACGAGGAGACCAAACGCCAAGTCAAAGGTACGCGCGAAGGCTGCGCTGCATTGATAAGCAAGATCAATAGTCCCATCTAGTGGTGGTTTGAGGGGATGCCGCTCAGTTGGCAGTCAGAGACATGTGATGCAGGAGAGAGGAGTTGGTGTGCTCTTTGTTTAATGACTTTAATCTAATAAACTGACATTTTATTTCCTTTTTTTTTTTTTTTTTTTATTTCATACCTCATAAAAAGACAGGTTTTCTTATAATTGCAACACTATTTCCAACAAAAATGCTCGCCAATGCTATTTCTACTCTTAGAGATTTTATTAATACAATTTCACAGCTTTTTTCATCTATAAGGTACAAATCAACTTGTATCTTGAAAGCGCTTATTTTCTGTACTTTTAGATCACTTCATCAATGATTGCTCTCATAACGCGAACTGTCTGTATCTCTTCAGCTTATGGAAAGGAAGGGGTGAAGATGAACTTTGTTGATCGCATCTTCGTGGGCGAGCTGACCAACACAATCATGTGTGAAGAGTGCGAGCACGTAAGTGGACGTGGGAGAAGGAAGTCACAATCTCTGAGTCATCAGCACTGGACCAGGCAGGCATCAAGAGGAAACTTTGTTGGGCTTTCCAGAAAAGACTAATTTAATACATGCATAACGGATTTCAAATTAGTTTTGAAATCCTTCTCACTTTTTATTGTTCCAGCTTATTGCGTTGAACTGGAGAGCAGAATTAGAATGCCACACTGTCTCCGGCAGCACACTGTTTTTCATTGCAGTCCGAAAATGCGTAATCATTTGTTTCTGACCCGAAGTCAAGGTTTTCCTTTCGCGGCTGTGACAGCCAGGGAACATTTCTGATTGATATTCTGAACAAAAGGATGCTCTTCTGCTGATAACATAAGCCAAAGAAAGCTGTAGAAAAAACAAAAAGCACTTCAAGGACCAGCTCAAACACCAACTGTTTACAGGAGGCATTTACAGTAAAAATGTGGACACTCGGTTTGTGGTTAACAAAGCAGATGCCACACTGCAAGCTGGAGAAAATCCTTGAAGTAAGAAAGCACCAGGTGTGGAGCAGCAAGGAATAAAAAGAGCGGAGCAGACGGCTCCTCTTAGAATTGCTGAAAATCTGCAGCAGAACCGAACATACTTTTGAATATTACCCAAGAGGTGAAGATGCATATTGTAACACTGACCTGTATGTGGTTCTTTCAGATCTCCACTGTAAAGGAAGCCTTCATCGACATCTCTTTGCCCATTATAGAAGAGAGGGTGAGCAGCTACAAAATAAATCATTGTGAAGTAGAAGGACCTCTGCCAATCATACATTCTTCATCGTGTGTATAATTGCCTACTGCAGCCACTCTATAAGCCCGTATAGATTCCGCACCTATACGGATGTTGCCAAAATGATGAACAGGGCAAGCCGACTTCCAATTGTGATTTGTGTTTGCGCCAGATGGAAGTTGTAGAGCTTTTGTGAGTCCACCAATAATGCTTTGTTTTGTTTGTTTTTTCCATTTTCAGACTTCAAAGCCTTCCAACCCTGCTCGGCTCGGGAAGGGCGGCCGGGAGCAGGACGCTCACAACGAGCAGGCTCTTTCTGCATCGCACGCGGTCAACAGAAATACCAGGAAGCTGAGCGGGCAGGTGAGAGCGCACGGAAAGATCATCACTGTGCCGTAGGTCTGCAGCTTGTGATGGCTCTCTTGATTTGTGGATATTTATACTGAAAATGTCATTTTCTCTCTGTGGTTTTGGTGAAACTGCAAAGCCTTGGTCACATGCAGCCAGTTGACTTGATTAGCATTCTCAAAGAAAAAAAACCAACCTGTGTGTTTTCATTGTTGGAACAATGCTATCAAATAGATTATTGGGTAATGTTTAAATCAAACATATAATTTATATTTTAATGGAGAAATAATCATCAAATCGGTAATCTTATTCATATTAAGGTTTATCAATGGAAATATGAAGCTACGGACATGTTTTGGCATCTGGCACACTAAATGAAAGTATGTGCCACATTCCACATGACAAATTGTTTACTACATTGCAGTTAAACCTCTTTTCTAGTGACACATTCCACACATCTTTTTACTTTCAATGCTGTTGTACAAGTTTTTACTAGTTCGAAAAGTATCTGCTCCTGTGGTGCTTTGAAATGATGGAGGCAGGGCTTCTAAACTCTATCTTTCCATTGAAACATTTCTCGAAGTGTCATTCCTCCTGGATCGCAGTGCTGAATTAGATAAACACAAAATAAAAAACAACTGTTGAAAATGTGATTTTTGCCACAGAAGCAGCCGAGCAGGAGGTCTTCCAGTTCTGTGGAGGAGAAAGGAGCAGGTTGCGGTGCGGAGCGGCCAGACGAGGAGGCGGTGGCCGGCGGCTCGGCTCGCGGCGTCTCGGTGTGCAAGATGGCGGCCGCCGGCAGCCTGTCGGACGGCAGCGAGAGAGACTCGGCCGCGCAGGACAGCAGCAACGACGCAGACAGCGAGGCCTCCGAGAGCGAGTGGGCCCCGCGCACCCCCTCCTCCAGCCACGGCCACGGGCACACGTCGACCCCGTCCTCCACCGCCACCCTCACCCCGTCCCCGACGCCCGCCTCCGCCTCCTCGCCCTCCCCGTCCTCCTCCGCCAGGCAAGGCGGCGCCGTCGAGCAGCTGGTGACGGCGGTGTACAAGGTCAACCTGGGCTTCACTTCAGGGGACTGCTCGCCCTCCTCGCACTGTTCCCCCGAGGAGCAGGGAGACGCGCCAGCCAGAGATAACCTCCACCATCAGCACCACCAGGGAGCGTTCCAGGCGCTGTCGCACAGCTACACACCCTGCTCCAAAGAGTGCTCCATCCAGTCCTGCCTGCACCAGTTCACCTCCGTGGAGCTGCTGATGGGCAACAACAAGCTGCTCTGCGAGAGCTGCACCGAGCGGCGGCAGAAGCAGCTGCGCAAGGGCGGCTCCGCAGGTAAATCAAGATTCAACAATTACACCTGGTTAGGTTTTTATATCCCATGAGGCAAATCAAACATTACTCTGCATCTGAAATCAGGCCAGCAAACTCTTTAAACTCCAGAAGAATGTTTAACCCCCCCCCCCCAGATACTTAACCCTAAACCTCCTGGGTGAATGCAATGTGAGAGTGAGTGGTTGGTGGTCGGAGGGGCCGATGGCGCAGATGGCAGCTGTGGCTACATACGGAGCTGACCACCATCGAGTATGGAGTGAATGAATATTGCAATGTGAAGCATCTTTTGAGTGTACAGATAAGTGCTATATAAAACCTGTGCATTCTTATAATTTTTCTCTTTCCCAAAACTGCCTCGACTAACAAAAGGTAGCTCATTGAAAACTGCTGCTCTCCATTTTGTGTGTGGTTTTAAATAGGAGAAGGGGCTTTTATTGGGCCTGGGTCTAACAAGAATTTATGTCGCCGTATCTGTTCATCCCTCCAACTGCACAGTAGTGCGTCCACAAAGTACTTGCAGCGCTTCATTCTTTTTCTTCATATTTTATTGCGTGGCAACCTTGTCTCGGAATAAAATAAAACTGAAAAACCACATGTTCATAGGTATTCACAGCTTTTGTCATGACATTTCGGCACCTTCGTTGGCACACGGCGTCTATTCAAGGTCCCACAGTTGATGGTTCATGTCAGAGCACAAACAAAAGCATGAAGTCAAAGAATTTTCTCTCTAAACTCCTCAGACAAAACTGTGTCAACCTTTTTTTTCCCATTGTCATTGTTAGATATTTTGTGGAAAAACATTTAACCCATTTTGGAATAAGCCTTTTCCATCCATGTAAACATCCATTTACCCATTCATCTTCCTTCCTTCCTTCCTCTAACCATAATAGTGGGGAAAATAGAGGCATTTTAACACGTGAGCATTCATCTTTATACAGAATGGAACATCCAGTTCAATGTCACTCATCATTTTGGTTTATACTACAGGTTTACGTTTAGGAATCAAATGCTCTGCCCGTGACACCAGCATGTTGTTGTCTACCTTTTATTCCATCATTTGGTGGATAACTTCCTCCATTCTCCAATTCAATGTTTTATACAGACCTGCAAGGCTAAACGACACAGCATCGTGTTTAAAAGGGGCTGCAGTTGTTTTCTAAACAGAGAATGATGTGTAACATTACAAAAATAAAAAAATAAAAAATGTTTCATTCTCTGTGAGATTGATAGTTGTCAGTTTGGGTTAGTTTTGTCCTTCATGCATTGCTTGTAGGAAGCTTGAATTCCTCTCGGTTACAATAGATTCCATCGAATGGCTGCGGATGATGGCATGAAAACATCCATAGAAAACTCCTCAGTCCAGTCTGAATGTGTGCTCACAATGTTCCTCACACTCGTGCGGCCGCCAGCGTGCTTCCACGCACAGCCTACCATCTCAGTCCTTGACTCGGGCGGCTCGCCCTGCACAGTTCGTCAGTCGCAGTATGCGTTTTGCACACATCAGATGGAAGATCTATGGGTGTCAGAGTGAGGAGCCAACAATTTTTTTTTTCGCGGCTTAAAGTTTTCTCCACCACCAGTCTGCCGTCTGTTGACAGAGAAAAGTTGTGTTTGTGACAAAGCATAGTTCATGTTCTGTCAGGTTCACCTGACACTTCTCTGTGTTTTTGTGTTGTTTCTACAGAGAAGAGGGTGGAAAAGATTTATACCAGTGCCAGGAAGCAAATGCTGATTTCTCTGCTGCCTCCTGTCATCACGTTGCATCTCAAACGCTTCCACCAGGTTAAAAAAACAAACAAACCCAAACTTTTGCTTCAGCAGTAATCAACCCTGCATACATCTTTATTGATGAGTGACTTGTGATTTGCGATCTAAAGACTGAATTGTTCTCATGTTTTTGCTAATGTCAGGCTGGAATGAACCTCCGAAAGGTGAACCGCCATGTTGATTTCCCGGTCATCTTGGATCTGGCGCCGTTCTGTTCTGCATCCTGCAAGGTATCACGAGATCACTCACACCAGAAATACACACGAAAAAACCTCCAGAAACATTTGCCAGCCAAGTTGATGGGACTTTGGTGAAAAACATTAAACGGGGGTGGATTTTTTTCTGAAATGTCCAAGTTTGTCTTATTTCTCTTTTGTTTTTCATCCCGTTTTGTCCAGAACCTGGCCACGGGTGAACGTGTCCTCTACAGTCTGTACGGGATCGTTGAACACAGCGGTTCCATGCGTGGCGGACACTACACAGCCTACGTGAAAGTTCGCGTCCCCCAGAGAAAATCAGAACCGCACCACAAGAACCAGCCAGGTCGGAGTTCATCGGTTTTCCTTAAACATCTTTCATTTGCTTTTATATGTGACATTCGGTGTTTGTGGAGCCTTGAAGATTCCCGACACAAGGCACAGTGTGAATGAACATCTTTGCATTCTTTTTGCGTCTTGCCGTTCTCTTTTTTTTCTTCTAAAGCAGCCAATAAGCTGTAGGTTATAGTCGTCCTTGCTGCTACCATACAAATATAAGACCCACACACTGAATCATTTGTATGTTATGTAGCAGTGTGACTCGCAATTACATTAGATTAAAGGGTTGACCCTCCTCATTTTATCTGTCTGAGGAAGCGCATGTTACCTTGTCATATAGGCTGAATTGCAGCATTGATTTTATGTATACGCTGCCCTGCTGTTTTTCTCCAAATACAGGAAACAAGCTTTTGAAATATGCTCCAAATATAGACTGTTGAGTCTGTAGGCCAGAAAATCCTGTTAGACCTAAATGCAACCTAACCAATTTATTTAAGTTACACCATTTTATGAATAACTCGGGTCCAGTGGTGATCAGCAATTTAGAGAAGAAATCTCCTGCACCCAGAAGTTGGCTGGTTTGAGTGCTGCTGTTGACGGGGGGGGGGGGGGGGGGGTTTAAGCATTTTTTTACGCTTTATTTGAAATAAAAACGTCGTTTCAAAGTTCAGTTGTCCTAATTATATCCTAAGCTTTAAAAAAAATAGGAAGATATTTCATTTTATGAACAATTACAATATTGTAAAATACAGTTTTCTGACTTTCTTGGGGGGGGGGATAATACAAAAACTATTTCAGTTTTGATATCATCGATCTAACATATATGAATGTGTCACTGTTTAAAACTGAATTTAGATGGGGGTTTTTTTTCAGATTTATGTGCATGTAAATAAAACGCAACTTCAATAGATTGTAGCAGGAAGCAGTTGAACGAGTTCTGCTTCTTTCTTTTTTTTAAAATTTCATTTCATTTCATTTCCCCCTTTTTTTTTCTTTTTTTTTACAACAGGAAAAAAAATGTGTATAAACGATGGGTTGAAAAGTAAGATGGTCATTCAACCTAATACATGTTGGGAACAAGAAAGATAATGACATAAAAACAGTATGAATTGAGCCACATCTCTTTCTACATCTGAAGTAAAATCCATGGTTGTCCGTTGTCCCATCCCACCCTTTGGTGAAATAAATATAAATGAAAAAAAAAACAGAATTAGATGGGAAAACTAAAACTTAAATAGTTAAGTTAGAGAAAACATAAAAGAAAACAATGGAAGGAGACATAGGAAAAAATAGACAGGGGCATCGAGTTAGTTTCTGAGTGAACAGTAATGGTGTTTTATAAAGGGTTGCCACAGTGCAGTACGGGGGAAAGTTCCATCTCAAGCACTGTAGCAAGGGTGTCAAAAACCTGCTGCCAGATGCCAGGGAGCTTTGGACAGGACAGGACCGGAACATGTGTGTATGACTGTTTGCATCTAGTCCAACTGTCACTGGTGTCTGCGTACATTTTTGCCAGTCGAGCATTTGTGTAGTGCACTCTTTAATTATCATTGTGTGTCTTGTTTTTAGGTGCAAAGGACGGCGGCGGCAGCTGCCAGGGCCAGTGGGTGTACATCAGCGACACCACCGTTCAGACCGTACCAGAGTCCAGGGTACTCAACTCTCAGGCATACCTGCTCTTCTACGAGGAAATGCTCTAATGTGACCAGGGATTTTTTTTCCCTCCACGTCGGTACTTTGCTCTGTTTTAATTTTTTCGCGGAAGCTTCTTCCTCTTGCTGCGTCCGTGAGTCGGCCGAGGCAAGTAAAGGGAAGCGCTGAAATTCACACTTTGCCAATTCATCTTACTTAAATTCGAACTTCAGAAAGAATCTTAGAAATATGAATTATAAACAGATTTGAAGTTTTCTGTTTATAGTTCTGGCTTCTGTTTTGAACATCCTACCCTTTAAGAAGAGGTCAGGAGAGACGAGTGTTATTGCAGTGGTCCGTGTCGTCCACGGTCGGTCGCAGGACTGACGTGTGAGCTGCACGAGGGAGTTTGGCACAACTGGAAACGAGCAGATTTATTGCATGTTAAGCTGCACTCAGCAACGACTTGATGTCAATCGTGTGTGTGTGTGTGTGTGTGTGTGTGCGTGTGTGTGCATGCGCGCCTTCGTGCACGCGTCGTATGAGTGAGAGACAGGCGAATGTAGTTTAAAGGTGCTATGTGTAACTTTTTCACATCTGTAAGTGGCTGCTGCTTCAAATCTGGGCCTGCCGCGTGAAGTCAGCTAAAGTCCACTAACTTGGATTTCATAGGCCATGTTACTGTACACAACAAATCATGTTCTAATAAGGAGAGGCCTGCAAAAAAAAAAAAAAAAAAAATCCATGTATGCACACAAATGTCTTTTTTGTTTTTAGGTGTCTTTACATTTTAAAGTGCTAGATTACTGGGACTTGTACAAAGACAACATGTCTCTGATATCCTGACACTGAACCACATTAATGTTTTATTGAAAACTAGTAGCGTTTCTGAATAATAGAAGAAATTCTAAATAGTCAATTTCTTAATATGGAAAAACGAATTCCTCAAGCAGATGATTCTCAAATAAAACAAACTCGGATGCAATGAAAAAAAGCTCCTTCCTCACATAATTAAATTCAAAATTGAAATTTTAATATACCTTTTTAGGATTATCAGAGTTCATACATTCAGGTGCCCCCCCCCCCCCTATATTCTAACAGCAGGACACAAACATCACAAGATATTTTATTAAATGTTCATTGTTATGCTTGAACATTTTAAACATGGAACTCTACTATGATATTGAAATGTTTTGAGAGGTTGGTATCAATTCAGCATCAATGACTCACAAAGTGGAAGCCAACAGACTGTGAACACTTTAAACCAAATGAACAATAGTCGGTTTAAAGAGAGGATAGACAAACACTTATGCTGACTTCCTGCAATATCCTTTTCCCACACTGTAATTCTGCTGTAAGTAAAACTGTTATTTATCACAGCGCCGTCGTTGACGATTTCATATATCAACGACTTTAAAGAGACGCAGTCATGTTTAGGAAAAAGTGTTATCAGATATTTATTTATAGTTGTAGTCTTGATACAACTCTGTGAGACTCGGATGAGAAAAGGTCTCAGATTCAGTGACAATGTGACTTCACAATGTTGCTGTGTTGCACTAAAAGGATGCAATCTGTCGAGAAGAGTTTCCTCTGAGCCTCGGCTCTCAACCCGCTCTGATAATCCTCCTCAGCCGTCACAGTCCCGGTTGAAAGCGCTGCACATGGCACCTTTAGGGAGGGGCACCACACTTATTTTACAGCCTACGTGGATCGGATAGTTTTTTTGTGTTGTTTTTTTTTTTTCCCCCCCTCACACCAGAATGTATCGGTGTCCGACTGTCGGCGAGCCGCGTTTAGCCAAAGACGAGTCCGAGCAGAGTTTACGTCATTCAGTTTCTTTAACGGGGGTCTTCTCTCGAGGTCAGCCGCCGAGTTCTCCTGTGTCGCAGCACAAACAAGCGTATTTGATGTTGATCGATTCAACAGAAGCACCTTCTTTGCCTTTAGTGTGTTTTACCATGGAAACATCCCATTGAGCTGTTTGATGACAAGTCAGCGGGCTTGTTTCTTCTTCTTCTTCTATTCTGCCATCGGTGAGGTGGATTCAAAGAGTAGTTTTTATTTGAATGGTTTTGAGCCTGAACATTTTTTTTTTTTCTTTTTCGTACGTGGGTCAATGTTATGGTGAATGTATAGCCTCATCCTTAAATGTACATCTACATCTAATGAGCGTTTCATCTTTTTGTACGACCACATTCTGGGTGAAACACTGTACACGTTCTGTTGGACATTCAAGATTCAAGAGGTTTATTGTTTTTCTTTTGAAAACGAGACAAATTCAGTGCCTCTGCTTCAGAAATGTGTGCATGGTGAGAAGAAGACGTATGCAGAGTCAAATGTGAAGAGGATTATTTATGTACAGTATAACTTACTGTAATCAAAAACAGTAGTGAGTATTTGTACTTGTACATACTAGACACAATACAAAGTCATGGTGCTTCTGGCGTTGCAGGGGTTGCTTTTTTCTTCTTCAGAACTGTTTTTTTTTTTGGTTTTTGTTCCAGAAAAGTGACATTTAAACTGAGATAACTGCAATTTGGAATGAGTCCAAAACATATTGTAACAAAAATAAATCTAATTTATAAACCGTAAAACTTAGCGACTGTTCTTTTTTTTCCCCCCCCCATGATCTCTCCATGAGAGGACAGGTCATGCTGAATTTTTTGTTTTTTTCTTTCCTTTCCCTGTTGCGTTGCCGATGTCGCGCAGCTTCTCCCGTGTAAGCGAGATGCCGTCAAGCATCCCTCTCGGCTGTCACCGCCGATCCCGCCCTGCCACGCTCGGGCCCCTCTCTGCCCGTTATCGGGCCTGACGGGTGTCGAGGCAGGACTGCTTCAGAACATGTCGCGAGCTGGTGAAGAGGAGGTGGGTGTGGAATCTGGGAAAAGGGCAACGTCCAGAAACATCGCCTCACACGTCCCTGCCGCCGCCACACGCCGTGACACCCCGGTCACGCCGCCGCAGCATTTTAAAACAGGTTGTCAGGCCGCCACCAACAAAGAGGGCAAATCTTTTCTGAAATGCATTTTCTTTATTTTTAAAGTGGAAACGAGGTTGGGGGTGAATGTGTGTGTGTGTGTGTGTGTGTGTGTGTGGGGGGGGGGGGGGGGGTCTTGGCTGGAGGACATGCTGCAACAGCATTCAATGTGATTTAATCTCACTTAATGAAAGGCGCCCTTCCCCCTCATATGGGTGACAGCTGCAAGAAACTAATAGGGTGCTGCTGAAGTGCTCTTCTACCAGCAGCCGAGGTTACGTTTTTTGTTTTTTTTTTACCCCGACTCTCACCATGCGAGCTGCTATCAGCCTCACCTCCGTCCTCGCCGCGCGCACACGCCCCGATAAAACGCAGCGTTTTCTCGCCCAAACGTCCACACGCCGACGCTGCTCGTGCCTCGGGGCCCCCGGCTTCACACTGCATTCGCATCACAACGCCAAGGTTATCGCATGGAAGCACCACACCTGCGTCCGATTGTTAGCGCACGGATGTGTTGTAAATATATTTCAGGCATAATTTTTTTGGGAGAAAATAGTGGCACCTGGCAATGAGTTGTAGAACAGATACACGGCCGGGACGTCA